>NC_040093.1:56114946-56431375 GCF_003369695.1 Bos indicus x Bos taurus
TAATTCTCACATATGCTGAGACCATGCTTACTATGTTCCTGGTACTCCTTCAAATGCTTGACATGCATTAACTCCTTCAGCCCCTTCATCCTATGAGATCATTATTATTATTGTTCCCATTTCACAGATGAGAAAATTGAGGCAGATTGTCTGCTCAAGCTCCCATAGCTAGTTGTAAAAACTGTGCTTTAATTCAGCCAACATGGCTACATGCAAAACTATGTTTTTAACTGTTATAGGCTACCTGACCTCACTTTAAGGAAAAATATGAGAATTTCTGTGCCACAGACCAGACTTTATTTTACTAGCTGTTTGCAATTATTAGTTAACAAAAACTAGTAACTTTATCTTTTATAATCATTGAAAGTGCTAGTAACTATCCCCATTTTATGGATGAGAATCACAAGATCAGAGAAGGTAAGTGGGTTGCTCAAGAGCACACAGCTCACTAAGTAGCGATGCTGAGGCTTGAACACTTTTCTGATTCCAGAGCCACTGATTATTTAGATTATCATTTAGATATTATCTAAATATTTAGATATTATCATTTAGATAAAGGATTCCCTGGTGGCTCAGATGGTAAAGCGTCTGTCTGCAATGCAGGAGACCTGGGTTTGATCCCTGGGTTGGGAAGATCCCCTGGAGAAGGAAATGGCAATCCATTCCAGTATTCTTGCCTGGGAAATCCCATGGATGGAGGAGCCTGGTGGGCTACAGTCCATGGGGTCACACAGAACCAAACATGACTGAGCGACTTCACTTTCATCATTTAGATAGAACTAAAAATGAGCTAATTGAAAAAAAAAAGAAAGGTGGGATTTTCATTCAACCCTCCTCTGGATACCCTATGAGCATTAGAAAAGGGCTGTCGTCTCCCTGTGGATGCAGCTCTGAACTCAGTGTGGCTTTTGGAGAATAAGCAGGGGGCTGAGTCAGGCCTTTCTCATCCTTCAGCCATCCCCCTCCCCCTTGTGCAGTGAGACCCTGCACAGCCATACCCGACAGCCCTGCGCTCAGCTTGTGGAAGCCAGAGGAAAGAGACGCCTCATGAATCAAAAATTCTCCTTAAAGAAGTCTCTGACTGGGACCCTTGACAACATCAAAACCAAGCCACCTGACTGACCAAAGGCCACCTTCTCATCACTCCCGATTAGTCCTTGAATGTTGGTGTTCGAGTTTTTCCCGTGGTGACTGCCCTAAGGTATCTTTCCCTCACTGTCCCTGGTGATCAAGGTCACTGCCATCTAAGGAGAATACTCACACTGAGGTGGGCCCTTGTTTATGGAAACCCAGAAATCTCTCTAGGAATGTGGAATGTTGACTTTTTTGAAACCAATTTTGGATCCCAGAAACAACAGCCAGGATCAGTCAGCCAAGCATGCACCTACACTCTCACTCAGCTCTTACTAGCTCCTAAGGGGTCACTTTAAAAGGGGATCGTTCAGCCTCTCATTTACCAATTCTTACTCCTGGCAACCAGCTTTTTCCAGTTTCTCTGATTCATGCTGGTCCTATTTCCAGGCTACAGAACTCTCCCAAGAAGACTTCTGCCCCTTTATTCTTTGTCTTGTACCCCTTCCATCTCCTAGGAAATTCTAGAGCTCAGCTTCCTCCAGGAATCTCTCTTTAATACTTAAAAGAGGGGCAGAAAATGCTATGATGTTTGATTCCTGTGAGGATAGAAGGGAAAACCCACAAGTCTGTTGTCTATGTCAACCTTCTCACAGTTGAAGGCAGGAAACTGATGTTAAAAACTTGTGGAACTTAACAGAAAAATTAAATCATCTTATAGGAAGAAAATGAGTAAGAGCAGCTTTAATTTACTGAGTGCTTGCTAGGTGCTGGGCATCGTGCTAAGAATTTGTAAAGATAATTGTCTTCCATTTCATACAATCCTTAGACATCCTGGTACTATCCCCACTTTGTGGAAGAGAATCACAAGATCCTCAGAGAGGGTGAATGGGTCACCCAAGATAAAAGCAGCACAGTCAACAGCAGTGCTGAGACCTGAATGGCAATTTGCTGACCCCAGAGCTCTGTATCACTGTGCTATGAAACTATGAAATGTATCATGTCTTGAGTTCTTTGTGTCTGAAAAGTAATAGATATTCCCACGATAGGCAGGGGGAAGAAGAGGGGATTTACCAACAGTCTGCCACTGGCTTGTCCTGCAGCGGCTGGACACTGACAGCTGCCAGGTCACCTGTGGTCACCGGCAAGTCTGGCTGGACCTGGGAATTTCAGAGGGTGCCAACATTCAATTTCTACAACAACCAGATTCCCCAAGGGTGTACACTGAAGATGCACCAGTCACCCTTTGGTGTCCTCTGACAGATGGTACGCCCTGCAGATGCTCATAGCATCTGCCTTTTGGTGATACTTCTGAGAGGGAGGTCCTCCCAGGACTGGGGACCCTGGACCACACTGCTCAGCATGAGGCTGGATGGGCCTCCCCCCCGCCCCCAACTGCCCTATATTTGTCCAGCATTTCGATGCCTCAAGTGCGATCCTCACTGGAAAACCACAGCACTCCTGTTGGTAGGTAGGCAAGTGCTATCTGCATTTTATGGACAAGAACCTGAGTACTGACACCTACATGGTCTTCCCAAGGTCAGTATCTTGCTGTAACAGAGGAGGCTACACCCAGGGGGTCAATTCCCCAGCCAGAGCACTTGACTGTCCAGTGTAATGTCCCTCCACCCTCTGTCCTTAGGAAAGGAGGGAAGAGGAGGTCATGTTGTTGAGGTGGAATTGGGATGCTCTTACATGGTGTTTTGATGAAGATGAATGCCAAGTCCAGGCCTAGAAACTGGCCCCTCCACCTTCCCCGAATCTAATGCAGGGAGACGCACGTGTGATGGGCAACGGCCTGGAAAGCAGACACTGGTGGCTGGGCCTTGCTCCCAAGTACCTGCTTCCAGCTCAGTGCACTGCATCCTGCTGGAGCCTTCCCTGAAAATGGCTTGGAATTCTGTCTCATTCCTCAAAAAATGGAGCTACTACCCCCAGAGGCTTGGTCCTTAACACAGCTGTGAGAATGGGATTCTTGGGGGTGTGGCAGAGAGGGGATAGGAGGGACCCATAGCCTACGTAAGATTTGATGCTCACTCAATATCTTCATGCAGCTACTTTGCTCTCTGAATCTTGAATGGGTGTCAACTTCTGAAACTATCTTTTACAAATAGGCTTTTGTTTTTCCATATAAAAGCAAAGCAAGTGCATTGTAGAAAAATCAGAAAGAAAAAAACAGAAAATATCAGTAACACCAAATACAGCCACTAAGACTTTGGTTTTCCTCTATCATGCTTCTTCACAAACATGTACCCATCACGATACGTGTAAACACTCCGTCTGTAATGAGGACACCATATGTGCTGGTGTGTCTGTTTCATTCAGTATCTTGAAAATCTCCCATGTAACTAGAACTTCTTCAAAAATATTTTAAACGGTTGTAGAAAGCTTCCTTGCAAAATTGTGCCATAGTTTAACCATTATATATTGCTGAATATTTAGCAACTGTTTCCATTTTAAGGATTTTGTCCTGCTATAACATCATTGTACAAAAAGCTGACTGAATTCCTCCCTATTTCCTTAGGATGGATTTCTCTAAGTAGAATGAGCAGGTCCAAGGGTTTATTCTTTTTACAGCGCTTCATTATCAAGCTGGTTTCTGGAAAACCAACATTAACGTAGAGTTTCTGACCTCCTCTGAGATCCCCCAGGGGCCTCTTCTTGGTTTTTCATGCCCAAAGTTTTACGCAAACCCGGAGGGCTCTGCTGATGAGACAGGGGCCCTCATTGCTGCTTGTCAGGGTTCAATGCCACTCGGCTCCCACAGAGACACACTTAAAGCCGTGCAGCCCCGGGTTGATGAAGCACAGAAATAATGAGCTCAGTGGGAGGAAAGCAGTCTGTGAAAGACACGTCTCCGTGTGGGGGGTGGGCACCAGGGGTACTCACTTGATAGGTAGCGATGGTTTCTCTGTCCAAGTTCCGTGTCACAGAGACACTACCCGTGTTCTCATTGATTCTGAAAATTCCTTTAGGCTCTTGATCCACTCCCTTTCCAGTGAGCCGGAACTTGGACCCTTCCGGTCTGTCACTATCGACTACCTGGTCAGAGAAACAGAGCGACATTTACGATTCTGGCTGGAAAACACGGAGAAAGCACAGTGCTCACACACCGCAGTGACCAGTCCACCAGTCACAGGGGCCAATGCAGAGGCGCTGGATGAACTTGACTACAGCAGCATCACCAAAACTAGGCTCATCGGCTTAACACCTTTCATCCTAACATGAAAATCTGCAGTTTTCAGCCGGGAGAGCATACCAGCCCTGGGGTGACATTTAGTGATGGATCTGGGAGGCAAGTAACTTCATGAACTTCAAGGTTGGACATTTATATTATCTTTAATTCCTAGGAAGCAGACTTTTTCCTACAAGTAAGACCAAATAAGCAATGGAGAACACTGGACAGTGCTATACTAGGCAGGCATCAATCAGGATTCTAGGTGTTTACATGGGTCCAGTCACCAGCAGCACCGCCTACACCCTTGCTTCTACCACGTATTCAATACCAGGCAGGGTGCTGAGAAGGCATTTTACAAGCATTTTTAAAAAAGCTCTGACAACAATGCTGGGGGCAGGGAACATTATTATTCATACTTAATGAATGAAATCAATGAGACTCAGAGAGATTAAGCAAGTTTGCCACAGTCACAGTTATTAAAGAAACAAGGAGGGTATTCAGAAACCATCTTCCATGTCTCTAGAGGCACAGCTCTGCAACATCGCTGTGTCTGGATTTACTTCAAGGGAATTCCCTATTGGTAGTCAGCCTTGATTAGACATTTAAAGAATAAATTGAAAAGGTAAAGATATAGGAAGGCAATTCCAGGCAGACAGAGCAACATAGACAGGCAACAGGCAGGTGAGAGAGCTTAGAAAATTCAGAATGGCTTGAGAAGAGGTGAGGTTGAGAGGTATATTAGGAGCCAAACTATGTTGCTTTGTTTTGATGTCATCTGAAAGTATCCAACTAAAGAGAAAACCATTATTTGCATAGGTTAGTTCTAAAGTTCTACCAAGTATTCATGTATATGTAATATCCATTTTCCATCGATATCTGCAAACAAATTTGATTATAACATTTTTTTTTTGTTTGTTTTAATTTTATTTTATTTTTAAACTTTACATAATTGTATTAGTTTTGCCAAACATCAAAATGAATCCACCACAGGTATACATGTGTTCCCCATCCTGAACCCTCCTCCCTCCTCCCTCCCCATACCATCCCTCTGGGTCGTCCCAGTGCACCAGCCCCAAGCATCCAGTATCGTGCATCGAACCTGGACTGGCAACTCGTTTCTTACATGATATTTTACATGTTACAATGTCATTCTCCCAAATCTTCCCACCCTCTCCCTCTCCCACAGAGTCCATAAGACTGTTCTATACATCAGTGTCTCTTTTGCTGTCTCATACACAGGGTTATTGTTACCATCTTTCTAAATTCCATATATATGCGTTAGAATACTGTATTTATGTTTTTCCTTCTGGCTTACTTCACTCTGTATAATAGGCTCCAGTTTCATCCACCTCATTAGAACTGATTCAAATGTATTCTTTTTAATGGCTGAGTAATACTCCATTGTGTATATGTACCACAGCTTTCTTATCCATTCATCTGCTGATGGACATCTAGGTTGCTTCCATGTCTTGGCTATTATAAACAGTGCTGCGATGAACATTGGGGTACACGTGTCTCTTTCCCTTCTGGTTTCCTCAGTGTGTATGCCCAGCAGTGGGGTTGCTGGATCATAAGGCAGTTCTATTTCCAGTTTTTTAAGGAATCTCCACACTGTTCTCCATAGTGGCTGTACTAGTTTGCATTCCCACCAACAGTGTAAGAGGGTTCCCTTTTCTCCACACCCTCTCCAGCATTTATTATTTGTAGACTTTATAACATTTTAAAGGCCACAAACGTAATAGACATTCAGAACATACAGATAAAAGAAAGCTAATACTGATCTGGCTGTCATCAATTTACAACTAAACAGGTACCTATTGGGCTGTGGTCAACTGAGCTTGGAGGGTTTGGGTGGCTGAACCAGAAACGTGCCTTCTAGTGGAATGAGGAAGAGCTGTGGTGGTGGGGGCGGGGGGTGCGTTTCCGGGACCACCATGCCTGCAATTCTGATGGCTGCCACCAGGTGGCAGTGGAGCCTAAGGCAGCATGAGCCTTGTGCTAAGGCTCCTCTGCCAGGACTGGTGGAGTAGGAGCACAGTCCATATGGCAGTACAGGTTTTTCTTTTTTTTTCCCTCTGATTTAAGATATTCTTTATTAAAATACACTGAGTGTTCTGATTAAACATCAATTACCTCTGTTTGCATTTTTTAAATTAACAGAAAATATCATCCAAAGCAAGACTAAAAATAAGGTATGCGATATCTTCTGATGAAAAGAATTTTCACTGTCACTGCTTGACTAGATTTAATCCAAATGACATTATCCCCACTGCTTGGAAGCTCCACGAGGTCAACAGCCTCAGCATATCGGGTTCACCACTGGATCCCAGTGCCTGGCAAAGTTCCTGGCATACAGTGGAACCAAGGCCAATATCTGTTTAATGAGGAGCTCAGTGATTAGACAAACATATGTCCCCATCCTGGCTCGGCCAATGATCAGCCTGTGGCCTTGAACGTCATCCTTTGCCTCTTTGGCTCTTGATTTCCTTATCTGTAAAATGAGGATAATGCCACTTATTTCCCAGGGTTGGATGAGATAGCATGTGCAAAATACACCCCTGGCACATAGAAGGGGCTCAATAAACCAGAGTTAATAATGAGAGTATTAAGATGAGACATGGGTTCGATCCCTGATCTGGGGAGATCCTCTGGAGTAGGAGACGGCAACCCACTCCAGTATCCTTGCCTGGAAAATCCTGTTGATGGAGGAGCCTGACAGGCTACAGTCCACGGGGTTACAAAGAGTTGGAGACGACTAAGGGACTGAACAACGACAAGAAATGATGCTGCTGTTAATAGGTAAGACTGACACCTCCAGGCATAAACACCACTTAGCTACAATACTAAAAAAATCCCTTTCTAAGGGAGCACATTTCCTTTTCAAACACAAAACTCACACAAGTCTCTGGTTGCAGGAGAGAAGTGTTCTGGAGGAAGATTTACCGTGGGAATGGGCCAATTCCGTTTCTTTATCTCTTACATATTTGCCGTCGTTCCCTTCCCCCTCTTACCACTTTGGCCCAAATATGGATTAAAACCTCTTCCTTTTGCTACCCTATACATGAACTGGTCCTCTCCAAAGACTTCTGTTGGAAAAAAACGCTGGATCTCTTTGCTATCTCCCTTCCAGACTTATTTTAAACACAAAATACTATTAGGAACTCTTAAAAACCTGTTTTCTAGAATGCCAGTAGAGCAAAGTTGGCATTTCTCTAAGTTCCACACTTCCATGAGTTTCAAAGGCACTCCAAGGCTTGGAGAAACCATGGAGAATAAAGCATGGAAGTGGGTGTCATTCTCCAGGGAAAAGATGGGAGTCTGGGCTCAATTTAGATTTAGGAACCACCCACCAGCTCTCCGGCTTCTTAGTCCCCAGCTGGGGCTTCAGAGAGACCCTGGCCCACTCCAGCCTAAGCTAGAGAGATAGGAGATATGCAGTGGCCACAAAGGAGGCCTCAGCCACACAACAAAGCAAGTCAGGTGGGTTTCCAGACGACCTTTATTATACTAGGTAAACTCCTAAGATTTGTCCAAGTGCTACTGCAGGGCTGTGGTCCCCAAGGCTGTGGTCCTTTTCCTGGTGTTTAAAGTGATGGAATGTAAGAAATCCAGTGCATTCCTGCCCAGAACAAATCCTGCCATGAGTCTCTGCTCCTGTAGCAGCTGTTAACACCCATTATACCACATAGGAGGGCTTCGCAGTTAGCTGGTATTTCCTATTATTCTCTGTAATTCAACACTTCTTTTCACAGTGGGATTTCTTTTTTCCCCTTATTCTCTGAGTTGGAATGAAAAAAATAGCTAGTGATGAGAAAGAACTTGGACCCTGGGTGCCAACTCTCTGAGAAGCGTGTGTAAATAGCACACAGGTCCTGCTGCATACCTGGGCAAAGCCACTTCCCTGGCAGCAGCAGGGGTTGCTGGCATGCCAGCTGTACTGGGAGTAGGGGGCATGGCTCAGGCGGGACCAGAGTCCTCTGCACCCTGCGAGGGGCAGGAAATGCAGGGCCTTGGAGCAGCCAGTGCTGTTTGCTCTGAGTTTCAAAGGGCATCCTCATTGCCTACTTCCTACAGAGCGTGGCACATTACAAAGCCAGAGCCCCCTAGGAATCCCATTCCTACATCCATTCTCTGCTGCAAGGGGCCAATGATACCAAGTCATATGTGTTTTAAAGATACTCTGTGAATGTATATACACATTTATGTACTCATAGACTATATAGCAATTTTGAATATTTTTACATTGAGAGGATCATTTTGTATCAGTTCAGTCGCTCAGTTGCATCCCTTTGCGACCCCATGGACTGCAGCCCGCCAGGCCTCCCTGTCCATCACCAACTCCCGGAGTTTATTCAAATTCACATCCATTGAGTCAGTGATGCCATCCAGGCATCTCACCCTCTGTCATTCCCTTCTCCTCCCACCTTTAGTCTTTCCCGGCATCAGGGTCTTTTCCAATGAGTCAGTTCTTCCCATCAGGTGGCCAAAGTATTGGAGTTTCACTTCAGCATCAGTCCTCCCAATGAATATTCAGGACTGATTTCCTTTAGGATGGACTGGTTGGATCTCCTAGCTGTCCAACGGACTCTCAAGAGTCTTCTCCAACACCACAGTTCAAAAGCATCAATTCTTTGGCGCTTAGCTTTCTTTATAGTCCAACTCTCATATCCATACATGACCACGGGAAAAATAATAGCCTTGACTAGATGGACCTTTGTTGGCCAAGTAATGTCTCTGCTTTTCAATATGCTATCTAGGTTGGTCATAACTTTTCTTCCAAAGAGGAAGTGTCTTTTAATTTCATGGCTGCAGTCACCATCTGCAGTGATTTTGGAGCCCAGAAAAATAAAGTCTGTGACTGTTTTCACTGTTTCCCCATCTATTTGCCATGAAGTGATGGGACCGAATGCCATGATCTTAGTTTTCTGAATGTTGAGAACCCCATGAACAGTACCATTTTGTATAGTATTTTATAATTTTTATATTCAGTGTGGTTGGAGGTTATACAAAATATGCAATACTTTATATGTATTATTACATTTGTATGATATAAATATATTTTGTACTTCATAGATAGACAGACACAGACTTTGGGGGGAAGAATAACTTTCCATTTATAGAAACACTGCCTAGATACCATAGAGCTCCCACATACTTTTCATCAATTTCTCCTAATATTCACATCTTTCATAACCATGGAACTTGGTCACAACTGAAATTAACATTGACATGCGACTCTTAACTAACCAACCTCCAGATTTGATGTATTCAGATTTCACCACACCAATTTTTCTCCTTCTGTCATTTTTCTGACCCCAAAATCTAACCTGGAACCCTATTACTTTTAGTCAGTGTGTTTGCCCCCCTACAGGTTCAGACATTTCCTTAATTATGCTGACATCAGTTCCCCCCACTATGGAAAACATATCAAAATGCCATAGTCACCAAGTTCTATATATTCTTTTTAAGACCTTCTAGCCCTGCCCCCCTGCCCGTCTCCAGTACCTGTAATTTAACTCAGATCCTCACTAAGGTTTTTGACTGTTTTGTTAGGGCCAAGAATGGTGCATGGTACACAGTAAGCTTTCACTAAATATTTGCTTTAAGTAAATGAATATTATGGTAGTCTCCTAACAGGCCTCTATGTTTCTGATTTTCTCTTTTCCCTTCCTGTCCTAATTGCAACCAGAATGGTCATTGCAAAATGCAAACACAAATATGGCCAAAGCCGTTTCCAGATTAAGACTTTCGCTGGTTCCCCATTGCTCCCAGGTTAATTAGCCCAGGGCCCTCCTTGATGGGCCTCCACCTGCTTCTTCAGTTCTCTCTCTTGCCACCACCAACTGTGAGCCACAAGCTTTCTGAATTTTGCCCACTTTCTCTGGACCTGGGTTGGTCGGACTCCTATCTTTCACCCTGTCTGCTGGAGTCCCTCCTGGTCTTCCTGGACTCAGCCCGCTCAGTGGAGCTTCTCCTGACCCTCTGCCCCACTCCAAGGAGGCAGCCTCATCTTCTGGTCCCAGCCCTGCTCGCCACTGGGGTCCGTTAAGGCACAGAGAGTAGATGGCCCCTGGGTTGGGGGTGGTAATTGTCCCTTGGGCTATTTATTTCTTATTCTTTTAATATTTCCTGGGTTTGGAACATAGAAGACACTTGACTAAAGCTTTGAAAAAAATTACAACTTTGTTTGCATGTTTTATATGATCATAAAATGCTTCATAAACTCATAAATTAAAATCTATTGTACTAACTTTTTTGTATGTGTGAAAATGTGGTCACTTTGTCTATGTAATATCAGTATCTTCTCATTTCTCTTTTTCCAAGCCCTCAGGCAGTGGTAACGCCCAGGAATCATTAAGGGACCGAGGACACTTCCCCATCCTAATAACCTGCAAAGGGCCAACCTTGTGTGAAGACCCTCTGAGCAAACACTGCTCATGGTGTGAAGTGGCTCCAACACAGATACCCCAGCGCTTCTTCACTGTCACAGCCAGCTAAATGGATGCTCTAATCCTACGTATGTAGAAAATCAGGAGATACTTATTTTCAAAGGATAGAATACTCTACATATATAAGCAATATGGTCAAAAGGATAAAAAACTAGAAAATAATCAGACCCCTCACCCACAAATTTTCAAAGGGAAATGAATCACATGTGAACAGTATAGGTCTTTGGGAGATAGAGTTAATAGGGTAATTTTTTTTTTCCTTCACTTTAGGATACTTTTGACTTCATAAGATGAACCTATATTACTTGCTATACAGTAAAAAATTAACCCAAAAACAAAACAACTTTTTTTAAACATGTAAGACTAATCACTGGAGCTTGGGATATATACTAATTTAGAAGATGTTTTCTGCTCCATATTAAGTAGGAAAAAACCTCATGTATGGCCTTTACCTATAGTTATTAGAAGACATTTGTTTTGTCCAGTAGGTTGGTTCTCTAAGGTGATTTGTAAGCAGCAATTAATTCTCTACTGTGGTTTAGTCCTTGACATGCCTTTGAACTTGAAGATACTTAGCCATTCAGCAATCCAGGCAGCTGTTAGATCCATGCCCTTCTCTCACTCTCACACTGCTCAATGAGTTTCAACCATTAGGTCATAAATCAACAAGGGGAACTAAGGCAAACCCAAAGCCAATAGTTCCAAAATCCCTGGTGGAGAATCACAGAACCCACGCTCTGGCAATCCACCGAGGTAGGATGAGAAGCAGAGACCCGCAGCACAGACCAGAGGTTCTTGTACCAGCAGGCAAGCAGAGACCCGCAGCACAGACCAGGGGCTCTTGTACCAGCAGGCTGTGCTCACCACCAAATTCAAATGGCTTGTGCCCTCCCACGGAGGGGGTTAAAGGTATGGGCAGGATGGAACACTCAGGAAGGAAAAACAGACCCCAGTAACACAGCACGAGGGGAAATCTGAACCCACTACCCTGACCATTTATCAGCACTGTCACTGCAGCAGCTTTGATACCCTTCCTTTTTAAGAAAGGATTTAAGATTAGGCCTGAACTCAGCTTAATCCACTGAGTTCCACAGAATTCAGTGTTAACTGGAGAAGGGGGTAGGTGAGCTTTATTTTCTGATAGTTACAATCTTTTGGTTACTGTCTATAGTCCATAGAAAAAATTTTAAGGAGAATATTTCTTAATTTACAAGTATTTCCCACATTTTAATTTTTTACTTCCACCTTACCAGAGAATAATGTGGTTTATGAAACTTCTACTCTTGAAGATTTTAAAAAATTTTTTCACAGCCAAGTACAATGTCATCTTTGCTAAACGATCCGCTGATGCATAGAAGGAATGACTATTCTGCAGCATTATTCATGGTAGCCAAAAAGTGGAAGGAAACCACGTGTCCACCAATGGACAAATGGATGAATAAAATGTGGAACATCCATAAAATGGAATATCATTACTCAAACTTAAAAATGAGGAGAATTCTAACACATGCTACCATGTGGATAAAACTTGAAGACATTATGTTAAGTGAAATAATTCAGCCACAAGAGGACCAATATTATATGTATATTTAAATATACATATTTACATGCATAATTGGCACAATGCTGCTCTCACTGAGGGAACTCGGTTTATATTTGTTAATATATTCCAAACTGATAGCACCACTCACTCACCTTGATGGTCTGTTTCTCTGCCGTGATTTTTTTTTTAATTAATTTTTATTGGAGTATTTCCATGACTTTTAATAAGATGCTTCCTTATTGATTACAATTTCCTTTATTACCTCCCTACCTTCTTTCCTTCTATTCACAATATTTATTGACCATTCATGAGTTCCAGAGTGTTTAAGGGTCATAGTTCAATAATCTATGAAGCCCACATTATGCAATATGGGAGATTTGCTAAAAGAAGCCACAGCAGATCAGAGAAAGCAGAAGTCATCTTTGGGTCACTGGGTCACTGTGCCTTGTCTGGGCCCAAAGTCCATTCACTACCCATCAGTATCACACTTCCACGTCTCTTTATTGTCCAAGAGAATAACTGGGATCCTTATATGTCCCTTTCTGAATTTCTGGTTTCTTAGTGCAGACTATGAGTTTCACCCCCTGCTCATTGGGCCCCTTGACTTTGCCTCCTGTGGTTCTACCAAAAATCAAGATGTCCCACACTGCCTTTCCTCCAAAATCAAGATGGTCCTGGAACCTCTGGTGAGAAATCTAGATTTTCTATACCTGCTGTCTCTTTATTTACGAATCAGATTTATAGTAGTGGGGAGTAGTCACCAAGGCTCTTCCTAAATAATCTGCTCCTCTTCTGGGCACATAGTAGGACTATACTTTTGCAGTCAACTAAAGGCGATTGGGGCCACAGGACTTGCTTTAGCCAATGAAGTGACAGTGAAAGTTACCAAAACACCAGTGCATGTGCCCAATTCACAGTAGAGGCCAAACAATACCAAAACGTCAGAGTCTGGAACAGAGAAATGTTTACTGCAGGACTCTGCAGGGAAACAGGTGGCTCATACCTTAAAAACCCCAAACTGCCTGAAAACTGTCAGCAAAGCCCTTTTATAGCAAAGGTGAGGGTGGGGCATGGTTATTTGTTGCAAACATGTTGGTGTCAGATCTTTTGTTTTTTCTTTTTTAAATTTATTTTTTAGTTAGTGGAAAATTGCTTTACAATGTTGTGTTGGTTTCTGCCATACAACAATGAGAATCATGGTCAGGTAACAACAGTCCTCTAAACTCCCACCAAAACAAATGGTATTCTCTGTGCTGATAAGTACAGGCCAGGTCCCTCAGCACAACTTTCACCCTCCAAGGTCTAGGCCTGGCTGAGAAGAGGGGGTCCCTGAAGGCACTGGTTACCCTGCCCCAAATCATAGGCCCAGCACCCAGTCTGGGTCTTCCTGCCAGCGCCCAGGCCTGGCTGAAGAGGCAGATCTCAGCTGGCAGCTCCCTCAGGGCCAGGTCCCCAGACCTGCCGAGCCACCATTGCTGAGGAGCCAGGTGCCCAGGACGCAATTGGCCTCAGGCTCCTCACACCACCCAGTGGGGGCTGGTCCCAGAGATGGCCGCTGCCATTAGGTCACTGAGGCGGGAATGGGGGAGAGGGTCATCGCCACCTCAAGGCTTGGACCCGGTCATTGGGCAGCCTTGGTGAGGGCTCTGAACTCCTGCAGGACACAGCCCCCGGTCTGTTCCCTGGGCCCCCAACTCACCCGCTGCGCGAGGCTGGGATCCGCCTCTCACCTCACTCTTTGCCTGAGGACCACCACTCTGATAACCTTTGACTGAATGTTCCACTAACGGTCGCTCACTGACAATTGCTGGCTTGGGGGAGGAGCCTATTGCAGCACCGACCAATGGCTGAGCGACCATTAATCCTCTTGAGGTAAACATTGGCTGGTAATGGGCTGAGAGGTAATGGTGCATGCAGCAACAGCAGTGCTAACGGCTGCGCAAGGCGTATTACCACTTCATAGCCTAACTTACCCTGACTAAAGCACAGAGTGCTTAGGACAATCGGGTTTGCAGCTCGGAGCTCACTAACCATGTGGACATACAGGGAGTCGCGTGGTCTCTCAGCGTCCTGCCCTTCCTCTGCCAAATGGGGGAAACCATGCTTATTCTACAAGGGTTATGGTGGATAAGGGTCTGAGAGATATGACAGGCTTAGGTACATAAACATGTTCAAGACTGTAAGGCCATTGTTCATTTTATGATTATTAAATGGTGGTAATGATGGTGACTATGACAGGCAACTGTTTATTGATCGCTAACACTCCACCACACACTAGTCTAAGCAACTTACACACATTAATCATTTAATCCTTACAACAACTCTGTGGGGTAGGTAGTGGTGGTAATCCCCACTTTACAGAGAAAGAAACCGAATCACACAGACCTCGCCAAAGTCAGCGAGATAATGGCCTTGCATTTGAACCCAAGTATCTAGAGTCTGTGGCTTTAACCCCGACTCCACACATGGCCGACTGGTCAGAGTGCTGGGTGGTGTGCGCGGGCACAGGAGCGTCCGAACCTGGCACTGCCGAAGGTGCTCCTGGTCTGGACTCCTGCTGACATACCCACCCCTGAAGACTAGGAGCACAGATACTCATCTCAGGTCTCTGTCAAAGGCAGAGCCAAGATTAAGGGCTTCTAAGTCTCAATTCCCAGATTTATACTTACCCATGGGGTCACCTGTTCCCTCTGTACATCAAATTCCTGGCAGGAACATGCTCAGAGTTTTGTCATAGTAATGGTGCAATTTGGGGGGTTTGCATGCATTCTGCCATCTAAAAGGATAATACATTAATCATGCCCTTGGGTACTCTTGAAATACACACTCGTAATCTCTTACTAACTTGCCGAACTTTCCTTCCTGGCCACTGCTCTGCTCCTCTCCCTTCCATCAGCTTAGATTTTTATGGTTCCCAAAGAAATATTAAACCAAATATTTATGCACTCATCTGAACTACAGTTCAGAGAAAGCAATGTAACAAAATCAGCATTATGAACCTGGAGCTAGTCCCATTTGGAAGTAATAAACAGGAAAAATTGAACAATTTCTCCCTGGAAACATGTGTTGGCTGCCCTTTCACTGAGGATTTCAACGCTTATTCTTATTATTCTTATAATTCAGGGAAAATTTTAATGTTAAATCTGATGCTTGGAAACACAAGCAGTGTCAAACATAAATATACAATTTCAATCATTTTCAACTGAAAGCCTGACATTCTATTCGGCTTTGCATGAGCTTCAGTTAGAAGAACCTGTGCAAACCGAGCTTTCAAGTGTCCCATTCTCTGAAGCAGCTACTCTTGCCCACAATAGGATCACACCTGACTAAAATCTTTCAAGGCCATCCCCCCACACAGCATTACTTTCAGGAAAAATTCAGGCTCCCCCAGAAATGCATTCAAGACTGTTTATAGCCTGTTCCCTGCCTTTGTCTTCAGCCTCAAGTGTCACTGTGTCTGTACACATCTCCTCTGCTGCCATTTCCCCAAATTGCCAGGCTTGAAATTACCCATTTCAGCCCTGGGCTTGCCTCTTCTAACCCACAGGCTCCTGTACAAAAGCAGAGCCTGGACAAACACATCTCTTTCTTGATCCTGGGGTTGGGACAGGAAGAGATGGAGTCAGTTGGCTGAGGGCTGTGGACCCTTAATGTCTTGTCAGCTTGAAAGCTGAGTCTATGTTTTAGGGAGACCCAGTTGGGCCAGAAGTGCAGACCTTGACAAAGAAAACAATCCACTTGGGAAATTAAAAAAGAGAGTAGTGAATAATTTTGTGTATGTGAAGCCAGTTCAGGCTCAAGCATGGTATGTGTTACCACCCTGCATCTGGTGAACAACCCACTTCAGCATGACTTAATCTGATGCCTCAGCCTTGGTCTCCAAATTACACTGGCAGATCGAACTATCACAGTCCCCTTTCCCAGTGGTGGCTGGTGAATGGCTGTAATTCACCAGGACCCTACCAAATGGAACTTGTATGACTCATTCCATCATTGTCTCTCAATTCTTTAATTACATTCATCTCTTCAGAGAAGACTTCCGTGACCACCTTATTAAAAAAGAAAGAAAAACAGTGGCTCCTCCCAACATCATCCTCTATGACCATTTTGGTTTTCTTCACAGAATCATCACCTGACATAGTTATCTGTTTGTTATATTTCTTTACCATTAAAGTATATGCTCCATGGTATCTGGGGTTTCTGTTTGTTGTTGTGAACAGTGCATGGTGAATAATAGACACTTAATTACTTACTAATAAATTAAGAAGTTATGTAAAGGGAAGATGAATGAGAGAGAAATGGTCAGAGAAAAAATAAAATTCTAAAAGATCATAAATCAGTGAACTTGCACAGCTACCCTGGTTTCAAAATGGCTTATCAGTTTCTGGTCAAGGACCGTCTTTGCTCCTGGGCTTGGGTTCTGAGGGGTGCTCTGGTATCCTCCAAATAAAGTCATCTCCTAATTAAATCATCCAAATGAGACATCCGAATTTAAAAATAGAGCAGTGTGCTCTCTAAACACAGGCCCATGGATGTGATGAGATCAACTTAGGTAAACATCTTTCTTCTTATGGAGCTTCAAACTGCATAAAGTATGGATTTTCCAAAGGAAGTCCAACAGGAGAGGACCATACAAGCTGAGTCATTGAAGACTCTGGCAAAGCATTGTAGAAGATCACAAGCAATGGAAAAATCTTGGTGGGGTTGTGAGAGTGGGCTTCAGGCTCCTCTCAAGTCATGATAACAAATCCTCTAAACAGCCATGGGTCAACATAACTCCCCAGTAACTTCCCTGTGGGTGATGACCCCCAAGCAGATGATGCTGTAGAGTGTCCATCTGAGGGATACATGTGAGGAAGGGACCCGCGAGGAAGTACATTTTTGAGAGAGAAGCCAGGTGGTCTGTTCTCTAGAAGATGAACAAGGTGGAGCCCCTTAAGTGACTAGAATGTAGGAAGATGGGGGTGGGAAGCACAGTTTGGGGTATCATCTAAATACCTGCAGAAAAAGAGATTGGCTTCATTCTGTTGTTTTTGAAAGAGTCAAGATACAGAACAGACAGATTTCAGCTCAAAAGAAGGAACATGTCCAGAGTTTAAAGAGCTTAAGCTGATGGCATGGGCAGCCTGATGATGGAGAAGGCTGCCATTGGTGCGTTCAAGCTCACACCTCATCTGGTGGATAAGGTAGAGGGTGACCAATATCAGATAGACTCTGAGGCGCTTTCTTACTTATAGCTGCTGCGATTCCTTGAGTTTGAACCCAGAGCAGCTCTGAGCGTGTGTGGATCAGCACTCTGTGAGGTAGGCAAGAGATGAGGTGCTGTCCAGGGATCTCTGTTTAAACTGAGCGCAGCTACTCTCTAGACAGTGTATTAAAAAACAGAGATATCACTTTACTGACAAAGGTCCATATAGTCAAAACTATGGTTTTTCCAGTAGTCATGTATGGATGTGAGAGTTGGACCACAAAGAAGGTTGAGCACTGAAGAATTAGTGCTTTTGAATTGTGGTGCTGAAGAAGACTCTTGAGAGTCCCTTGGACAACAAGGAGATCAAATCAGTCAATCATAAAGGCAATCAACCCTGAATATTCATTGGAAGGACTGATGTTGAAGCTGATACCCCAATACTTTGGCCACCTGATGTGAAGAGCCAACTCATTTGAAAAGACCCTGATGCTGGGAAAGATTGAGGGCAGGACGAGAAGGGGACAATAGAGGATGAGACGGTTAGATAGCATCACAAACTCAATGGACGTGAATTTGAGCAAACTGTGGGAGAGAGTGGAGGACAGAGGAGCCTGGTTTGCTGCAGTCCATAGGGTTGCAAAGAGTCATACGTGACTTAGCAACTGAACAACAACAGCCACTCTCTCTCCATCGGGTGGGCAAGGATTCTGTTTCACTCCCCATGCCTCCATTTCTCTAGGTGCTGCATGGTATGTATCATTTCCCCTCTGTGGTTCGATGGCTCTAACATGTCCTTGGGTTTTGACTTTAAGCAAATCTTTTCACCCATCTTTTCCCTCCTAGATAACTGAGGACAAGAGACCCACGCCCCTGAGGTTCTGGTGAGTAGAGTACAGTGGCTGGCACACACCAGGCATTCAATCAATGCCAACGATTCTCTTCTGAACACATCTAGCCACAACACCATGTCAGTATCAGGATGACTTTTAATAATTATAAATTACTAATTTTAATAATTACATGCATTTTTAAAAACCTTTGAGTTGGTTTCCTAGGTAATAGCTGCCTTCATTTGAGATCTTAAAATGCCAGGTACCACACTAGAGCTTTATGTGCATTCTGCCAGGAAGTTAACTATTATTTCTATTTTATAGATGGGGAAAGAGAGACTTAGTAAGGTGAAGTCATCTGTCCAACTGGATTACACAGCTGGCGTGGGGACAGGGTGGGACGGGGACACTTCTGAGACCAGCTTAGCAAACCAGAACTCCAGGTGTGGGTCTGACGCCAACTCCTGGCTGCTGGGTTCCCCATGGCTCAGCCAGATGCCTCCACAAGGAGCGAGGCTGGTTGTTCCGAGGCCGGGGCTGGATCATGATGGGGCTGGCTGGGCCTTCTTTGTGGGGCTCCTGTTCAACAGACCAGCCGGCTCAGACCCCCACACTGCGTGGCACAGCGGGTTCTCCCTGTTACAGGGCCCAGGGCCCCAGCCCATATGTGCAGATGCACATGCTACAAGATGGAAAATGAATGCCCGCACAGTCCTGGGGCTTTCTGACTTGAAGCCAAACAAATTTACTCAGGCTCATTTGTCAGCTGCCTTAACCCACCTCCCTCCTATCCTAGCTTGTCCCGCCTTCCAAGTTCCTTAGTTGGTACAAGCTTATCACAAAAGTAAATCAAAATGTTCTCAAGAGGAGAAGAAAAGATAAAAGCAAAAAATGCAACATCCCCAAAAGAGAAATATTTTTTATAGTTCCACAACTCTAGCAATTCTGTCTTAAAAAAAAAAATCCATTATTTAATTTTAGTACCATGGAGGTGCTAGTGATGAATAATGGCTCCTCTTCTACCTTCTAGTATTTCTAAAATATTAATACTGGTTGGATACCTCTCCTAAGGGGAAGCAGGAGTTGAATCTTTTATAGGCTCCTGAGCCCTATTCACACACTATGCATTTATTCCATTACTACCAATCATACGCTCTGGGCTTTTCAAATTATATCTGCACCAAAGGATGGAGACCACACAGTAGGTGGAAAGGGTAAAATGTGTTGCTAAATAGTCCCTTTCTCATTATTTTCTTCGTCTAAGTCTTTACTCTTTCATTATCCATCGAGACATACCTCTTGACTACACTAGACTTGGGCTGTGAATCATGAATAGAATCTGCAGCAAGGCATCCAACTTCATAGCTGCTTCCCCTTACATCAGATGCCCATCAAAGCTAACGACAGTTCATTTCATCTGTAGCTGCAAATTGTCCATGTGAAGCTTTGGACACTGAGCCCCAACCTATTTGCTCTTGAGCGTGTCAAGACTTGGTGTCTGAGTGTGTGGCTCGTACACATAGTGTATGTATGTGTGCCTCGCCTATCTTTATACTCAGGGTCAAAGAGAAGAAGAAATAAGGAGCTTGTTTCAGAATACACTAAACACTACTGTAAATTGCTGTATTAGCAAATGAACTTTTTTAAAAAGAAAAATCAGGTTTGTTTTATTCCTCTTTATAAAACGAATACATGTACACTAAGAAAAAGTTGGAAAGAAAAGCCAAGGTAAAAGGTAAAAACCAAGGCAAAGGAAAAAGAGATATTTGATGATGATATCCCCCTTAGTACTTACAAACATTTTACCATTATAAATTAGTCTTTTAAATGCACACAATTGCATAAATATATTTTACTGATTTTTTAAAAAATTTTGGGATAATTATAGATTCACATGCAGTTGCAAGAAATACTCTTTACCCCTTTCCCCCCAAAGGTACCATTTCATAAAACTATCGTACAATCGCACAATCAGGATACTGACACTGACGCAACTCAGTGATCTTACCAGAGCCCCGTTTTATTTGTGTGTCTGTGTGTTCATTTAGTTCTGTGTCACTTTTGTCACACGTGTAGGTACATGTATCTGTCACCACCATTAAGCTACAGAACAGCTCCATCACCTGGGGATCAAGCTGCTGTTTATAAACATGCTCACCTCTCTCCCATATATCACTTCTCCCCCATATCCAGAGATCCTACAACCACTAACCTGTTCTCAGTTTCCATAATTCTGTCATTTAGGAAATATCATACTCAGCATGATTCTCTGGAGATGCTTCCAGTCGTTGTGTATCAGTAATTCATTAATTTTATTGCTGAGCAGGGTTCCATGGATCAATGTAGAGACCGTAGTTTAACCATTCACCTGTTGAAGGACGTCTGGGTTGCTTGCAGTTTTTGGCAATTATGAACAAAGCTACTATCAGGTGCTATAGACATATATAGACATGTTTTCACAGGAACCTGAGCATTCATTTCTCTGGGATAACCATCCAGGAGTGCAACCATTGTGTCTTACGGTCACTGCATGTCTTACAGCAAACTGTCAAGCTGGTTTCCAGAGTGGCTGCACTACTTCACATCACCACCAGCCACGTATGAAGGATCCGGTTTCTTGCATCCTCACCAGCAATTGTTGTAGTTACTAATTTTTTTTTAATCCATTCTAGAAGATGTGTACTGACAGCTTATCATGGCTTTAATTTGTATTTCCCTCATGGATAATGAGGTAGAATGTCCTTCCCTGTGCTTATTTGCCATCTGTATATCCTCTCTGGTAGAATGTCTGTTAATGCTTTTTGCCCATTTTCTAATTAGGTTGATTGGGACTTTGCTGTTGAATTTTGAAAGTTCTTTGTATATTCTAGATGCTAATCCTTTGTAAGATATGCAATTTGTAGCTATTTTCTTTTATAGTGTGTCTTTTCATCCTTTTCAAAGAACTTTTCATAGGCCAGAAGTTTAATATTTTGATAACTGCAATCACATAAAACTAACCAAAACTAACCATGTTCACAGCCTTGTCTAACTCAATGAATCCATGAGCCATGCCATGTAGGGCCACCCAAGACAGAAGGGATATGGTGGAGGGTTCTGACAAAATGTGGTCCACTGGAGAAGGGAATGGCAAACCACTTCAGTATTCTTGCCTTGAGAGCCCCGTGAACAATATGAAAAGGCAAAAAGATAGGATACTGAAAGAGGAACTCCCCAGGTCAGTAGGTGGCCAATATGCTACTGGAGAAGAGTAGAGAAATAACTCCAGAAAGAATGAAAAGATGGAGCCAAAGCAAAACAATGCCCAGTTGTGGATGTGACTGGTGATGGAAGTAAAGTCCAATGCTGTAAAGAGCAATATTGCATAGGAACCTGGAATGTTAGGTCCATGAATCAAGGCAAGTTGGAAGTGGTCAAACAGGAGATGGTAAGAGTGAACATCGGCATTTTAGGAATCAGCAAACTAAAATGGACTGAAATGGGTGAATTTAATTCAGATGACCATTATATCTACAACTGTGGGAAAGAATCCTTTAGAAGAAATGGAGTAGCCATCATAGTCAACAAAAGAGTCCGAAATGCAGTACTTGGATGCAATCTCAAAAATGACAGAATGATCTCTGTTCATTATCAAAGCAATCCATTCAATATTACAGTAATCCAAGTCTATGCCCTGACCAGTAATGCTGTAGAAGCTGAAGTTCTATGAAGCTGAATGGTTCTATGAAGACCTACAAGACCTTCAAGAACTAACACCCAAAAAAGATGTCCTTTTCATTATAGAGGACTGGAATGCAAATGGAAGTAAAGAAATACCTGGAGTAATGGGCAAATATGGCCTTGGAGTACAAAATGAAGCAGAGCAAAGGCTAACAGAGTTTTGCCAAGAGAATGCACTGGTCATAGCAAACATCCTCTTCCAAATATACAAGAGAAGACTTTACACATGGACATCACCAGATGGTCAATACTGAAATCAGATTATATTCTTTGCAGCCAAAGATGGAGAAGCTCTATACAGTTAGCAAAAACAAGACCAGGAGCTGACTGTGGCTCAGATCATGAACTCCTTATTGAAAATTTCAGCCTTAAGTTGAAGAAAGTATGGAAAACCACTAGACCATTCAGGTTTGACCTAAATCAAATCCCTTATGATTATACAGTAGAAGTGATAAATAGATTCAAGGGATTAGAACTTATAGACAGAGTGCCTGAAGAACTATGGATGGAGGTTTGTGAACATTGTATAGGAGGCAGTGATCAAGACCATCCCCAAGAAAAAGAAATGCAAAAAGGCAAAATGGTTGTCTGAGGAGGCCTTACAGCTATGAAAAGAAGAGAAGTGAAAGGCAAAGGAAAAAATGAAAGATATACCCATTTGAATGCAGAGTTTCAAAGAATAGCAAAGAGAGATAAGAAAGCCTTCCCCAGTGATCAGTGCAAAGAAACAGAGGAAAACAATAGAATGGTATGGACCTAACAGAAGCAGAAGATATTAAGAAGAGGTGGCAAGAATATAGAAGACTATACCTTTGACTGTATAAATCACAACAAACTGTGGAAAATTCTTCAAGAGATGGGAATACCAGACCACCTGACCTGCCTCCTGAGGAATCTGTATGCAGGTCAAGAAGCAACAGTTAGAACTGGACATGGAACAACAGACTGGTTCCAAATAGGAAAAGGAGTACGTCAAGGCTGTATATTGTCACCCTGCTTATTTAACTTCTATGCGGAGTACATCATGTGAAATTCCAGGCTGGATGAAGCACAAGCTGGAATCAAGAGTGCTGGAAGAAATATTAATAACGTCAGATATGCAGATGACACCACCCTTATGTGATGAACCAAAGAGCCTCTTGATGAAAGTGAAAGAGGAGAGTGAAAAAGTTGACTTAAAACTACACATTCAGAAAAGTAAGATCATGGCATCTGGTCCAAGCACTTCATGGCAAATAGATGGGGAAATAATGGAAACAGTGACAGACTTTATTTGGGGTGGGGGGCTCCAAAATCACTGTAGATGAAATTAAAAAGATGCTTGATCCTTGGAAGAAAAGCCAACCTAGACAGCATATGAAAAAGCAGAGACATTACTTTACCAACAAAGGTCTGTCTAGTCAAAGCTATGGTTTTTCCAGTAGTCATGTATGGATGTGAGAGTTGGACCATAAAGAAAGCTGATTGCCAAAGAATTGATGCTTTTGAACTGTGGTATTAGAGAAGACTCTTGAGAGTCCCTTGGACTGCAAGGAGATCCAACCAGTCCATCCTAAAGGAAATCAGTCCTGAATATTCGTTGGAAGGATTGATGCTGAAGTGAAACTCCAATACTTTGGCCATCTGATGGGAAGAACTGACTCACTGGAAAAGACCCTGATGCCAGGAAAGACTGAAGGTGGGAGGAGAAGGGGACGACAGAGGATGAGATAGTTGGATGGCATCACTGACTTAATAGACATGAGTTTGAGTGAACTCCGGGAGTTGGTGATGGACAGGGAGGCCTGGTGTTTTGCAGTCCATGGGGTTGCAAGGAGTCGGACACGACTGAGCGACTGAACTGAAATTGAAAGGTTCTGTTTGCAAATTTTACTTTAGGAATCTTGTCCTTTGTGTCAAGTCTAAGAATTTTTTGCCTGCCCTTCAATCCACAAGGTTTCCTCCCATTTTTTTCTTGAAGATTTAAAGCCTTACATTTTACATTTACATCCATAAGCTCTTCTGAGGTTACTTTTGTGTTAGGAATGAGGCTTAAACTGAAATTCATCTTCTGCCTACAGATGTCCAATGGCCTCAGCACCTGTGCTGAAGGAGCTACCTCTCCTCCACTGAGCTGCTTCTGCATCTCTATTAAGAATCAGTCAACCATATCTGTGTGATTCTCTTTCCTGGTTCTCTATTCTGTTCCATCAATCTTGTGTCTTTTTCCCTGCTTTACCATCTTGTCTTGATTACTGTGGCTACACAGTCTTAACATCGGGGTGATTGAGTAAAAGAGTGATTCCTCCCACTTTACTTGTCTTTTTCAAGATTGTTTAGTTCTCCTAAACAATCTCTAAAAGCCGCCTGTGCCTCTCCACATCAATTTTAGAATGAGCTTGTTTATATGCCTAGAGAAAAGCGTGCTGGGATTCTTTAAAAATAAGAATTGCATTAAAGCATGAACAGATCTTTATATTTTTAACATATGATATCATGAGCATTTTCCCTCTTATTATAACTCCTTTTTATGCGTCCGCATTTAACAACCATTTCGGTAATAAGGGGCATTTGATTCTTTTCAATTATGATTACTGTGAACGAAGCTACCAAGAATTATCTTGCAAAAGAAGAAATTCTCTGCATTTCGGAGTATTTCCTTAGGTTAGATTCCCAGAAGTGGCCTTACTCAAACAAAGAGGAAGAACACTCTTACAGTTACTTCTGTTTGGCTCTTGTCTCACATACATTTCCCTATATGTGAAAACATTACCATTAGCTTTAAAATTTCATTTTGTTATGAGTTTGAATGTCACGGTAGGAAAGATGTCCATCAATGAAGAAAAGGGACACTGTGGGAATGGTGAATGACAGTCATCCCTGCCAAAGGATGCTGATTGTAATGCTACCTGGCTCAACTCTTCAGTGTGGTGCCAAACACACCTGGTCTCAGGTAATCCTCCCAACCATCCGGAGAAGGCAGGTAAGGCAAATCAATTCCTGTTTCACCTACTTTAGGACAATGATTTGTTACTAAAATGTTTTTAAAGTCTCTTTTCATCCTGAAGAAGAAAGATTTAGTTAAGTCATTTTCTTTTTACCCATGAAAAGAGACAGGGACAAATGGACCAGCCTCATTTATCTCCTTATTGTTTTGGCTGTGAAAATGGCTGTTATCGGAGATGGCTCTGAATGGGAGGTGAGAAATACCGGCCCAGCAAAGCAATCAATGACAACTTGGGAGGGCTGACACAGTTCCATTTATGCTTCTATCCCTCCTAATCGGGTTTTCTCCCTTTTCTCTAATGGAAGCAGAGGTTCCACCGAGCGATAGAAAAACAACATGCTTTCTTTTCATGCAGTCGCTTTGCTTTTAAAACTGTTGGACCTGCATTGCTAACAGCAAGCATGATCAGCCTTGCATCGTCAGTCTTAAAAGCCCAAGTTTTCCTTCTGAGGACTTAGAACAGGGGTGACCCCTGGGGCCACGTCAGGGTGCACTTAAATCCCTGTGTCCTACATGGCTGCAGCAGAAGAAAGCCTAAGGCCAACCATGGGCCGCACCAACATAGCACTGTGAAAAACCTGTCTTCATGCATGCAAATGTTGGGATCAGAGGTTCTTGAGGATTGTAAGGTGGAGAATCCCTCAAACCATAAATACCGGAAATGCACGGAAAAAACCTCTTGTGTGAAAGGCACTTTCTAATGGAAACAGTCAGTGCTCCCTCTCCATTGTGGGGGGAGGGGCAAGGAGCGGAGAACTTGGTATTAGTAAAGTGCCTGCTTTGGGACACGCACCTTAGCGGGGGCTTATCTTATGCATGAATTTTCATATTCTAAAGAGGCATTGTTAGTCCCATTTCATAGAGGACACAGTGGAACTAAAAAGCTGGAGTGAATTTTCCAAGAAAAGCTGTCAAACAAAGTGAGCCTGGTCTGATGCCAGGTTGAGTTCTTTTCCTACCACTCCTTGGTGAAGATGTGGAGAGACAGAAAAGAAGCCAGTGGTTTGAGTAAGAAGAGCAGCTAGAACAATAATACATCAGCGAAGTGACACGGGCACCCTCAAGCTCTCTGCTTTTGAATATCACTCTAGCACAAATGAACGGATTTAGAGGTTGTAGGAAAGGGTCTCAGGGAGACTTGCTGGCTCCCACTGGGGAGATAAGTTTCCTACCATCCATCCTGCAGAGAACCAGAGTCTTCTCTCAAAGAACAGTACCCCACCCCCAGCAGAGAAGAGGGACATACAAACCGTCCCTGTCCTGGGATCAGGGTACACAACCAGCCTGCAGAGGCTGGGGTTCAAGTCCTTGCTCAGCCACTTAACTGTGTGCATGTCAGAGAACATGCTGCAAAATCTTTCTAAGCCACAGCTCTCCCCCATTGTAAATTGGGGATAATCCCCACCTGGGGGATTTGCTCCAAAGATAAGAATGAGATAATGCAGGAAAAGAGCTGGCACCTAGAGTGGCTCAACATGGCCGAGCAGGGTAGCTGTCATCTATGCTGCTGCCCTTCCTCAAGCACAGCTCCCACAGCTGCCTGCAGGCTGAGGGCTGAGGATGCTCCAGTTCACAGTGCCGCCCGTCAGGGCAGAGCACGTGCACTCACTAGGTGATCCAGGTGGCTAGCTATGTGCCCTCCGACACATACACCCCCATGGATACCACTGTTTTGGCCAAATCTCCTTCCACAAAGCCCAAGGACACAGCTCTGTTCTCTCTTTAAGAGAAGTGGTTGCTGTGTTCTTTGTGAGGACACATGCACCATTTAAACTCTGCACAGAAAATCAGACCTTCATCTTTCAGATGCATGGCTTCCTCTGTGATTGAGGCAAGTCTCTCCTGGGCACCTGTCAGGGCAACAGTGCACGGTGTACACATTTGGTGCCACCCAGAAACGGAAATTCCATGAGTCTCTTGGAATTTACTGCCTTGGGAGGGCTCAGGTGGCACAGCAAATATCCACTGAGGAAGGCATTTCAAGCTCACTGCGAAATGTGGCAATCGGGAGCAGCCAAATGTGGTCCCGTCCCTGCGATTAACCAGGGACACTCGGGTCCTGCCAGGGCCTCTCCTGCATTCTTCTTTGGATTTGGTTCAGGGGAAATAGCTTCTCTGAGATGTGTTCTGTACGTGTCAGAGGGCATGTAGCTAGCCACCTAGGTCACCTGGTGAGTGCATGTGATCTGCCTTAATGGGCGGCGCTGTGCTCTTTGTCTGGAGAGAGCGTTGGAAATCACACAAAGCATCATATGCAAGATTTTGTCCTGTGACGGTAGCCAGAAATGCCAAAAAGACACTGGGATCATTTTGAGCAATTCTTCCAAAAGCCACAACTCCAAACAGCTTGAGGAGGAACACCCCACATTCCCTGTTTTCCTCCCATTCTCCTTGGAGTTGAGCCCACTAACCGGCCCCGGGCATGTAACTGGTTCTGAGTAGTTCCCCATCGGGTACTGGGGGCGTGTAGGGGAGGAACACTGTGGGCACAGAAGCAGCCCAGCCCTGCGTTTACAAAGTGTTTCCAAGGGCTCAGGAGCACAAGGGAGGGTTGTCACCTGGCATGTGCTGGGCCAGGTGCTGACCACAGCATAATAGTGACCAAGGCGGTGTGCTGGTTGGTGTCGGGCTCAAGGCTTTAGGTGGCTTTACTGTTGCTTTTGACTATCACTTTAATCCTATATACTTTTCTCTTTCCTTCATCAAATAAACTCCACGAGGTCAGTGGTTTTATTACCCATATTTTACAGAATGGGAAATTTATCCCAATTTTATAGAACAGGAAACTGAGGCTCAAGACAGTTAAGAATTTTGACCAAGTTCCTATCAGCAGTAGCCTAGATGAAACACCTACGATCTATTACATGCTTATGTCCCAGCAGCTTCCCTGGTGGCTCAGACAGTAAAGCGTCTGCTTGCAATGAGGGAGACCCGGGTTCAATCCCTGGGTTGGAGATCCCCTAGAGAAGGAAATGGCAACACACTCTGGTACTCTTGCCTGGAAAATCCCATGGATGGGGGAGCCTGGCGGGCTGCAGTCCATGGGGTCGCAAAGAGTCGGGCACGACTGAGAGACTTCACTTTTCACCTTATGTCCCAGCAGGGCTAATACTTAAAATGTGCTACCTCATATGACCCTCCCCCAAACTTTATCAACTAGAGTCGTTATCTCCATCTTACTAAGGCCAAAAAAACTAAGGCTTAGGTTAAGAAAATTTCCCTGAGGTTCACTTAAGCCTTTCTACCCACTGAATTTTTGCTCTGAATCACTATATTAACCAATCAGATCAATAATCTGCAACGAGATTAACCAAATAAGGATAGTCCTACCCCAAACCTACCCTTGAGATCACCAAAATGAGAAGACTGAGAAATGGTCAGGGCAGTTGTTTCAGCAAGCTTAGTAATTATGTGGTAACAAAAGGGGATCCAATCAATTGCTCAGCAATTAGCCATTATGAGAAGATGGGGGAAAAAATTCCAATTGACTGTTTGGTAGAGCAGGAAGCATTTTAAATGTCACCACAGTGAGAGAAATATTTGAAGATTTGTCTTCATAATGGTTAACTAATTGCAATCTTCAAATTTTATTGCCTTGGAAAAATAACTCAAGAGACAGAGTATTAACACTTGAGGCTATTTCCTCTTTTGTCTTAGTTAGCATCAAAGGGAGGCACGTGGGTGGATCAAATCCCTATAATCTAAGGAGAGCCCTCTCCCAGTGACAGCCCCCTTGAGGCAGCGTCAATGCACTATCCATCACTTTATCGTCTGAATGAACCTATTTAGCACTGTGTGGGGACATATGGGGTGTACTCAAAACACATTGGCTAATTTGAATTTGAATTGAAAAGGAATGTTGGGGTCTGTCCCCCAACGCTGTGTTCCCTTCAAGTGAAACACTAGAGATGTACATGCATCATGACTTTGGTGCAAATATATCGAGGGGAGCAGTAGATTTCTTTAACTAGAAGAGGCTTCTTCTGTGATCAACCCTCCCACCTGGCTCATGACAAAGAGCCAGTGCTGCAGGCCTCCACTTGCATGGGATGCGCTTCTGGCCAAATCACACCTGTTTCTCTGGCCTTAGTATTTCTCTGACCATGGAGAGATGGCTTCGGTTCAGTTCAGTCGCTCAGTTGTGTCTGACTCTTTGCGACCCCACGGACTGAAGCACATCAGGCTTCCCTGTCCGTCACCAACTCCCGAAGCTTCCTCAAACTCATTTCCATCTAGACGGTGATTCCATCCAACTATCTCATTCTCTGTCATCCCCTTCTCCTCCCACCTTCAATCTTTCCCAGCATCAGGTTTTTTCCAACGAGTCCGTTCTTGGCAACAGGTGGCCACAGTATTGGAGTTTCAGCTTCAGCATCAGTAGTTCCCATGAATATTCAGGACTGATTCCTTTAGGATTGACTGGTTGGATCTCCTTGCAGTCCAAGGGACTCTCAAGAGTCTTTTCCAACATCAAAGTTCAAAGGCATCAATTCTTCAGCATTCAGCTTTCTTTATAGGCCAACTCTCACATCCATACATGATTGCTGGAAAAACCATAGCTTTGACTAGATGGGCCTTTGTCAGCAAAGTAATGTCTCTGTTTTTTAATGTGCTATTTAGGTTGGTCATAGCTTTTTTTTCCAAAAATGGTGCCTAATTTCATGGCTGCAGTCACCATCTGCAGTGATTTTGGAGTAAAAAAAGATAAATAAAGTCTGTCATTGTTTCCATTATTTCCCCATCTATTTGCCATGAAGTGATGGGACTGGATGGCATAATCTTAGTTTTCTAAATGTTGAGTTTTAAGCCAGATTTTTCACTCTCCTCTTTCACTTTCATCAAGAGGCTCTTTAGTTCTTCTTCAGTTTCTGCCATAAGGGTGGTGTCATCTGCATATCAAGATAACTGATATTTCTCCCAGCAATCTTGATTCCAGCTTGTGCTTCATCCATCCCGGCATTGTGAATGATGTACTCTGCATATAAGTTAAATAAGCAGGGTGACAATATACAGCCTTGACGTACTCCTTTCCCAATTTGGAACCAGTCTGTTGTTCCATGTCTGGTTCTAACTGTTGCTTCTTGACTTGCATATAGATTTCTCAGGAGACAGGTCAGGTGGTCTGGTATTCCCATCTCTTGAAGAATTTTCCACAGTTTGTTGTGATTTATACAGTCAAAGGCTTTGGTGTAATCAATAAAGCAGAAGTGGATGCTTTTCTGAAATTCTTTTGCTTTTTCTATGATTGGATGGATGTTGGCAATTTGATCTCTGGTTCCTCTGCCTTTCCTAAATCCAGCTGTGAACATCTGGAAGTTCATGGTTCACGTACTCTTGAAGCCTGGCTTGAAGAATTTTGAGCATTACTTTGCTAGGATGTGAGATGAGTAAAACTGTGCATTAGTTTGAACATTCTTTGGCATTGCCCTTCTTTGGGACTGGAGTGAAAACTGACATTTCCAGCCCTGTGTCCACTGCTGAGTCTTCTAAATTTGCTGGCATATTGAGTGCAGCACTTTCACAGCATCATCTTTAAGAATTTGAAATAGCTCAGCTGGAATTCCATCACCTCCACTAGCTTTGTACGTAGTGATGTTTCCTAAGGCCCACTTGACTTCACATTCCAGGATGTCTGGCTCTAGATGAGTGATCACACCATCATGGTTATCTGGGTCATGAAGCTCTTTTTGGTATAGTCTTCTGCGTATTCTTGCCACCTCTTCTTAATATCTTCTGCTTCTGTTAGGTCTTTATTGTGCCCATCTTTGCATGAAATATTGCCTTGATATGTCTAATTTTCTTGAAGAGATCTCTAGTCTTTCCCATTCTATTGTTTTCCTCTATTTCTTTGCATTGATCACTGAGGAAGGCTTTCTTATCTCTCCTTGCTGTTCTTTGAACTCTGCATTCAAATGGGTATATCTTTCGTTTTCTCCTTTGTCTTTCACTTCTATCTTTTTCACAGCTATTTGTAAGGCCTCCTCGGACAGCCATTTTGCTTTTTTGCATTTCTTTCTCTTGGGGATGGTCTTAATCACTGCCTCCTGTACAATGTCACAAACCTCCATCCATAGTTCTTCAGGCACTCTGTCTATCAGATCTAATCCTTTGAATCTATTTGTCACTTCCACTGTATAATCATAAGGGATTTGATTTAGGTCAAACCTGAATGGTCTAGTGGTTTTCCATACTTGCTTCAATATAAGTCTGAATTTTTCAATAAGGAGTTCATGATCTGAGCCACAGTCAGCTCCTAGTCTTGTTTTTGCTGACTGTTAGAGCTTCTCCATCTTTGGCTGCAAAGAATATAATCAATCTGATTTCGGTATTGACCATTTGGTGATGCCCATGCGTAGAGTCTTCTCTTGTGTTGTTGGAAGAGGATGTTTGCTATGACCAGTGTGTTCTCTTGGCAAAACTCTGTTAGCCTTTGCCCTGCTTAATTTTGTACTCCAAGGCCATATTTGCCTGTTACTCCAGATATCTCTTGACTGCTTACTTTTACATTCCAGTCCCCTATGATGAAAAGGACATCTTTTTTGGGTGTTAGCTCTAGAAGGTCTTGTAGGTCTTCATAGAACCATTCAACTTCAGCTTCTTCAGCATTACTGGTTGGGGCATAGACTAGATTACTGTGATATTGAATGGTTTGCCTTAGAAACGAACAGAGATCATTCTGTTATTTTTGAGATTGCACCCAAGTACTGCATTTTGGACTCTTTTGTTGACTCTGAGGGCTACTCCATTTCTTAGACAAAATGGGATTCATGCCCACAGTTGTAGATATAATGGTCATCTAAATTAAATTCACCCATTCCAGTCCATTTCAGTTCATTGATCGCTAAAATGTTGATGTTCACTCTATCTCCTGTGTGACCACTTCTAACTTGCCTTGATTCATGGACCTAACATTCCAGGTTCCTATGCAATATTGCTCTTTACAGAATTGGACTTTACTTCCATCACCAGTCACATCCATAGCTGGCTACTGTTTTCACTTTGGCTCTGTCTATTCATTCTTTTTGGAGTTATTTCTGCACTCTTCTCCAGTAGCATATTGGCCACCTACTGACCTGGGGAGTTCATCTTTCAGTGTCCTATCTTTTTGCCTTTTCACATTCTTCATGGGGTTTTCAAGGCAAGAATACAGAAGTGGTCTGCTGTTCCCTTCTCCAGTGGATCAGATTTTGTCAGAACTCTCCACCATGACCCATCTGTCTTGGGTGGCCCTACAGGGCATGGCTCATAATTTCATTGAGTTAGACAAGGCTGTGGTCCATGTGCTCAGTTTGATTAGTTTTCTGTGATTGTGGTTTTCATTCTGTCTGCCCTCTGATGGATAAGAGGCTTATGGAAGCTTCCTGATGGGAGAGACTGATGGTGGGGGAAACTGGGTCTTGTTTTGATGGGTGGGGCCATGCTCAGTAAATCTTTAATCCAATTTTCTGTTGATGGGCGGGGCTGTGTTCCCTCCCTGTTGTTTGTCCTGGGACCAAACTATGTTGGAGGTAATGAAGATAATGGTGACCTTCTGCAAAAGGCTCCGTGCACAGACTGCCACACTCAGTGTCCCCAACCCTCCAGCAGGCCACCTCAATCTGTGCCTCTGCCAGAGACTCCTGGACACTCACAGGCAAGTCTGCATCAGTCTCTTGTGGGGTCACTGCTCCTTTCTCCTGGGCCCTGCTATGTGCAAGGTTTTGTTTGTGCCCTCCACGAGTCTGTTTCCCCAGTCCCCACTGGCTTCCAAAGTCAATTCTCTGGGGGTTTTCAATCCCTTTGCCAGATCCCTAGGGTGGGAAATCTGTTGCAGGTCCTAGAACATTTTTTTAACAGTGCGAGAATTTCTTTGGTATAATTGTTCTGCAGTTTTTGGGTTACCTGCTTGGTGGCTCTATGGTGGGCTTAATAGCAACCTCCTCCAAGAGGGTTTATGCCACAGTCTGTGTGACCCAGGTTCAGTTCAGTTCAGTCACTCAGTTGTGTCCGACTTTTTGCGATCCATGGACTTGCAGCACTCCAGGCTTCCCTGTCCATCACCAACTCCTGAAGCTTGCTCAAACTCATGTCCGTTCAGTTGGTAATGCCATCCAACCATCTCACCCTCTGTCATCCCCTTCTCCTCCTGCCTTCAATCTTTCCCAGCATCAGGATCTTTTCATATGAGTCAGCTCTTCACATCAGGTGGCCAAAGTATTGGAGTTTCAGCTTCAACATGAGTCTTTCTAATGAATATTCAGGACTGATTTCCTTTAGGATGGACTGGTTGGATCTCCTTGCAGTCCAAGGACTCTCAAGAGTCTTCTCTAACACCACAGTTCAAAAGCAACAATTCTTCAGTGCAAGCCCCTGCCCCTGCAGCAGGCCACTGCTGACTTGTACCTCCACAGGAGACTCAAACACAGGTCTGGCTCAGTCTCCGTGGGGTCTCTGCATCCTGGTGTGCACAAAGCTTCAGTACTGGGTATTTGCCCAAACTTGGACCAAATGACATTTTCCCTTGGGTTTTTCTGCTACAGCTTATGGGGGGGCCTTCTTGCCTTTGAGTGATCTTCAGTTCAGTTCAGTCCAGCTGCTCAGTCATGTCTGACTCTTTGTGACCCCATGAATCGCAGCACGCCAGGCCTCCCTGTCCATCACCAACTCCCAGAGTTCACTCAGATTCACGTCCATCAAGTCAGTGATGCCATCCAGCCATCTCATCCTCTGTCGTCCCCTTCTCCTCCTGCCCCCAATCCCTCCCAGCATCAGGTCTTTTCCAATGAGTCAACTCTTCGCATGAGGTGGCCAAAGTACTGGAGTTTCAGCTTTAGCATCATTCCTTCCAAAGAAATCCCAGGGCTGATCTCCTTCAGAATGGACTGGTTGGATCGAGGGAAGCTATTTGTGCTGTTTGGAGAAAGTCCATGTACAGAAGGCAAGAATGAGGCCAACGTGCAAAGGAGGAGCAGAAAGAGCAATTCTTTGGATCTAGGATTCAGCTGTTTTAGAGCCAGAGGCACCCTGGGATTTCCTGGTTGTGGGAATCAATAAGTGCCCTTTTACTTCAGCAACGTGAATGTGCTCCTATCATATACAATCTCCAAGTCCTGACTAATAGAATTCCCTTCCAGCTACTTTTCCTTCAATTTGCTAAAATTGGGGCAATCAGAAAAAGTAAGAACCTGAGGTCTTAAGTGGAATGAGGAGCTAGGCTGTAGAGGAGGGCTAAAAACTTGAGATGGGACTTTGGGGAATCTCAGAGAAGCTGGGCAGAGAGCAATCCTGCTTGGAAGGATGACTCTTCTTGAGGAGCTGGAGGGATGGGCTGAGTGTCTGGTGTGCTGGGAGGACATGGGAGGCAGGGGTCTACAGAATCCTAAGGCTCTCAGTCAGGATGAGAGCCCCTCCCACACACACAGAGAGACAAAAGAAAGCTTTTATATTACCTGTCACAAAGCAAAAGCTGCATTTATTTTGTTGAACCAGAGAATTTACTTCCTTTCTAATGATTCTATCAAACACTGCTAATGAAAATGGAAAATGTACCGTGCTGTATTACTAATGCAAGGTGAGTAAATGCTAATAAACTTCTATCACTGACAGACCATCATTATAGCGGAAGTTAAAAAGATGGGTTCACCAATGACCTGGCTGTACACTCTCCCCATTCCAAGGTCTTGGTCAGTGATGTGCAAACCCACTTTGACAAACAAGGGAAGGAAAGGTAGAGTGTCAAGCAGCTGAAGGAAGCACAGTAAACCGTAATAATTGCTTATAAAATTTTATGGTTGGTCATTAATCTTAATCACCTCAATTTCTAAAAAGAAAGATCTATGGTCTTTTTAAACAGAGAAAATTCAAGTTTACGGGAAATTTAATAATATTCATACCGATGCAATAAGAAATTCTGAAAATCTTAAATTTTCTGCAGACTTTGGAACAGATATAGCCTGTTAGAGTAGAAAAAGGACAGCAGTGAGAGCCAGATGCTTGGTCAAAGCTGGACACAGGGCTTTAAGCAAGTAATGGCATCTCTCTGAGCTGATGCCAGCTTCTCTGCAAAACCACCAGGAGGACCAGGGAAGAAGGTAGGAAACTTCACAGAGGTATATGGCTGGGCAGGCAGAGCTGCCATTATCATTCCAGAACACTGTCCACACATTCCCAGGATCTGATCACACCTCACAACCACCCTTCTCCCCTCCCACCATCATGGCCCTGGCTTGAGCCCCGTATGTTCTGAGTAATTACAAGTGCTACCCCCTTGTCTATCTCATTTCCCTCTTTCCACAGCCTATTCTCCATCCATCAGAGAATAAGTTATGCTTATGAAAACAGCAGGTTACAATGTCAGTTTAAAATCACCATCTGTCTTCTCCTTCCTTGGGGACATCTGTGTGCCTTGATGGGCAATACCTCGCTCTCTAGCCCATGCTCCCCATCAAAACTCATCCTCATGTCCTGCGCTTTCAAGTCAAGCTTTTGATTTTCCCAGGTTGTGAGGAACTCATCTGATACAACTTTCCCACTCAGAAATGTAACTTTCCTAATCCTGAAGCCGGTGGTTCTCAAGCCTGACCATATACTATGATCTTCTGTACCGGTGGGCTGCTAGGGCTGCAGCATGGCTGTGGTGCCAGGATGTTTCTGCAATCTGGATGGTTCTAATGTGCTATCAGATCCAGAATCACTGGTGTTAACCCTGCCAGGAAAGGTATTTAGATGTCAGTGGAGCCTCTTGGAGATAAGGCACCATAACACAGAACTTTCCCAAGGTGAAAACTTGAAGGCCTTATGGGGGGCAATTTAGACTTTCTGCTTTATTAAAATATCCACCTAATTGTGCTTGTCCAGCTACCGATATTCAGAGGCAGCTGTGAAGGCAAAAGGTGAATCAGTGATGGACACCTTGGGGTTGGCAGAGTCTATCTTGATGTTGAGGGGGTGCATTTGAGCCTCTGATGAGTCTGAATCCACAGTGAGCACCCAGGAGAACAGTGAACAAGATGTGGGGCTCACAGCAGATGTGCCAATTAAACCTGGAGGCGTGTTCCACCCATTTACCTTGGGAATATGCCTGCAACAGTATGCTTATGTACACGGCATACATGTGCTTATGACACTGACATACATGTGATCATAAGAGCAATGCATACGATTTATATTTTCCCAACTTGATTGTTCTTCTCTGAATGTACCATGGGTCTTTTTGTTTTTCCTTAATACTCTTCTAAATGGTATTCAACAAATAAGCAAAAACCAAACAACAACAACAACAAAACAAGAGAACCCAAACTGCCAGGGGCAGATCACAAGGCTGTCTGCAGAAGTCAACAACTAGGATGCCTTTCAGAATACAATAACATTTTAAAAGCAGTAATTTCATGACCAAATACTATTTTATTTTTTAAAAAATCTGCTCTAAGGTATAATTTCTTTTCTTCCACAAGAAAATACAGGAACAAAAGGGAAACGATAATTGTTTTCCAGACACTTTCTATGGATGAGAGGTAGAGATTCTCAGGGCACACATGAATGGAAGATGCCAGCAAATTAGTGGAAAATGTCAAGTGCATGAATCAGTGATGGGAAGAAATGAGAAATTGGCCGTTCTGAGCTGTTGCCATTTATGATCTTGTTCCTAGTGACGAAAGCAAACAACTGTGCCTGTTTATTTTATTGATTATTCCTGTTCTTGTTATGATAACCTATAAAACATTCCAGAAATAGGCTGGGTCAACATGTAAGTGGTAGAAATAGTATTAGTATCAGTCTCTCAATTGTGTCCGACTTTTTGCGACCCCATGGACTATAGCCCACCAGACTTCTCTGTCCATGGAATTCTCCAGGCAAGGATACTGGAGTGGGTTGCCATTCCCTTCTCCAGGGGATCTTCCAGACCCAGGGACTGAAACTGGGTCTCCTGCATTGAGGGCATATTCTTTATGGTCTGAGCCACCATGAAGTGGTAGAAATAGATTTAACTAAACATCTACAGGATATCGGTTGGAGTGCATTGTATTCAGGAATATTTCTCAGATGAAGTGATATTGTCTAAATATGAAAAATCATAATTTACCATTGAGAGAAATTAAACAACCTGTAGAATTTTAAATTCTCAGAGAAAATATTGTGTTGAGCATCAGATTTCATAAGCTGGTCCTAAACTCTATCATTTTAAGTTACCTGGAATTTTTTAGAAGATCTACTTTGGCACATGGTTGATGATTTCTACAGCAACACAGCAATTTATTGAGAATTTGCTATGTTTGGCGATGGGTTAGGTGCTTTCCATTTGCTCCCTTTATTCTGAGAGTGAGCTTCTGAGCTATTATTTTTATTTCACTTTCCCAGAAAGGAATTTGATGGAGACTTAGTGATTTGCCCAAGGTCACACAACTTGTACTCCAAGAAAAAGGAGTCAATGTAGCACAGAAAAGAGTGTGCTATAAATTCAGGAGCCAGTTGCTTGAATACAGACCTCAGCTCTGCCACCACTAGCTGGAGAATCTTTAGGATTCTGTGCCTCAGTGTCTTATCTGTAAAATGGGGACAATAATACTACCTACCTCATGAGGTTGTTTGGAAGCCACAGTTCAATTCAGTTCAGTCGCTCAGTTGAGTCCAACTCTTTGCAACTCCATGAATCACAGCACGCCAGGCCTCCCTGTCCATCACCAACTCCCAGAGGTCACTCAAACTCATGTCCATCAAGTCGGTGATGCCATCCAGCCATCTCATCCTCTGTCGTCCCCTTCTCCTCCTGCCCCCAATCCCTCCCAGCATCAGGGTCTTTTCTAATGAGTCAATTCTTCACATGAGGTGGCCAAAGCATTGGAGTTTCAGCTTTAGCATTAGTCCTTCCAATGAACACCCAGGACTGATCTCCTTTAGAATGGACTGGTTGGATCTCCTTGTACTCTGAAGAGTCTTCTCCAACACCACAGTTCAAAAGCATCAATTCTTCGGTGCTCAGCTTTTTTCACAGCCCAACTCTCACATCCATACATGACCACTGGAAAAACCATAGCCCTGACTATAGATGTACATATTGATAGGTATTATATATATGACCCTTTGCCTTTTCATATGGTTCATGGGACTCTTAAGGCAAGAATACTGAAGTGGTTTGCCATCCCCTTCTCCAGTCATGTACAGATGTGAGAGTTGGACCATAAAGAAGGCTAAGTGCTGAAGAATTGATGCTTTTGAATTGTGGTGCTGGAGAAGGCTCTTGAGAATCCCTTGGACTGCAAGGAGATCCAACTGGTCAATCTTAAAGGAAATCAATCCTGAATATTCATTGGAAGAAATGATGGTGAAGCTGAAGCTCCAATACTCTGCTCACCTGATGCAAAGGGCAGATTCATTGAAAAAGACTCTGATGCTGGGAAATATTGAGGGGAGGAGGAAGAGAAGGAGGTGATAGACAGTGAGATGGTTGGATGGCATCACTGACTCAATAGACAAGAGTTTAAGCAAATTCTGGGCGATAGTGAAATTCAGGGAAGCCTGGCATGCTGCTGTCCATGGGGTCACAAAAGGTCAGACACACCTTAGCAATGGAAAAGCAACCATATATACAACACACAATACAGCTTAGATATATGTACATATCTAAATACATAAAATATATATAAATTGCTTCGACCACAGATACTAAATGAGTTAATAAATGTATACCACAGAGCAGGTATATGATCATCAATGTCCACTCCAGTGTGTCTTTATATTTACACTCAACCCTTGATATCTATAAATATCTCTTCTCCCACAGTCCCGTCTTCACTTTTGTAAGATCCTTCTTTTGGTTGTGGGGTGATATACGGACCACAATCCCACTGAAAAAAGGAGTCAACAGTTTATTTTTTAAGAGTTAAAGTAAAAGGCCTATTATTGGATATAACAGATGAGAAAAAAAAAAAAAAAAAAAGCACTACAGTCGAAGCTTGGCTCTCACGAGCCTCCACATAGAGAAATTCAATGTGCAAAGATATTCAAGCCAGGTTTGGAAACAACTACTCATGTTGCTGACCTTTTACATTTTTTTTTCCTGAGTGTTTAACTCCAGAAGTTGTAAGATGCCTGACCAATGAGACTGCAAATATTTTTAATTATAGACTTGGCTTGGATGGCTGATGCTCAAAATCAGATGTACAATTTCCCTGACTTCCAGGTGGTGGGGTGGGGTGGGGTGAAGCAGCTAAAAGGCCTAAAAGAATCGGTCTTTTCCTCCACCCTTCTTCCCTTACTTTCAGACAAAACTAATCCTGTATCTGCTTCCTCTACTGGATTTTTCGATGGGATTTCATTTGAAGAACAAATGTTGAAGCTCAGAAGACTTCTGACAACCACTGACTTAGATCCCTTCCAGCTTCAACACCGGGATGCTCTAAGATCAGACGCTGGTTTCTGACGTGCCCTAGCCATTCCACAAGAGGTGCCCTCTTGGACAGCAGTGACCATTGCTGTTCTATGGGGGAGGGACATGGGGGCCAGCCTGAATACACAGTGACAATGGAAAGAAACACAGAGCTTTCTAGTATTTAGATTCTAAATGATGCTGCTACAAACATCCTGAGAAAAGCTGACTTTAATTCTTCCAGCTGAAGCTGTAGTAATATTACTGGATTTTTCTAAAGGACTTGGTGTGTACCCAATTCCCATGTGTAGCATATAACTCACAGATTTAATTATAGATCTTCCTCAGTCACTAGTTCCCTAGGAAACAAATCCATGGCTCATGTCTTGTGCATGGAAGGTCATAGCAAGAAGATAAATATTTCCTGCATTTTGAAACTTTATCTAGAGGTCACAGGTCTGCAACTCAGCAGATGAGAGCTCTTCAGACAATAGCCAAAAGCTGCTGTGTTTGACCAGGTATCAGCGATACTTAAAACCTTTTGTGTTTATCTAATATAAAGCACTTCCCACTTAAACGATTGAAAATCTTCACTGTATCTCTTTTCCTTTTTTAAGGTTGAATACAAATAAGAATGGAAGTTTCCTTAGATGTTTCTTCCTGCTCAATTAAGATAAAAGATGTGTTGGTAATAAAAATGGGAACATTATCTAAAAAATCCAAGCTAATTTTAACCATGTGGACTCTCCAGGTGAAAGATATTTTTTTGTCTTGAATCGGGATGGAACTGGCCAGTTACGTTGAGAAACTGAGACAGGAGGGCAAGCTCAAAGTAGCGCATTCAGAAACGTGAGAAGGCAAATACCTTAACATACATGAAGAAAGATCGCAGGGGCAAGTTTTTCCTTGAGACTAGAGGAAGTCAGTCTCATTTTACTTTATAATTTTGTGTATTTAACACTCTGAAATCGGTTCCTGCTTGTTCCCATTAGTGCCATTAACTTTTATTTTTTAGTTCTATGTGAGGATTAAATGGGACAACATTAGAAAAGTACTTTATGAACCTCAAAGAGCTATACAAATGTTAGCTGTCTCAATTAGTGTCTATAGTATAAATTCTCAAATGAAACCCTCCTGGTCACAGTGGGCAGGACTAACGCAGGCTTTCAGGTGTCCGCAGACTTTGACAAAGCGTGGAGAGGAGCAGCAGTCTCGCTCTTCTGCACCTTTCATGCAGAGATCATAAAGTAAACAGAAGCATCCTGGAGGGGTTCAAAAGATGAGTTATTTTCCCAGCAGAGCGCAGCAAACCCATGGCAGAGAGAAGACCTAGAGGCCTCAAACTGGCGATATTTTCAGTCTCTCCTGCAACCTCGACAATACAGAGTTTATGGCTTCGGTATCCAGAGGCATGAGGATAAAGCAAGCTTTGTTATTCTTTAGTGAAAGCTCCAGGTCAGGAGAAAGAGATTATAAAGTGACATAAGGCATGACTGGCAGGAGGTGGGGAGGAAATTAGTTAGTCATCACTTCCTTTCTCGATGCATCACACATAAATAGCTTTTTCTCCGTTTATGGGCCTCCATAAAATATTAATTAGGATATAGCTAATATTTATTGAGACATTTCTAAGTACCAGGTACCATATACTTTTTGCATGTTCTCATGCAGAGCCACAAACGGCACTGTGAAGTTGGTGACCTGTGCCTGCAGAGAGATTCAGCTCTTTTCAAGCTAATAACCAGAACAGATGGCCCCGAATTCAGGGTGTCTATGCCTGAAGGCTGTGGCCTAAGCCATCACACAGTCACAATGGACAGTTCTAACCATTCTGTGGTCAATATCTCCTTGGGGAATCTGTGCATATTGTGATCCTTCTCTCTCAAGATAAACACACACATACACACCCAGGGCCCATGATTTCAGCTGTTCAGATCCATCCATGGATCAAGGGTCAGACACACCAGGTTAAGAGCTTCTGTTCCACAAACCTCACTGGCTCCTGGTTGCCCTCATATTTTCCCTCCCTGTTTTCAACAATAAGCTAGGCCCAACCTTCCTTGATTTCTCCCAGTGTGGGCTCACAGAACCAGCCAGATGCAAGATTCCTCTTAAGTTGATTTTAATGGTGACATAACTGTAGGATGTTTTTGCTCTACTGAAGAAAAAAAGCATACATGCCAAGTACTGCCATCCAAAAGGCAGTCAGAGAGGCTTCGAGCAGGATGGGGCTTCTGGCATTATCCACAACGGGGTTCCGTCATGTAGGTCCCTGGGCACCCAAGCAAGAATCACCCGGGGCTTCCTGTCAGGGTCTCTGGACCCACAGTGAACCTACTGAATCTGAATGTGGGGCTGGGGGTGGGGCAGCACTCAAGCTGCAAAACAATTCCTTTCATCAATTCAGGTCATGCTACACTTGAACACCCCCTGACTGAGAAAAACTAAGTACCCAAATACTAAATGTCTCGCCTGAGGTCTCACTTCTTGTTGACGGCAGAGCCAGGCCTAGACGCGATGACTCCTGACATCCGTTCACACATTTTTATCTCAAATATCCAGTAGTGTGATCAAAATTCAGTCGACAGAACAATTCATTTAAACACACCATTGTGCTGAGAAAATGGATTTGAAATACTCAATGCTTGTGCGAAACGAAATGTTTGTGATTTATTTCTTTAAACCACTAATGTCCCCAAATAGGATGTTTATTAAATCACCAAAACACATGAATTTAAATCTGCTGTAATGGCTTCATTTTAGAGAAGAAGTCCGCTTTTAATAGAATTTTCTCTGACAGGAGAAAAAAAAGAATCCCATTTTGTTGTAAATTGCGGATTAAAATAAACCAACAAATGACCGTGGTAACATGGATTAAGCAGCCTTTGTTTGTTTTACAGAATCCATTAACTGGAGTGACCATTTTTGTGGAATTAAGGTTGGCATGCATTGTCTAACCACTGTGCATACGAAAAATGGGGCGCAGATTTAGGGATCTGGCCAACGGTTGGGTAATCTGCAGCGCTCGGGCCCTGTGGGTTTTATGTAGCATGCACAGTGCATACACTCCTACCAGGCGACTCCTTTCCGACTGTAACTACCGTAGCTGTGAAACAGTCACGAATGGGACACTTCTCTGCAGATCTGCTGATGCTTTTGGCATCCATGTGGCTAGCCCCTAGCTGTGCTCTGGAATAAGGATCTGATGTTCTGGGACATTTACATTGGTTTCTTTCCTTGAAACTCTTTTTTTTTTTTTTAAGAAAACAGAATATGATATTCTTTATTAAAAATGTTTCTAGTGAATCTTTTTTTCCCCAACCTCATTTTCATGAGGAAAAAGACATAGTAGGGAATACACAGATGATCTGATTTTAACATTTGCTTTACTGATTTTCCATTTGCATTAACTGATTTTTCCATTTAACTGATTTTTCCCAAAGATGACACCAGCAAAAATAAGCTCACCTGAAGACCGTCCCAATTCTGTTTAAAAATGTTCACTGATTTAGTGCTGTGTGATGAAGACAGTGCTTTCACACATAAAAAGCTTAGTTCTAAGCTACCATGAACCTGATGAAATTTAAAAATACATAATCGCCATTCACCAGAGTCACTGTGTTTTGGCAACGTTATATTTTCCCACTAAATAAACCAAGGCTTCCTTTTAAGGGAGGCAAATCACAGTATCAAAGCTACAGATACTAAACTCCAATTAATCTATGGATTAAAATCTTGTGCCTAATGAAATCATTAAAAGTTACTTTCCAATCATGTCCTATTTTTATCAGCATTTTTGTATTAAAAAACTTAACTTGTTTTGATATTAATAGGTTGAATCAACTTTATTTTGATGCTAAGGATGCTTCTGTTAAGTGGGAAAAGTAATTTTCATTTTATCCAATATCTGGATAGGATCTTCATGACCCAGATAACTACAATGGTGTGATCACTCACCTAGAGCCAGACATCCTGGAATGCAAAATCAAGTGGGCTTTAGGAAGCATCACTACGAACTCCAAAAGATGATGCTGTGAAAGTGCTGCACTCAGTATGCCAGTAAATTTGGAAAACTCAGCAGTGGCCACAGGACTGGAAAAGATCTGTTTTCATTCCAATCCCAAAGAAAGACAACACCAAAGAATGTTCAAACTACCACACAATTGCACTCTTCTCAGACCCTAGCAAAGTCATGCTCAAAATTATCCAAGCCAAGCTTCAGCAGTATGTGAACCACGAACTTTCAGATGTTTAAGCTGGATTTAGAAAAGGCAGAGGAACCAGAGATCAAATTGCCAACATCTGCTGGATCAGCAAAAAAGCAAGAGAGTTCCAGAGAAACATTTACTTCTGCTTTATTGGTTACTCCAAAGCCTTTGACTGTGTGGATCACAGCAAACTGTGGAAAATTCTTAAAGTGTTGGGGATCCCAGACCACCTTACCTGCCTCCTGAGAAATCTGGATGCAGGTCAAGAAGCGACAGTTAGAACCGGACATGGAAAAACAGACTGGTTCCAAATTGGGAAAGGAGTACATCAAGGCTGTATATTGTCACCCTGTTTATTTAACTTAAATCAGAGTATATCATACGAAATGCTGGGCTGGATAAAGCACAAGCTGCAATCAAGATTGCTGGGAGAAATATCAATAACCTTGGATATGCAGATGACACCACCCTGATGGCAGAAAGCAAAGAACTAAAGAGCCTCTTGATGAAAATGAAAGAGGAGAGTGAAAAAGTTGGCTTAATACTCAACATTCAGAAAACTAAGATCATGGCATCCAGTCCAATCACTTCATGGCAAATAGATGGGGAAATAATGGAAACAGTGAGAAACTTTATTTTGGGGGGCTCCAAAATCACTGTGGATAGTGACTGCAGCCATGAAATTAAAAGATGTTTGCTCCTCAGAAGAAAAGCTATAACTAACCTAGACAGCATATTAAAAAGCAGAGACATTACTTTGCCAACAAAGGTCCATCTAGTCAAAGCTATGGTTTTTCCAATAGTCATGTATGGATTTGAGAGTTGGACTATAAAGAAAGCTGAGTGCCGAAGAATTGATGCTTTTGAGCTATGGTGTTGGAAGGAATTCTTGAGAGTCCCATGGACTGCAAGGAGATCCAGCCCATCATTCATAAGGGAAGTCAGTCATGAATATTCATTGGAAGGACTGATGATGAAGCTGAAACTCCAGTACTTTGGCCACCTGATGCGAAGAACTGACTCATTTGAAAAGACCCTGATGCTGGGAAAGATCGAAGGTGGGGGGAGAAAGGGATGACAGAGGATGAGATAGTTGAATGATATCACCGACTCGATGGACGTGAGCTTGAGCAAGCTCTTGGTGTTGGTGATGGACAGGGAAGCATGGTATGCTGTAGTCCAGGGGGTCGAAAAGAGTCGGACACAACTGAGTGACTGAACTGACTGACTGACTGACTAAATCTAAATGCAATATAGGAGCATTTTGGAGAATTATGTGGATTCCAGAAATATAGAGAGTTGAATTCATACTCGGGCTCAGGGATATCCCAGGTCCGTTATTTTAGGTGAGTTACTCAAAACTGCCAGTGAGTCTCTTTTCTTGTTAGTCAGATGGTGGGAGTGATAGTACTTGTCTAACAGCATTGGGAGAGTTAATGAGATGGAAGAAGGTAGTGCTTGAGACATTGTCAGGGACATAATAAGTACTTCTATCTTGTGGGAAATACTGATTTCACATCGGTGGGACCTACAAATTTCAAAGGTCAATCTCAGTTTCTTGGACACCCTGACCCCTTTATTAAGGTGGTTTTCCAATGAAGAGGCTTAAACTTCCTGCCGGGTCACCATCACACTAGCTCTGATGTGAGGTTCCAACTCCATAATCATTAAAATAACAGCACGCTTATTGAGGCTTCATGTTCACAGGTTCTATGCAACAAATATTCCTGCAAAAATATACCTCCTTATTGGGTCAAGGCATATTTTCTCTGTACACTAAAATACATGAACATACTGTTCATGAAAATAGATGCATGTCTGTTTGTGGCTTCCAGAAACAACTTTAATAAGTTAAAGGGGGGTAAACTAAGCATGCAGGATATTTGCTTATCTTAATGAGCACTAGTTAAAGGTCTTATTCAGGGGAGAGCAGTGGAAGATGAACAACGTAAAGACAACCTGTCAGTGCCTATACGGATTCTATAGCCATGAGCTATAATTGTTAGGGTCATTAGCAGATCTTCTGACATTCAAGTGTAAAGCATTATTCATGAACACAGAGTGGGCAAAATTATACAATCCATTTAAATAAAATCAACCTCATAACAGTTATAATTTCACAAAGCGATCATTTTTAAAAATAGAAAATTGAATTTCAAATCAGCATTTTAATGGCCCAGTGATCCAAATATTAAATTGATAATCAGGCCACAGTGATCTGCATGAGTAGCTGGAAATATTCTTATAATTCTGTAATGATCTATGAAATGCCAGAAAATTCAAAAGCTCAGAAATATATTGTCCCCAGGAGAACCTTAGACTATCAATGCTGGAGGGAACCTCAGAGATGATTTAAACCAGTGGTTCTCAGCTGGGGGTTATCTTGCCTCCACCCTTCCCTCACCCCTCCCCACCCCCAGCCTCACTCCTAGGGCATTTCACAATGTCTGGAGATATTTTTGGTTGTTGCAAGTGGGGGGAGGGTGCTTCTGGCAATTAGTGGGTCAAGCAGGACAGCAACCCACAGCAAAGAATTATCCAGCCCCAAATGTCAACAGTCTGAGTTTAGAAACTAGTTTTCTCTTTACAGAGTAGAGAAGCTGAGACCATGACTTTTCATTGGGCCAAAAGTAAGCTATTGACTAGATTTCAGGACTCCTGTGCTAATTTTCACTTCTCCCCTAGGTTTCTTATAGACCCGTCATTACTGCCTTCTGCCCACTTAGCTTCAATCTATCATTCACGATTTATTAAATGCTTACTCTGTGTTTGGCACAGTGAATGCAGCAGTGAACAAGATTAATACAATCTTTCTCCTTTGTTTTTATAGCGTGCTGGGAAAGGTAGATCTAAGACAGATAATAACCGTATAAAGAATTATCATTGTGATAAGCATCCAACCAGGGGAACCCAATTTAATTGTACATCTCTTTGCTCTCAAGCCAAGAATCCTAATACAAATTCTTTATCATGCATTTAAATATCCTTGAAAGAGATTTTGGGTACAAGGCTTAGGTTCTGACAATTAATCCTATATCTTTGAGGGAACCTTACAACAAGTCGGAGGTAATAGTTATGGCCGTCCCTCACTGGAGACTTGCTATGTACCCGGTACCATACTAAATTCTCTCCTTACATTTAATCTTTCTGACAACATTAATGGATAGGAACTATTGCCATCACAATCCCCAATCAACAAAACCTCCATACTTAGGATGAGGGCTTGGCTTGGGGATGTGCCATAGTCTGTCAGCCGAGTTAAACTTGGAGGAAGGTGACTGTCTTAGACTTATTCATTCAGTCAGGGCCTCCTTTGTGATGCAGTAAGCTTGGGTGGGGGTGGTCAAGGTGTAATTGTTGATTAGGTGATTAGTCTCTGACCCTGAGGAATTATGGAGGAAGTAAAGGCAGTTTAATTTGGAAATTCCAGATATACAAGCTGGATATAGAAAAGGCAGAGGTACCAGAGATCAAACTGCCAACATCTGCTGAATCATAGAAAAAGCAAAGGAATTCCAGAAAAACATCTACTTCTGTTTCATTGACTACACCAAAGCTTTTGACTCTGTGGATACAAAAAACTGTGTAAAATTCTTAAAGAGATGGGAATACCAGATCACCTTACTTGTCTCCTGAGAAACCTGTAGGCAGGTCAAGAAGCAACAGTTAGAACTGGACATGGAACAATGAACTGGTTCCAAATTGGGAAAGGAGTACATTAAGGCTGTGTATTGTCACCCTGCTTATTTTACTACTAGGCAGAGTACATCATGTAAAATGCTGGGCTAGCTTACCAGGAGAAATATCAACAATCTCAGATGTCCAGATGACACCAATCTGATGGCATAAAGCAAAGAGGAACAGAAGAGCCTCTGGATGAGTGTGAAAGAGGAGAGTGAAAAAGCTGGCTTAAAACTCAGCATTCAAAAAACTAACATCATGGCATCTGGACACATCACTTCATAGCAAATAGAAGGGTGAAAAGTGGAAACATTGGCAGATTTTATTTTCTTGGGTTCTAAAATCACTGCAGGCCATGATTGCAGCTATGAAATTAAAAGATGCTTGCTCCTTGGAAGAAACACTATGACCAACCTAGATAGCATATTAAAAAGCAGAGGCGAGACATCACTTTGCCAACAAAGATCCATATAGTCAGAGTTATGATTTTTCCAGTAGTCGTGTATGGATGTGAGAATCGGACCATAAGAAAGCTGAGGACCAAAGAATTGATGCTTCTGAAATGTGGTGCTGAAGAAAACTCTTGAGAGTCCCTTGGACAGCAAGATTAAACAGGTTAATCCTAAAGAAAATTGACCCTGAATAGTCATAGGAAGGACTGATGCTGAAGTTGAAGCTCCAATACTTTGGCCACTTGATGTGAAGAGACAACTCATTGGAAAAGACTCTGATGCTGGGAAAGATTGAAGGCAGGAGGAGAAGGGAACAACAGAGGATGAGATGATAGGATGGCATCACCAACTCACTGGACATGAGTTTGAGCAAATTCCAGGAGATAGTGAAGGTCAGGGAAGCCTGGCATGTCATAGTCCATGGAGTTGCAAAGAGTCAGACATGACTTAGCCACTGAACGACAAAGGCAATTTGAAGCAAGCAACTGTGCATGTCATGAAGTTATGGGCAATATTACCAATTGCCATTTTCTTTTAAAGAAAGTGGTAAAGACTATATTTAAGGCTTAAAAATATATCTTTAGAACTGCTCTGTCCAAAATGGTAGCAGACACACATGGTTATTAAAATCAAGTAAGATTAAAAATCCAGTTCTTTGGTCACATCAGCCACATTTCTAGTGCTCAACAACCAGCTGTGGCTGGTGGGTGCTACACTGGATGTGCAGTAATGGAACATTTCCATCAGCACAAAAAGTTCTAGCAGACGGCGCTACCTTAGATCTTGAGGTAGCATCTAGGAGTAAGGAATCCTTTAATAGTCATGCTCAGGGTGATTTCCTCCTGATCTTGGGACCTAAGATTATTTCTAGTTGAAACTGTTTGGAGAAGAAGGGAGCCAAGGTCTTGCTACACTCAGACTCCCACGGACAACAGAACTACTAATCAGGAATCCAGTAACTGTGGAAGGACAACTATGATATGTTCCACGCTTGGACCTCTTCTTATGCAAGTAATTCCCCTTCAAGGAATTTATGAACATGAAATTGAGGATGTTAAGTGGAATGGTATTTATAATTATGGAAAACCTGTAAACCCATCAGATGTCTGTGTTTGTGTGTGTGTGTTAGTCAGTCAGTCATGTCCAGTTCTTTGCCACCCTGTGGACTGTAGCCCTCCAGGCTCCTCTGTTCGTGGAATCCTCCAGGCAAGAATACTGGAGTGGGTAGCCATTCCCCTCTCCAGGGGATCTTCCCAATCCAGGGATCAAACCTGGGTCTCCTGCATTGCTTCTCTGGTGGCTCAGGTGGTAAAGAATCTGCCTGCAATGCAGGAGGCCCAGGTTCGATTCCTGGGTCAGGAGACCCAGGAGAAGGGTCTCCCTTCCTGGAGAAGGGAATGGCAACACACTTCAGTATTCTTGCCTGGAAAATCCCATGGACAGAGGAGCCTGACGGGCTACAGTCCATGGGGCCGCAAAGAGTCAGACACAACTGAATGACCAACACTTTGACTTTCCAAGTCAAGAGGTAAGGTATTGAAGGATATTCATTGAGAAATTACGTTACAAAACAGTATGAGTATATGATCACAGTTTTGTGAATATAAAACATACATGTGCATAAATGAAGTTGTAGAACTCTAATGCATTTGGTGTGTTGGTGATCCATCTGGCTGGCAAAGAAGTATATGTAATATATATATATATATATATATGTTTTTTTCTTTTACTTGCCTTCATCCTTATACTTTCTTATACTTTCTGAAGAAGTCTACCTGTTCAAAGCTATTCTCAAAGCTAATGATCAACAAGATAGGGTTTGTTCAGTCACTTAGTGGTTATCCAGTGCAAATTAAGATCTCTTAGCTGGTCAGTGGTGCCCCTCCACCCCACACACCCCCTCCTGACTCTTCTGTTCTTTTCAGTCAACCCTTGCCTTGCCCTATCTCCGTGCTGGCTCGTTAGAAAAAGAAATGGGATCAAATTCATAGTGTTTGTGAAATTCTGCCTTCACCAGTGGGTTACAGTGTGGGTTAAGCTAGCTGTGATGTTATTTTATATATATAAGGTATAAAACAATCTAAATTTTCTCTGATTCAGAAACATCTATACTGATTTCTTCTGTACAAACTAAACAGAACAGATATTCATGGCCCAAAGTCACATGCATTATTCTTTGGTAACTTCAAAAGTAAAAGGAGACTCTGGAATAGGCCTGCCCACTAGAACTTCCTGTGATGTTCTTTACTGGAATTAGTCTTTAGTGGATCTAATACGGTAGCCATGAGCTACATGTGGATCTTGAATACTTGAAATATGGCTGGTGTGGCTGGGTAAGTAAAGTTTTAATTTTAATTAAGTATAAATTTAAGAAGCCACATGTGGCTAGTGGGTACCTTGAAGGACTGAGCAGGGTTGGAAGGTGAATTGAGCTCATATACACTAGCATGAAGAGCCCCTGTCTTGGTCAGGAAGGGCAAAGTTCATCTGGTTTGGAGAGGTTCTGAATGACATGAGCGGTCACTTGTTTCAACTCTGCTTTAACCCATAACAATTTAAGGTATTCTGAAGTATTGGTCAAGATAACTGAAACAGACTGGAAAGACAACTGAATCTTTTTTTGTAAAAAGATAATGCCAAGTAAGAAGATGTGACTTATGAGCAATATCATTAGATGCTGCATTAATAAGAAGGGTTGGATGAAGTAAGATGGATGATAGGATTCAGGATTCAAGACATGCTCCAGTAATTTGACAGACACTGAGCTGACCTGATCTTTTTCAGAAACCCATTTCCTCCTAACCTCGATAAGCCTCCAACTCCCCTGGAATGGAAATGTAGCAGAGAGATGCTGTAGGAGAGATTTCATACAAACCAACCAACCTCAGTGCGTCAGGTTTTGGGCTTATGGGAATCTGTCCCCATAAATCCACTTTTTTGGGGTGACTGGGAGAGTGTTGTGATTTTTCTGGACATACCTCTATGTTCTGGGGTGATGGTCACTGAAATAATCAAGGATGTGCCTGTTCCCAGGGTCTGTGATAGCATGTCCTAGTCAGAGAAGATAAGGAGCAGCTTGTAATCTTAACTCCAACTGATGGAGGGATGCAGCTTAATGAGGTGGATGTTGGGAAGGGAATAGGGCAGGGCCTTAGTTTGGGGCAAATGTTCTTTGCTTACTTCCTAAAGTCTGAGTGAACTCCGGGAGTTGGTGATGGACAGGGAGGCCTGGCGTGCTGCGATTCACGGGGTCGCAAAGAGTCGGACACGACTGAGCGACTGAACTGAACTGAACTGAACTGAACTGAAGACAGATGTCACTAGAAGATAGGCAGAGTCATGAAGTTTTGGCTGTGGGTCATGTATTTTTCAAAGCATCTTTTAAGGAAGTTGCTGGATTTAGCAAATAAAAACATAAGATGTCTGTGTGAAATATTTGGGACACACTCATACTAAAATGTTAGTCACTGTTTATCTGAAATTCCAATGTAACTGAGTCTTATATTTTATCTGGCAACTCTCTCATGAAATACCAGTCCCAAGAGAGCTCCAGTGGCAAAAAGTTCTCTGTAGTTAACCACACTCTGGAAATGCTGCTTGCTTTACCAGCCTCTCAGAGAGGTCCAGGGGAACCAGTAGATGCAATCTAGGACATGTGGAAGGTAAATCCAAGGAAGGTAGGGAGAGTGTTGGGGTGGTCCAGCATGGAATGAATCTCCTTCACCGTTAGACCAGCTGGCCTTGAACTCACTGTGCTTACTGTGGCTGATGAAATGAGAATTTCTGGTACAGCAGAAGGTTCAGTGAATCAAACTGTCTAAAGAAACTGTGCCCTGCCATGGGGAGCTACTTAGCCTTCTCTGCCTTTTATTAGCTACTGTATTAGGTTCCCAGGACCACCATAGCAAAGCACCAGGAACTAGATGGCTTAAACAACAAGAGCGTATTGTCTTACAGTTCTGGAGCCAGAACTGAAAAGTCAAGGTGTTTGTAGGGTTGGTTCCTTCTCTGGGCTGAGAAGATGAATCTGTGCCAAGTCGTTGACCTGGCTTCAGGTGGTTTGCAGGCAATCTTTGGCCTTCCCTGGAGTGCAGACATATCACCCTGATCTCCACTTTTATAGTCAGCTGGCATTCTCCCTGTGTGAGTGTGTCTGTCTCTGTCCAAATTGCTTCCCTTTATAAGGGCACCCATCTTACTGGATTAGGGCCCACTGTAATGACCTCATTTTAACCTGGTTACCTCTATAAAGACTCTATCTCCAAATAAGGTTACATTCTGAGGTATGCATGGGGGGTATAGGACCTTAATATATGAATTTTGTTTGGAATTATTGCAAAATTTAATAGATGAGAGGCGAACAAACTCTGATATCTTACAATTTAACATCACACAAAAACTATATTATACCAGAAAAGGAGTGAATATTAAAAAAAGAAAAAAACAGTTGTAAGGAAAATGAACTTGAGAGATAAAAACTCAAAATGGGCCTTTACAATAATACATACATTAAAATACATTCTAGATCAACTGAAGACTCAAATGTGAACATGAAGCCACAAAAATTTAGAAAAACATATGTATTAGCATGACTGAAATCTTGGAATGGTCAAGGATGTTAATTATAAAAACAAGGGAAAATGTCATAAAGGAAAATGATATTGTATCTGACTAAAGATTTAAAAAAAATCAGTGTCTCAAAACATCAGGCAAAATTAATTCAAATAACAAGCTGGCAAAAATAGTTGCAACAAATGTATGGCTGGCAAGAGATTAATATCCACAATAAGTAATGAGCCCTGATAAATCAATAAGGAAGTTATTTATAAAAAAGCGAATGGGGCTCAAGAAGGAGCTACTTCACAAGCCATGGAGGAAAGTGAGAGAAAGAGAGAAAAACTCACTAGGATTTTTAAATGGCAGAAAATAATAACCCTATTTTATCATTTCACTTATCAGAGTGACAGATTTAAGCAAACCTTAGTTCTTAATGCTAGCAAGGAATAGGTAAACAGGGACTTTCATGTACTGTAGGTGGGAATAAAGCTCTGTGCTATATTTTTGCAAAGCATTTTGGTAAGTATGTGAAAGTGAAAGTGAAAGAAAGTAAAGTCACTCAGTCGTGTCTGATTCTTTGCGACCCCATGGCCTGTAACCTGCACCAGGCTCCTCTGTCCATAGGATTCTCCAGGCAAGAATACTGGAGTGGGTTTCCATTTCCTTCTCCAGGGGATCTTCCCGACCCAGGGATCGAACCCAGGTCTCCCACATTGCAGGCAGACGCTTTACCCTTTGAGCCACCAGGGAAGCCCTGGTAATTATGTATTAATTGTTAAAGAAATATATTTTTTTTCAATACAACTTCAGCTTCTAAGGATCAATGCTAAGGAATTAGATAACAATGAATACCTATGCATGCACCTAAGCTATCATCACAGAATTATTTTAAAAAATAAATTTTTGGTAAAAAAATTAAATAACACACACTAGTGAGAAGCTTAAATAAATCGATAGTCTGTAAAATATTTTCTTACACAGACGTTAAATATCACAGTGAAAAGAACATTTAAGAACACAATGGAAAGAACATTCCCACAAAATACAGTGACATTTAATCAAATAATACAACCTGGATATATTTAATTTGATCCTACATACACACATATATGTAAATGTGTGAAAGTAAAAGTGAAGTCACTCAGTTGTGTCTGACTCTTTGGGACCCCATGGACTGTAGCCTACCAGACTCCTCCATACATGGGATTTCCCAGGCAAGGGTATTGGAGTGGGTTGCCATTGCCTTCTCCAGGGGATCTCCCTGACCCAGGGATCATACCCCAGTCTCCTGCATTGCAGGCAGATGCTTTACTGTCTGAGCCACCAGGGAAGCCCATACCCACATTAGTGTATGTGTGTGGATGTGAGAGTTGGACTGTGAAGAAGGCTGAGTGCCAAAGAATTGATGCTTTTGAACTGTGGTGTTGGAGAAGACTCTTGAGAGTCCCTTGGACTGCAAGGAGATCCAACCAGTCCATTCTGAAGATCAGCCCTGGGATTTCTTTGGAAGGAATGATGCTAAAGCTGACACTCCAGTACTTTGGCCACCTCATGCAAAGAATTGACTCATTGGAAAAGACTCTGATGCTGGGAGGGATTGGGGGCAAGAGGAGAAGGGGATGACAGAGGATGAGATGGCTGGATGGCATCACTGACTCGATGGACGTGAGTCTGAGTGAACTCCGGGAGTTGGTGATGGACAGGGAGGCCTGGGGTGCTTCGATTCATGGGGTCGCAAAGAATCGGACACGACTGAGTGACTGATCTGATCTGATATACATATATATATATGTGTGTGTGTGTGTGTGTGTGTGAGAGAATGTATGGGTATGTGTATATATTAATTACTCATACAGATAGAAAAATAGACACAAAAACACTAAAATGTCATCAAAGACTCTTTCTGGTAAAACTCCTAGCTAATTTTCTTTTTCTCTTTGTTCAGTCATTCTTCTACTCCTTCATTCAGCAATAAGTATGCATTGCTTTTACAATCAGAATAAATTTACTTAAAAATAAAATACTGGAGTCAACATCTATGGGATGCTAACGTTTATTCTGTCATTTTATAAATATTTATGAAATGGCTACTGTTATCTTAGCAATGTGCTATGGAAGAGTAAAAACATTTGGAGACTCTCTTGGAAATAATAATATAGTCGTTCACAGCATTTTAGTTTATTCTGTTCTGTTCTATTTTATTTTACTTTTTGGGTGGCACCATCCATTAGATGATGCTGAATACCCAACTGAACTATTTGACAGTGGGAATCAGAGGGAGGGAGACAAATTTTGAAAACATTGTAATTAGGAAAAGGCAGTAAAAAATGAAGTTGGCCTAAAAGAGTCTGGAAAGAGACTTCGGGAGAGGAGAAGGAGCATGATAAATTGGAACTCAGAAGGATGAAGCAAAACATGCACAGGCATCCAGCTCAGTAATAAAACCAATGTTTGCACCCAGGTTTCTCCAAATCTTAACGCCTTTTTTGTTTGTTTCCTTTCGCTACTACCAATTGTACCTATGGACAAGAATCTACTACCCAATCAAAGCCTAGGTACACAGCTGGAAAGTACCGTTCTAAATCTGTTTGCCGATAACTAAGTTAAAATATTCATAAACCTTAATGAGATTATTAAAACACTAGGAAAAAGCTGCCATGTTTCCTTACATAGTGCATTTATTTTTATGTTGATTCCCACTTTTAGAAATAAAAGTGCAGCAAATAGAGGAGTTTTCAAATGCCAGAAGCCAATTGCTTCATTCGTAAAATCTTAGGGAGATAATTATGGGGTGCAAGAGGCAACTACTCTGATTTTTTTTCAGATAGTTGAGGGATTTGCAACCTTGTGAATATGTTTCATGAGTGGCAGTAATATGTGTTTGCTCTGCTTCATAGTAAGCCTGAAAACACTTCCTCTGGCAAGTGGTATTTGGTACCCAATGGACATTTTTCAAAAATCTGAATTGGAAAATGGTATTTTATCAATGCAAAGTTGAATGTGAACTTCAAGACACAAAGTTGGTTATAAACATGGGATGCACCCTCATAACTGCACCTGAATGCGTTAAATATGGAAATGAGGCTGGGTGAGCTCACAGCCTGCAGGTCTCTGAACTGCTTGCCCAACCACATAAATTAAGCAAATGGCACGTCAGTGGAAGCTGGCACACAAAGCCTGTGTTCCTCACAATTTCTTGACGTTTAAATGTTTCTGAGATAATAAAAATCTGATCTTGGAAGGAGGGGAGGGAAGAATCAAGAGGTTAATTATCTGCTGACTCGGATGGCTCTGGAGATGTGCTTGGTTTTAGCCTGTTCTCATCTTAGCCCAATTACTCTTCCAGTCAAGGATGACAGGTCCTCAAAACCCATTTCCGCTTCAGACCCTTCTTCCTCTTGCTTAAACACTGCTTTAGACATTTACATAAAACCCTCAGGTTGGCTCTTTCACTCCTCGCTGTATCGGGGCAGCACTTGGTTATTCACTTACAGTAGGAAGAACTCACACTCTTAATGCCAGGGAACAACTGTTGAGAATTAGTCTGTTAAACACACATTTTCTCTCCCCGCCCCAGTATAGCTTAAGATTTGGTCACCAGCTGCAAATGGTCAGCACTGCTGCCCACTGCTGTGGCAAGATGCCTCCTAACTGAGGAGGATTTGATCTTTCCACAAACAGTGCACAGTCCTCATTTCCCCCATAACTTCATTTGTCCACATTCAAAAAGTGAAACCTTGAGCTTATGCCTTGGGATTCTGTGTGGACCTCTCTCCTGACCCATCACTCTTATTTCAGCTTCCTGTCCTGTCTTCTGCATCCTGTAGAGAGGTCTCACTGGAGGCTCTTTGCAAAGTCCCCTTTGTGGTTAACTTTTCTCTGCAGTCCCTCCAGGAGGACCTAAAGACCATTTTTCTCCTCAATCCCAAGTCTATAATGTCTAGTTTAAGGTCAACCTGGCACTAATGCTTATATCTAAGCTATCCTGAAAACAAGCTCCGCGTCCATCTTTCATCTATGCCTATGCCACCAGCACTCACTGCCTGAGCCTTCTCTGCGATAACCACCAGCTCAGGGTCTTGTGATAAGAGTCTAGTCTGCCTGTGCTCACTGCATCCTCCACAACAAACTGTCTCGGCACAGACCCTGGCTCCCTGCTTTGGAGTCTTCAGATATTCCTTCCTCAAAGGCTTCCCTGATGGCTGGTCCAAAGTTGCTTCTAGAAGAGGGTGATAGATTTTGAATAATAAAAAGGATGCTGTAGCCAAAAGCAAATTAGAAGTGAAGAGGTAAGCACACAAACTAGTCTCTTCATTTAACAAGTCTTAGAATATCCAGCAACTGCTGTGAATTTTGAATCTTCAAGAAGGAGAGGGTCAAGCAGCATTGTCTCCAATGTTTGCCAGCAGAACCCTGGAGTTCTGGAAAGGGTGTCTGTCATGGGGGATTGGTTTTAGGGTTGTGCTCTGGATATCCTAGGTAAATTGAGAGGTCCCCATTTGCTGTTGTGATCATTTGCTAGACTTGGACATTTTCCCTTTAGTCTGCAGGACCTCTTCTCTAGGGATCCCTCAATACCTCCAGCCCAAGTCCTTAAGCAGCTCTTTACGGTCTCTTCTTTGCTCCCACTGGACAACCCTGTCCAACCCCTGATATTGGGTAAATGATCTGAGGTTTAGTACCTGAGAAAGCCAGATCCAACTTCCAGCTCTGTCATTTACTTGCTGCGTATTCTTGAGCAAACCACTCGGTAGCCCTGCACTTAATTTTACTCATCTGTAAAATATGTACGATAAAACGGCCTGGCATTTTGTTGGAAGGATGCAGGGATATCATGCAAATATAAAAAGCATCATGGTGATTATGACAATGAGAGTGACAACAAAAATGATCATGATGACGACACTGGGGATGAAAACCTTCAGCGGCTGGACCTCACATGTCATAGATGGGACTCGGGGCACTTTTTATAATGGAGTGTGGGATTTGATTATATGATGGGTAAGGAAGTATTAGGAATATATGCAATGTTATATCTGAAATATAGTTCATATTTAATCAGTGCTGGTTCTATTGTCCTTTAGTTTCTTGTAAAACAGACCTAATCCCTGAACAAAAGGGTTAGCTGGCTTTACTTCTAAATTAGAGCCAGGAAAGTGGAGAGAGAAATTGGTGTTGATAGGAAAACATGGATTCCTAAGTAGAGGAGAGTCATATTAATAAAGATCAATTTGTTCTCTGGTTCGATTGCTACCTCATTTTGAGTTGCAATGTCCTCTAACAACCACAATGGGTTATTTGACATAATATCTCAGCTTTTTGAAACTCCTATCTTGGGCAGAATTTTAGAGCTGGTGTTTGTTGTTGTTGATTAATGTAATTAGTTGGGGAGAGCTGTGTTGTGAGAGTGACAGAGATGGATGGGTAAGAAATAAAGAACGTGGATAAGAAATGGAACCATGGTGTGTGGCCCTTTTAACTCTATAAATATGCAAACTCATGCAGAGTCAAGGTGGGGAGAGAAATACTGGTGATCTGCCAAGATAAGAGGTATGAATAAGTGGCAAACAGAATGAAAACCCCATAATGCTCAGTTTGCCTATTTAGTATCTGTTTCAACTAAATCTGCTTCTAGCTCCAAGTAGTTAATAGAAATCTTTTATTATATAATCTGCCTCTTAAAATGCCCTCTCCCTATACCCAGTTCAAATAGAATTATAATTATTTAAAAAATAAAAGTTGACTATTAAGAACACCTTATTTACTCATTTGAGGATTTCTTCAGTGTTGAAGTTCACTGTTCAAATACCTAACACTGCATGATTATTGTTCTTTATCTTCTACTGAAATGCAGCACTTTATGGAGATATTAGCACATGGCTCTAGAAATCTGAGGTCTTTCTTAATTTATTCTAGACTATATAGCAGCCCAATAGAGCCTTTAAAAATCACATGGAACAAATGACATCAAAAATTCAAAAGCTTTCAGGCAGAGTCACCAATCCTTTTCATGTATAATATATAAGAATGCTAGGCATGCTGACACTGAGTACTGGCCCAAAGGCAAGCCTCACTCCCACAGCAATGCAGTGATCTCAAGATTTGTGACTGCCCTGGATTGTCAAATATTTTCTCCAAAAGGAAAACTTCTAGCATTGCATCAAGTCCCAGTAAAGGAAAAACAAGTGTACCGGCAGAATTAGACATGAGGTCCCAGGCAAACATTTGTGTAGAAACTGCTTTTCTCACCTTATGTTTAAAAAACATCTTCAACATCCTTTAAAATGCAGGTTGCCATGGTTGCAGTTGTTGTTCAGAGAGGGAGGTTTCCAAGCATCTCTGAGCTCATCAGTTAATGCCAACAGATAAGAGATTTATGAAAATTGATATTTATAAACGATCACATCTCCTTTTTTTCCTCTTCCATTTCATAAGTCACATCATCAAAGGCAGCTAGCTAGGTTTACAGAATTATCAATGGTGGTGATTACTGTGGGTCTGGCCTTTTGAAAGACCACGTAAGTGTCATGGACCACATGCTAAAAGTGACCTTTGATCTAAGTCCACATGTGGTGGGTCAATTGCATTTGCTGATGTGCACAAAGATGAAGAATTGTCATTCTGATAAATCAAAGCCATCATCCTTCACCTCCATTGTCATAGATCTGTCCCTATGACAACCACAATCCTAGTTGCTACTGCTTGAAAAAAAAACACACTGATCAAATTTTTTTTTAAAATGTAGCTTTCTACAAAATTCATATTTTAAATTATGGTATATCTAAAGTCCTGTGCTATCATGCTTTATAGAAGACCCTTCAAACCTATCTATCTCAACTTCATGGGATTTTATGTGCTTGAAAGTCCACGCTGTTAATGAACTGGTCAAATCAATACCGTAAATGTTCAAGCAAGAAATTAAAGTTTCATCCCTTTTAGTGACTATAGTCACTAAAAATCCTTTTTTATGTGTCTATTTTAACATGTGCTCAAAAATTCATGGGAGAGATTCAGACATCAATGTCTACATTTTGACCAGTTTTATTCTGTAATCAGCCTATCTTTCTCATACAGACCTTAGCCCATCATTACAAAATCATAAACCCCACAATACAGGCCTCATGATATCCATTATTTGTTTAGAAATTATTTTTGAAATATCAAAATGTGATTTGACTAAAATAAAGTCATCAATTCAGCAACTTCACCAGAATGCAGCCTTTGTAATAATCTCTTTGGTTTTCATTGGCTGTATTTTAATAAGCTAGGAATAAATTTAACTCAACTAGAGTCACAGGAATTCAGTGTTGCTTGGAGATACAGAATCAGCAAACTGATGAATGGTCTATTTTTTTCTGGGGTATTTTTAAAAGCCAGATTATTTTCAGTCTCTACATTGGGCAAATGGGAGATTTTACCATGACAGAGAAAACAGATAGACTACCAGACATGGAAGGGAAAACTAAGAGTCAAAATTGGACCATGTTGATTTCATGTATCTGACCATCCAGGGATTCGGAGTGAAAACAGACTTGGAGCTCAACTGAGAGGTGAAGGTTCAAATTCAGATTCCTGAATTATTGATATATATGTACTAATGTAGGCCCTGAGAGTAAATGGTGTTATCCAGGAGGAGTGAACAAAGTGAAGACAGAAGGTGCTTGAGAAGAAACCACGCAAGCCTCACAGTCAATATCCTGGGGCAAAAGGCATTCGAAAGGAGGAGGAGAAGAGGCAACATTTAGGAGGTTGCTGGGGCAGCAGACAAACGCCTTGCTGAAGAAGCCAAAAGCAAAGAATAACAAGGAGGAGAAATGTTTCTCTAACGTAAGAGGAGAAGGATGGAGGCTGGAACTGCCGCTTCCCTGTTTGTTCCCCTAAGAGACTGTGGGCTCCCAGAACAAGAAAAGGAGTTCTGCTTTCTTTATCATATTCCCAGAATTTAACTAACTCCATGCCTGGAACAGAGAATCCACCCTATAGCTGTTTGATTCAATGGAAGAATGAGAAGATCAAGGTGCAGGATGCCCCAGAGGAGTCAACTCCATGTGTTGGTTGGGGGCGGCAGGTGACCTTTCCTTTAAAAATCTGAGAGGGTGTTGAGGCAGGCTTTCTCTCTTTCACTGCTTGGGTAATGTGGTATTATCCTGAGGGGTCCTTTAGCATTTCCATAAAAAGACAACTCTAGTTCCCTTAAATGATGTGACACAGTTTTCACAATCAACTGCATTTAGACTTTAAAATGCAATTAAAATGTAACTATAATGTAAATTGGGTTAGCGTGAAGATGCTTCCAAAATCTCTCTGACTCATCCAAAATGGGAAATGATACCAAATTGTAGCATCCTTAATATCTCAAGGCCGCCCACACCCTGCCCAGTGAATCCACACGTGGTTCATTACGGGGCTGGTGATCATTATAGGAGAACACCCAACTGATAACATTGGTCTGTTATCTGTAATCATCTCAATGGTTGATATGAATCACAACACTGTTAATGAGATGGACTCCGTGGCAATTAGCTATTAAAAAGCAATAAAAAAAAAGGCTCAAATTATTCTAAAAAGTCAATTCCATGACAATCCATGGAATCAGGATTAGATAATAAGCAAACTGATTGAGAGTAGCATTTTGAAGGAACCACAGTGCCTGACGTCATTCGAGTCCTGGCACCCACCGTCCTTGATTTGGACAAGATGGCAAGAAAAAGAAAAGGATAAAGCCATCTTATGAATTATGACACCTTTGTTTAAATTTTAGAAAATCGCTCCTTTGAAAGTCACCGTGGAGAAGAAAGCAGCCCTTATTTTCACCTGCGGTATCCGAGGCAGAGGTTCTGCTGCCTCCCCGATGAGAGCGATGTCTACCAGCTTGATGGCAAGCCTCTGAATTAGTATAAATATGTGATGGCCACAGAAACATCTGTGCCAAATGAATAAGGCATAAAGCAGCATAGGATTTATGGAGGGAGGCAATGAAAAGGAATGCTATCTTAGCTTGCTTTCTTGTCACCAAGACACCAAAGTCAAGCCCTAGAAGCAGGTGAGTAAAACTTGATCTAGTCCCATTAGGAGCTTGTTAGCTGCCTGTGGCGCCTTTTATCTGGAGTCTTTGAAAACATCAACCTTTGTGCAACAACCACAACAAAATCAATTTTCTTCAACTTAAAAGAGCACCCTTGATCAGCGTGGGCGCCTAGGCAACCACTCCCCTAAAGGAAATGCTTTTTACTGTAGAGGACATGTCACTTTTGTAGAGCGGTGTATATTTTAGAGTGCCATAGATGGTGCACAGTGCCAGGATTAGACCAGAGAAAGGAAGGTGCTTCCATTATACTGGTTAGGATGCATATCGGGACTGTGGAATGAGTCATAATCAGTCAGAACTCATTAGTACTTGTGCTTTTAAAGAACCAGTGACCCTAAACAAACAGAGATGCAAAGGTCTTGGCATGCTGAGGCAAGCTGGTGTATCCTGACTGTTTTGATTCAACCCCAGGGGCTTTGTAATTCTTTAAGTTACACCAACACTGTCTTCAAGACACAAACAAAACCACTTTTGATTGAAGGATCTTTCCTAATAGAGTTATCATAGTCTGGAATGCTCTTCTTCCTTGGCTAATTCTGACCTGCCCTTCACATTCACATCATACCTGTAAGTCCCTGGTCTCAACTGTGGCTGCACAGTGACTCCTCTGGTCAGCTTCAAACACTGATACCGGAGTCCACTCCACAGATTCACACGCAGTTGGTATTGGGGTGTGTCCCAGATGAGTTTTGGACTTTGAGATTTGGAAAAGCTGAGATGCTTCTAAAGCGCAGGCAAGTTTTGAGAACTACTGTTTATAGGACCTCACGCTTATGTCCAATAAAGATGGCCTTCTTGTTCTCCCTCAGAGGTTTCTTCCTGACTATGTGCCTCGAACCCTTTTTTCTTAAGAAATTTACTTTGTTGTTCAGTTGCTAAGTCCTGTCCAACTCTTTGTGACTCGTTTACTTCAGAAAACTTAAAATTTTTATTCTTTTTCAGCCTTTTGAAATGGAAATCCTCTCCCAGCTTCTGCTAGTTTTACTGCTAGTTTTATCTTTCTCAAAAACCTGTAAACCATTCCTTCCAAATGTAATCATCGAAGGAGACTGCCCCCCTATCTCTCTGTTTCAGTGGGAGGGAAGGAGCCCAACTCCTGTGAGTGCCAATTAGCAGAGAGGTGGCCCAGTCACTGACCAACCTGCCAGTATGTTTCCACTAGCTCATCCTGGTGCTTAAAATCCCTCCCACCTTTGGTTTCAGCTGAGTTGAGTTCCATCTCTCTCCTCTACTGTGTGTGAGCGTGTGTGCATGCTCAGTCGCTCAGTCATGTCCAACTCTTTGTGACCCTATGGACTGTAGCCTGCCAGGCGCCTCTATCCATGGAATTTCTAAGGCGAGAATACTGGAGTGGTTGTCATATCCTCCTCCAGGGGGTCTTCCCAATCTTTCATGGGTGGAACCCGTATCTCCCGCATCTCCAATGCAGGTGGATTGTCTACCAGCATGCCACCTGGAAACCCCCTCCTCTACTGCAGTGGTCTGAAATAAAGTCTTCTTTGCCTATTTGACCCTGTCTGATGAAATTTTAATTTGACCTCTTTTAACTGACCTGAATTGGATGGGTCTGTATTCACATTTTCTGTTTGCATGTCAGTTCTCCCCACTCCATCAAGCTCTCGTCTTTTTCTTTCTTTCTTTCTTTGTTTCTTTACCTCCTCAGTATCTACCCCAGGGCAGGGTACACGATGGGCCCCCAATACATTTCCTTTGATATTTAAAACTCTAGTAAAAACTGTAGCTGCTTGATGTGAACAAGTGTCTTATTTGACTTCAGCTCTGGGCACTACTGAGGGCAAGAGGCAGGAGAGAGGCCCTTTCAGGAGAGTTATCCAGAGAAAGAACAGAAGACCGCAAGAGAACTGAGAAAAATGGGAATCGCTCTTTGCCCCTTCCAAATTAGACCTTGGCCTTCACTGCCCCAGACAAACAAAAGATATTAATTCTGGGCTTTTGAACTTCTAAAGGCTTGGGTCTTGGCATTTTAAATGCCATGTAAGGGATTTTCAAGGATAATTTTGACACCATGTAATTTTTGCTTTATGACGCTGACTTTAGGAAATGACCCTCTGCCTCTACCTGGACCTCTATTTGAAATGAGTCTCCCCTCTATCCTTTCCTTGTCCAATCTGCTGCTTTCAAACATTTCTCAGTGAGAGGTCACTTGCCTTATGTTGCTTATTTGGTTACTTTCAAAGCTAGCTCCTTGGAACCAACATTCTTGAAAGGTAAATGAAATAAACTTGACTATTTCTACAAAAACGGGTCTCAATCCTTTTACTATAGTATATGAACATTTCTTTCCCAAATAAGAATTAAATAACTGAATAATTAACTTAGGTTTATTTTTCACAGGAGTTTCTTTCCCTAAGTCATAAAATTTTAATTGGCAAACTTTACATGTGTATGTGTAGTTCAAGATTCCAAGAACCACCTGGAATATGAGAGCATTTAGAGACCTTTTTTTTTTTCAATAGAAAAACCAAATAAAATAGTATGATTTAGCATTTACTTGCAGGTGTTACCAAAAATATACAGAACACACATGGGGCCAAAAACCTTCATACTTTAAAGGTAAATGATACACAGTTTAACATTAGCTCCTGGCTGGCAAGATCTGTGTATAATTTATTATTTCATTGTCTGCATGGTAGCTGATAGATGCTCAGTCAGTGTTTTCTTAGTCAGCTTAGGCTAAATTCTGCTGTGGTAACAAATGACCCCATAATTTTAGTGAATTATATTAGCTAAGGTTCATTCCTATCTCATGTCAAAGATCCATTCCAGATGAGTTTCAACCCTACGCTACATCTTTTTCATTTCAGGATCCAGGAAAAGGAAGCAGCTCCTCTCTAGGACCTGCTAGTCTCATGGCAAGGGGCAGAGATGGCAAAATCGTGGCATGGCCTTTGAAGTTCCTACTTCTACATGGCATGGGTGATTCCCACTCACATTTCATCGGCTGAAGCAAGTCACCCATTCAAGCCTGACTCTACTAGGGCAGGGCTTCCTAGGGACAGGCCAGGAAAGGAAAGGAGAAAATAATTTTTAATAATAATACAGTTTTTCACAGTGACAGTTACGTGAACAAGCTTTTTTTATTATTATTTTTATGTAGAACTTCCTTCTACTCTACCCGCCCTGGAATTTTTCCTGTTTTACTAATATAAAACAGTTACTCATATAATATAAAACAGTTACTAATATAAAACAATGCTCATCCTATTGATGTTCTAGGGCTACCATTAAAAAGTACCACATTGTAGGCAGTGTAACCAACAGAATTTTCCTATCCCATAGTTCTGAAGGTCAAGGTGATGGCAGGGTTGCTTCCTTCTGAGGCCCTGAGAGAGTCTTTGTTTCATGCCTGTCCACTAACTTTTGATGATTTCCAAGCAATCTCTGGCTTCCCTTGGCTCAGTCTCTGCCTCTGCGTTCACATACTCTTCACCTTATGTGTATGCCTGTGTCCAAATTCCTACTTTTTATGAGGAAATCAGTTATAATGCATTAGAGACAAACCCTAATCAAGTATGACTTTTTTGCCTGCATGCTGTATGCTTAGTCATGTCTGACTCTTTGTGACCCCGACGGACTGTAGCCTGCCAGGCTCCTGTGTCCGTAGGATTTCCCAGGCAAGAATACTAGAGTGGGTTGCCATTTCCCCCTCCAGGGGGTCTTCCTGATCCAGGGATCAAATCTGTGTCTCCTGCATCTCCTGCATTTCAGGCAGATTCTTTACCAGTGAGCCATCGGGGAAGCCCCAATCCAGTGTGGTGGTGGTGGTGGTGATGATTTAGTTGCTAAATCGTATCCGACTCTTATCCCATAGATTGTAGCCTGCTAGGCTCCTCTGTCCATGAGATTCTCCAGGCGAGAATACTGGAGTGGGTTGCCATTTTCTTCTTCAGAGGATCTTTCCAACCCAGGAAACGAACCTGGGTCTCCTGCACTTCAGGCAGATTCTTTACCGACTGAGCTAGGAGGGAAGGCCAATCCAGTGTGACCTCATCCTAATTATTTGTAATTGCAATGAAATTATTTCTAAATAAGGTCACATTCTGAGGTACTAAGAATTGGAACTCTAATGTATGAATTTTGAAGGACAGTTCAACCATAACTGGAGAAGGCAATGGCACCCTACTCTAGTACTCCTGCCTGGAAAATCCCATGGACAGAGGAGCCTGGTAGGCTGCAGTCCATGGGGTCGCTACGAGTCGGATATGACTGAGCAACTTCACTTTCACTTTTCACTTTCCTGCATTGGAGAAGGAAATGGCAACCCACTCTAGTGTTCTTGCCTGGAGAATCCCAGGGACGGGGGAGCCTGGTGGGCTGCCGTCTATGGGGTCGCACAGAGTTGGACACGACTGAAGTGACTTAGCAGCAGTAGCAGTCAACCATAACAAGCACATATCATGTTTATCCAAAATAGTCCCATTTCCTGCTGTGGTCCTGGTGACGTTATTACCAGGGATCTCTCTTTCACTTTCAAGAATGTCCTGGATTGGACAGTCCATTAAATGGCTACCCTAAAAGTAATGCATGGTAATTACAGAGAATTTGAGTAAGTATAGAAATAGTTAAAGTAGAAAATTTAAAAGGAATCACCTTTACGTACCAGTGCATTTGAAATCCTACTATCAACGTTTTGGTGTATACACAAAATTTTTTAATAAAATTGGAACAATGCTATAATGCTGGTTTTGTAACCTGTATTTTTCTTCAGTAATATTTTTGTGCATTTTCCTATCTACTTAAAAAATTCTTTGGAAGCATGACTCTTAATAACTGCATAATAGTCCATCATAACCACCCTGTAATTTATTTAATGACTTCCTTATTGTGGGTCATTTAGGTGGTTTCCAAAAGAACATTAATTCACAAAGTCACTGTTGGCATATAAAACATCAAACAGCAATTTTAGAAAGACGTGGCAAGAATTTCCCACAGTTCTGAGTATGTTCCTCATAACAGTTTAATCAAAAGTGATATTCCTCATGCACATTTCAAAAGGGGCTGGTGCTCTTTTTTTGTCTCCTTTTCCTTAGGAAGGAAAGGGTTTCCAAAAGTTGACTGCTCTAGACTGTACCACAGATCTTCTCTTTTTGTTTTGCAAAAATCTTCTTAGTGATTTTATTTCTACCAAACTAAGTAGCTTGGGCTTTTTATTTTCTTTTAAATTTTTCTAAACATATACTGGAAAAAAAGTGGCTGTATCCTTGCAACATATCAACACCTCTTAGAAAACACTCCTTGGAATTTCTTCTTCAAATCCCAATTCATTTTACATGTGCTGGGTTAGAAGAATCAGTTTCCAGGTTTAGGCAATGATGGTCATCACCCAGTGATGCACTTTACAGGAGTGTGTGCACTGTTGGAAGGAACAGTAACTGAGTAGCTTGGACAAGAATAACAAGAAGGTGTATGAGGGACTATTTCAGAGACTTTAATTCACTGGGTGGGTGGGTGGGGGGCAGTGCGGAAAGCTCTGATGGAGCTTCCCAGGTAATTCTAATGCAGCGGCTCTGTGGATGACCTCAGTCATAGATTATAGTGTATCACTATTATTCAATTATGTGTCTGTCTCCCTGAAGGGGCTGTGAATTTCCTACAAGAATACTCTATTCTTTTTCCATCTTTTTAAGCATCTGGGATAAAGCAGGGTTTGATAAGTTCCTGAGTCACTAAGAATAGTAAAGTTGAACGGTATAGGAAGAGGATTGATTTTGCTTTATTACAATCTTTGTACTCATACTATGTGCTTGTCACTAGACCAAGCACAAAGATGCATAAGATACGATCTCTGATGTTGGAAAATGTACAGTTTGCTATAAGAGGTAACACAGCAAGGGAATCTTTTCAGTTCAAAAGTGATGTTTCAACAGCAGAGTTGCATGAAAAGTACTCTAGGACTTAAATAATGTTAGTTCCTGGTAAACTTGGTAAAAATTTTTATAAGAAGTTTGTGCATTCATTCAGTTCAGTTCAGTAGCTCAGTCGTGTCCGACTCTTTGCGACCCCATGAATCGCAGCACACCAGGCTTCCCTGTCCATCACCAACTCCTGGAGTTCACTCAGACTCCCATCCATCGAGTCAGTGATGCCATCCAGCCATCTCATCCTCTGTCATCCCCTTCTCCTCCTGTTCCCAATCCCTCCCAGGATCAGAGTCTTTTCCAATGAGTCAACTCTTCGCATGAGGTGGCCAAAGTACTGGAGTTTCAGCTTTAGCATTATTCCTTCCAAAGAACACCCAGGACTGATCTCCTTTAGAATGGACTGGTTGGATCTCCTTGCAGCCCAAGGGACTGTCAAGAGTCTTCTCCAACACCACAGTTCAAAAGCATCAATTCTTCGGCTAAGCACCATTATATAAGAGGATTATTTGTTTGTTTGTTAATTCATTTGTTTCTTCAGAGGCAAGTATATATTTAGCATCAAATTCACATCAGGCCAAGGGCTGGGCACTAGAAATACACATGGAATGTAAATAACAGATAGGGCTTATAATCTAGTGGGGATTAGAAGCAGGTAATAGAGACAAATACACAATATGCTAAGTGCTATGATGGGGGAGAAGGACTAAATGGAGACGGTTAAGGGGCAGGGCCAGTTGTACAGGTTGTTCATGCCACAAGGCAGTTGGAAAGGGGAGATTAAAATCTAGCCTAAGCCTAACCCTCATCAAGCATCTGTCCTACCTTGAAGACTTCTTACAAGATGGGAAACTTCCTCCTGGTTCCTAAAAGCTGTTCTGTGAGACAGAAATAGCTCTGTAAGGTGAGGTGTCTGAACGGGACCAGGAGGTTCAGTGACAGTTTCCTGGAGGAAGTAATTTCAAAGCTGAGAGCTGCATCGACAAGACATAGGCAGGTGTGAGTCACTGCCGTAGGTGTGAGTCAGTGTGTGAGCAAATCTGGAGCTGAAGGTGACAATGATGTCGCTGGAGAAGTGAAGGGTTTTCCAGACGTGGGAAGCAGCATAGGCAGAGACCCAGAATGTGAGGCATGAAGAGACACATTCTGAGAACCAAAATTATGAGAGAGGGAAGGGAGAAAGGTGGGGAGAGAGTTAGAAAGAGAAGATGAGGGGGCAACAGAAAGGGGACAAAAATATGAAGAGGAAAACGAAAAGGGGAAAAGGAGAAAGAGTGGGGTAAAAGACAAAAGTAAAGAAATTAGCAGAAGGGAGAAGAGGGAAGCAGTGAAAGAGACCGGAAGAGAAAGAAACGGGTGTCAAGAGAGAAAGAGATACAGGCAGGGGAGATTAGAGAAGGAGGGCTAGAAGCCACATTAAGAGTTTGGTCTTTCTCTGGTGGGCAGCAGGGAGCCACTGGAATGCTTTAGGGAGGGGAGTGATTGGATTAGACATGTGGTATGGAGAGCTCCATCTGGCTGCTGGGTGCGCAGGGCATTTAAGGGAGAACAAGACTGGAAGATAAGATTTACAGGGTACCAAGGCTTTTCACTGCCCTCCATTTGGGTCTTCAGTGAGGCCAAGTAGAGAAGGGGGATGCAGATACTCAGGTGGAGAGAATGTGCGTGCAGGTGTGCAGCAGCATCCCGGGTGGAGGGACATACGGGACTCTGGCATCACTGGCAGATAGGATGGGGCGGGAATGTTGGGAATCAAGATGGCAGGAATTAGGGTGCCCAGCTGAGACTGACAGGCTGCAGGATCACTAAAGGGCTTAAACTTCATCCTCAGTGTCAGCCCACTGGAGGCAGTAAACAGGAGACTGGTATATATTTTGAGTTTTAGTAAAACTGAATTGAATTCTACCATATTGTTTCTCAGTGTTTGCCTATATAAAACAGATTTTCTCACAGTGGTGATCCCTTCATGGACCCAATGAATAAGGAATACTGAACACGTGAGTTGAAGTTAGCACCTCCCCATGAGATGTCATTGCCACCTCTTAAGGGCTTCTTTATACTTCCTGGTCAAATGAGTATAAATGTGTCTTTTCTGCTTTGTTTAAGGGAATGACCCTAGGCATGGAGGCGATCTTAGCACCTTGGTTTCTACCTTCATTAACATGATTTATTATGAAGCTACAGGAAATTAGTTGCTGAATATTTCAATGTGGACAGGAAATAATGTAATTCCATTGTTACCATAGAACCACTGTATCTTGGAGTAACCTGTAGACATAGTAACAAGATAAGGACATACTTCTTAAATGTTCAACAATGATTCTATACTTCATGCACATTCAAGAACAGTCAATTCCTGTTATTTATAATTGAATTAAGTTTCTGATACATTTGGGGTTCACTTTTCAACAGTGGTTTTCAATTACCTTAATTTAAGGCAATGAGGATAATAAGATTTTCTTTAGGGCATTATTGTTAGAACTGGAATAGAACTTCTTATTGTATTAAGAGGACCTGAACATGGCCTTTAAAAATAAGTAAATATTTTTGAATAAGCAAAATAATGTCTTTGAGGATAAATATTAATGACATAAGGGTAAATCTATCTCAGGGTCTTCAAAAATGACACTACCACTGCCCACCATGAGTCTTGAAATCTGAAGATATTAACTGTATCACAATAATAGTAACACTTTCCAACAATAGCTAATAAGGTTTGAGAATTTACCAAATGGCAGTATATGCTCAATGACTGTCTTATTTAGTCCTCAGGGAAATACTAATAGGTAGGTACTGCTATCATGTCCATCGTGTGGGTGTGGATACTGAGGGACAGAGTCATCACATATGCTGACCGGAGTCATCCGGCTGCAAACAGCAGGGGTGGAACTGAACCCATGTTATCCTACTGCACAGTCCATGATTTTATCCCCTGCTCCTGCTGCTCTCCTAGCTCTCCCAGACCATCACAAAGGACGCTGAGTCCACATACTGCTGACTGTGTTCTCTCAGCCCTTGTGCCTACAGTCATCTCTCTGGTCCCTGAAAGAGTAAAGCCGCAAAGAACAACCGAAGCCTACTGGCTCCTGACCTCCCTATCCATTCACTGGGCCACAGCTATGGCTCAGGTTGGTGTGCAGGTGTTGGGCCTAGAGCCATAGAACCAAGGTGAGTAAGGCGAGGTGTCAGCTCCTTACAACTTCAGATGCCAGTGGGAAGAAGACACCAGGTAAACAGATAGATGCCCCCTAGTGGGATGTGTACCTTCCAAGAAGGAAGCTCCCTCTCCATGAGCAAGTCAAGTAAAGCTCAGAGGAGAGGGCACTTGCCCCAACTGGAATTTACCAGAAGAAAAGTACTTGATAGAGGGGGAAATATTCATGCTGAGTATTTCTAGAACACGGCATATGAAGGCTGTGACAAGTTGTGGAAGAAGGAAGTGATAGGGAATGAGGCCGAGGTACAAGTTCAGTTCAGTTTAGTCGCTCAGTCTTGTCCGACCCTTTGTGGCCCCATGGACTGCAGCATGCCAGGCCTCCCTGTCCATCATCAACTCCCGAAACTTGCTCAAACTCATGTCCGTTGAGTTAGTGATGCCATCCAACCATCTCATCCTCTGTTGTCCCTTCTCCTCCTGCCATCTTTCTATCATCTTCCTGCCTTCAATCTTGCCCAGCATCAGGGTCTTTTCCAATGAGTCAGGTTTTTGCATCAGGTGGCCAAAGAATTGGAGCTTCAGCGTCAGCATCAGTCATTCCAATAAATATTCATGACTGATTTCCTCTAGGATTGATTGGTTGGATCTCCTTGCTGTCCAAGGGACTCTCAAGAGTCTTCTCCAACACCACAGTTCAAAAGCATCAATTCTTCAGCGCTCAACTTTCTTTATAGTCCAACTCTCATATCCATACATGACTACTGGAAAAACCATAACTTTGACTAGATAGACTTTGTTGCCAAAGTAACATCTCTACTTTTAATATGCTGTATAGGTTTGTCATAGCTTTTCTTCCAAGGAGCAAGCATATTTTAATTTCACGGCTGCAGTCACCACCTGCCATGATTTTGGAGTCCAAGAAAGCAAAGTCTGTCACTGTTTCCATTGTTTCCCCATCTGTTTGCCATGAAGTGATGGGGCCAGATGTCATGATCTTAGTTTTTTGAATGCTGAGTTTTAAACCAGCTTTTTCCCCTTCCTTTCAGAGGCACTTTAGTTCCTCTTCACTTTCTGCCATAAGGGTGGTGTCATCTGCATATGTGAGGTTATTGATATTTCTCCTGGCAATCTTGATTCCAGCTTGTGCTTCATCCAGCCCGGTATTTCACATGATGTACTCTGCATAGAAGTTAAATAAGCAGGGTGACAATATACAGCCTTGACGTACTCCTTTCCCAATTGGAACTAGTTTGTTGTTCCATGTCTGGATCTAACTGTTGCTTCTTGACCTGCTTACAGATTTCTCAGAAGGCAGGTAAGGTGGTTTGGTATTCCCATCTCTTGAAGAATTTTCCACGGTTTGTTGTGATCCACACACTCAAAGGCTTTAGCATAGTCAATGAAGCAGAAGTAGATGTTTTTCTTGAATTATCTTGCTTTTTCTATGATCCAATGGATGTTAGCAATCTGATCTCTGGTTCCTCTGGCTTTTTAAAATCCATCTTGAACATCTGGAAGTTCTCAGTTCACATGCTGCTGAAGCCTAGCTTGGAGAATTTTGAGCATTACTTTGCTAGGGTCTGAGATCAGTGCAATTGTGTAGTAGTTTGAACATTCTTTGGCATTGCCCTTCTTCGGACTGAAATGAAAACTGACCTTTTCCAGCCCTGTGGCCACTGCTGAGTTTTCCAACTTTGCTGGCATATTGAGTGCAGCACTTTCACAGCATCATCCTTTAGGATTTGAAATAGCTCAACTGGAATGCCATCACCTCCACTAGCTTTGTTTGTAGTGATGCTTCCTAAGGCCCATTTGACTTCACATTCTAGGATGTCTGGCTCTAGGTCAGTGATCACACCATCATGGTTTTCTGGGTCATGAAGATCTTTTTTGATTGGTTCTTCTGTGTATTCTTGCCAACTCTTCTTAATATCTTCTGCTTCTGTTAGGTCCGTACTATTTCAGTCCTTTATTGTGTCTATCTTTGCATTAAATATTCCCTTGATATCTCTAATTTTCTTGAAGAGATCTCTAGTCTTTCCCATTCTATTATTTTCCTCTATTTCTTTGCATTGATCACTTAGGAAAGCTACAAGGGACCAGATCAAAAATGACTTTAGTTCACATGGAGATGCTCAGAACTTTTGTACCAGGGAGCCCTAATGAACTGTAAGGAGTTTTACCTATTTTTATTGGTTTTATTTTTTAGAGCAATTTTAGGTTCATCACAGCAAAATTCAGCAAATGTAGAGAGATTTTCCATATATTCACCCTCATCCTCCTAGACATGTGCAGCCCCTTCCATTACAAACACCCCTATTGAAGTGGAACATGTGTTATGCTCATGAAACCACTCTGGCACATCATTGTCATCCAAAGTCCATAGTTAACCTAATAGATTTACTTTTAAAAGGCTACTGACAGCAACCGGATTGGAGCAGGCAGGAAATAGAGGCAAAGCAGCCAAGTTAGAAAACTACCACCAGTCTCTGGAAGGCAAGATCAACCCTTAAACTGGAACCTTTAGAGAGAATGTGGAGGGAGGCGTGGGAAGAGTGTTTAGAGGATAGAATGAACAAATTTTACCATGTGATTGACTGCAGGTAGTGACTCCTACCACGGCTGAAACATTCCATCTCTCTACCTCTGGACTTCAGGGTTACAGGTCTTGTTTTTTATAGTTTGAATATGACACTTTAAAAAATATTCATGTCCTCCTTTGTTCTTTATGACCCCAATTTTGTATTCCCAGCTAAGTCTTGCTTTTCCAGTTACCCCTGCAACTTGAGATGCCCATGAAATACCATTCTGGTCAATGAAATGTAAGCAGATATCTACTGGAAGTTTCTGGAAAAACATTTACTTTCCCTACCTCCATTATTAAAAAAAAAAAGTGACACAAATGGTTGTCTCATAACCTTCTCCTCACTCCTGACTTGACCTTGGTGTGATGGATACGCTAAGTTTCTGCAGCCATTTTGTGACCAGGAGGGAAAGACTGAAAGAACTGCAGACTCGCTGGCTCTGACATAGCTGGAAGGGTAAAGTCTTTGCCTCCATTTAAGCTTTTTGCTCCGTGAGATAAACAACCCCCTGCATTGCATAGAACGCAATGGCTGAATTTCCTATTACACTGTTTTACACAACCATCCAGGCCGCAGTGGATTCTGTCCCTCCACCTGGAACAGCCTTTTATTGGCAGCAGGTATGACTATTTTCATCCTTTGAGTCTCAGTTTCAATTTCACATCCTTTGAGGAACCTTCTCTGATCACTCTGTCCAATAGTGGGGCCTTCTGCAGTGAAATGTCAGTGACAGCCTGAGGGCAGAGCACAAGTCTGCCTGTGGCTCAGATCTAGTGTTGGTTCTCCCACGTGGTAGGCACTGTAGGCAGATGCTTTACCGTCTGAGCCACCAGGGAAGATCCAAGTGTAATAAGTACTCGATAAATATTGAATGAATGAATAAATGAATAAGGGAGGGAGCGCATGATGTCTAAAGTGAATCAGAGATCTGGAATAATTCTTTCAATCTGTAGTCATTTCTTCAGGGAAAAAATAAATAAAACAAGGGTAAAGCGGCAAGGCAACAGGATGTTTGCTGAACTGCATTGACATGGCTCTTGGTGTCTGTTGAACAATTAAGCCAGCTCAGAAATAATGACTGCATTGTTGCTGCCTATAATGACAACATCATCCATGACATACCAGGAATGCTCCCAGCACCGTGACTTTCCAAAGCTCTGGTCTTCAAAATTGCGTACCCTCTCTGATAGTGACTGTCTTCTTTTCATTAAGCTTGGCAGAGTCATAAGTGTTGGGTTTCAAATAGTAAATATCAAACCAAATGCTACTGCTGCTGAGGCCAGCGACTGGTAGCCCACATGGGGTTGGTGTCAACCCTGCTCTGAGCTTGTTAGGGAACAAGGCAGCATGGCAGCTCGTGGCACCGGGACACACAGCCTCTCACTGTAATGAATCCTGCTGCTTGGTGCTGCGTCTCCCTTCACGTGGAAAAATACATAAATCAGATGAGCAACATACAGATAGAGACCAAAAATTGAATATAATGTCCCCGTGCTCATATCAGCTTCCCTGATAGTTCAGTTGGTAAAGAATCCACCCGCAATGAAGGAGACCCCAGTTCATTCCTGGGTTGGGAAGATCCCCTGGAGAAAGGAAAGGCTGCCCACTCCAGTATTCTGGCCTGGAGAATTCCATGGGCTCTATAGTCCATGGGGTTGCAGAGTTGGATATGACTGAGTGACATTCACTCACTCACTCAGGGAGAACCATCTGTGGCCACTCCGTTTGTGACCAGGCCACCTGGGTTGCAAACGTTGTGAAGTCAGAATAGAACGGAATCATGTTCCTGCCACTGTTATCCAGGCACTGTGGGGGCTCCTCCATGTCCACTACCTACCCTGCACAGCACAGGGGGAGCAAGCTCCCTAGCTGCTGTTACTGGGGGAGAGGGCCATTTCTACCAACATTTTGCAAAAGAGGATGCTGCTCTTGAAACAGACACCTGAATGGATGGAGCCTTCTGCTTGTGGGAAGTGAACTCATTCTGACAGCAGGTATCTTGTGCAATTTTTCATGGAAAAATAGACAAATAGATGGTCTGGGTGTCTCTCTTTTTGCCTTTTATTTTTCCTTTGCTAGGATCCAGGCATAGTATAAGTGATGCGATGTAACAACTGCAGGGAATAGATATTTATTCAGTCAGAACATCATGATGTGCCTGTGATGTTCTGGGTGGAGAGCTCACGGTGCCTACGTCTGAATTTATTGCTCATCATATGTTCCTATCGCCTCAACTAGAACATAGAAAATGGCAGATGGATAGGTTAGACTGCTGCCTTAATTTTTGTTATATTCTGCCAGGACAATGCCTAATCAAGTCAGCATCATTTATAAATAAAGTATCATGTTGATTAAATTATGTTCACTTATGTGGTAATTTTGAGTCTTTAAAAGGATATGAACTACAGGAAAAAAAAAAAAAGACACCATCAATATCCAAATAAGTAAAAGCCTAGCTCACTTCCTCATGGAAGAAATCTTCACACTCAGAACCTCTGTAGGCTGATTTTGGCCAGGAAGGGAGACAAAAAAAAAGGAGGGGCTTGTTGGCCAAGCACTTGCCATATGCTCACCATGATCAAGTAGGTGATTTCATTTTATCCTTCCCCAAAATGGATGGAAGGTGTTACCAGCCTTGTCTCATATAAGAAGAAACAGAACTCAGAGGGTTTAAGTGACTAAGAGTCAAGCAGCTGGTCACCAACAGAACAGAAACCAAACGCAGGTCTGTCTCACTCCATTTTTCTGAGTCACAGGATTGGGCCATGCCTGGATCCTAGCTTCCCAGCCCACAGCAGTTTCAAAGCAGCATATTCCAAGGACTAGCTAATCTTGTTAAAAGCAGAGAGAGGGACAGCAAGGATGAGTGGCAGCTGAGAGAGTCTTGAAGTGGAGAAGGAGATAAGAAAAGTATAAAAAGCACACAGAAAAATACACAGCAGAAGGAAGCCACTGAACATAGGGAGCATATGATCCATCCATACCCCTCAGTCTTGGAGAGCTTAACAGAATTCAGTTTGGAAAGCCATGATGACAATCACCACCTTTTCAGGAATAAAAGACTGCCTCATTCTCAGGGTCTTGGGGGTGGGAGAGAGGAAGCTCATCAGAGTCTGCTTTCTTTGAATGGACACCAGAATCCTGGACGTGGACCAGTGTCCTGAGGACCAAATATGGGTGGAGAACCGGAAACTCCACGAGTACGTGACTGTGAAGGCACGTTCCAGTGTGAGCTCAGGACGGGCCCCTACCCTGGCTGGTACTGACAGTCGTCACTCCTGAGTGGGAAACTAAATGGATATATTTTCTTTACAAAAAAAATTAAAAAATAAATAACTATACCATCCACCCTGCTTGCATAACCTATTGTGGAGTCAGAATAATGGACTTAATTTTCACCTTCTATACAATCCACTGAGGCAACTGTTCGGCAGAATCTACTAAAAGTGAGCCATTAATTCAATGGCTAGGTATATACCCAACAGAAATGCGTATATATTAGTATGTTCACTCAAAGATACTCTCCAGAATGTTACTTCAATACTACTAATAATGGGCAAAAACTGAAATGATCTCAATTGTTCTTAAAACCAGGAAGGACAGAATGTGGTGTATTCAGAGATGGAACCACTGTAACATGATCCTACATGTGTGCCAAACACTACAGACAGATCGCACCAACTTAACGCTGAGCAACACATTTTAAGGAGCCAAATACAAGGTGTGTGTTGCATGATCCCCTTTATGTTATGTCCAGAATGGCCAAACTAACATGGTGATAGAGGTCAGGGTTGATGACACTCGGGGGATGTGGAGTTAGTGCTGGAAGGTGACATGGAGGGGGCTCTGGGGAGAGGGATGATCTGAGTGCTGACCTCATGGGTGTATTCAGTCTGTAAAAAGAATCACTGAGCTCCTGGATGGTTGTGGTTTTTCACTATTGCATCTTCAAGAGAAAATTTCGAAAAATCTCAGCTTTACCACTCTACTGCTTCAGAGAAATGTACCAGTGACGCTTTTCCTCCTCTATAATGACCATGAAAACACCTTCTTGGCATAGCTGTTGGGAGAATTAGTGATGGAGTACACACAGGACTGAGCCGGTGCCCTTCTCAGGTGGGAAGAAAACAACAGAAATGAGGCTCTATTTAATGTTGGAGGAAACACACACGGAACTAGAAGGCTGCAGGCCTTGTTCTTTCACATTTCCAAGAATGCATGGAGTGCATATATCCAATGAGCTGCATTGTTTACCCCTCAACAGGGTTGAGGGTGTATTTCCCCGGATGGCAGCTGCACAGCGCTGAGAACAGAGATGGTCTAGACCTAGAGGGTATGAGACGGGTGGAGAGGGGAAGCTGGTGGCACCAGATGGAAGCAGAGCTGAAGTGGAAATGGACAAAGAAACCACCAGAACAGGGACACAGTGCATTTAAGCCTATCCGGGGCTGGAGAAAGTCAGCTGCTTTCCTGAAATGTGCTGCTAGATCAGTTTTGACTGTTTGTGTGGAGGTTGAAGTTTCATACAGGGTGACCATTGTTGTCACATATAATACATGTATACACATATGTACACATATAGATGCTTACATACATACATATTCATGTAAAGGTTTATAAATGGTGATGCTCAGGGCAGTATGATTTATAGCTGGGAGCTAGTAGAGGGAAACAACTAAACACCATTCACTGGAGAGAGCCGAAGAGGTTTTTAACTATTTTTGTCAGACTTCTCTGGCAGTTGGTAAACCTTGTGGCATCCTACTCAGAAAAATACTTCAAGTGTCAAAAGAAAAAAAAAGATACATTGGATTACAAGTGCAGTCGATCTCTCTGTGAACCCCTTTGGGTCTGTAGTGCCCATGTTAAGAAGCCCTGAAACTCAAGCATGGCCATTCCAGCAGCATGTCATGCCACACAGACTTTCCATATGATACTGAAGAAAGGCATCTGGGGATATGCCAGATGTTTCTGAGACACTGGCAAGTGCCAGAGGGTCACGTGTGGGTGGTTAGTGCACGTTTAGGACAGAGCGTCTTGCAGTGTGGGCCCCAGACCTGGGGGCGTCAGCAGAACCAAGGTGCTGGCTAGGATGGCAACTCTTAGGCTCCATTCCAGACTTGGCAACTCCAGATCTCTGAAGATGAGGCTCAGGAATGTGCGTTTTCACAAATCCGTGTGTACCTCAAAGGATAAGAAGCACAGTCCTGGGATGTCAAGAACTGTTATCTCAAGTGGAGGAAACTAGGGACACTTTTCTGTTATTAAATACATGCTTTTTCTTTAAAGTTTTTATAATGAACATCTATTATTCTTATAATAAGGGGGAAAAAGTCTCTAAAAAAAGAAAAGACAAATTTATTCTATGGGATTTTAGGAATGATTTCCAGATGCAAATAACAAAATAAAAGCACCACTTGTGAGGAATTTCAAGTTGTCAAATAAATCAGCCAAAAATTGAACAACACGAAGCCTGTGAATTATGTATACTAACGCACAAACATCAGCGTTCAAAGAAGAAATTACTAAGAAAATTTGTATTTGGAATGAATTTGAGGCTAGAAGGCCAACAGTGAATACAGCTGTTATGCATTTCTGAGCCGCCAGGAAAAAAATAGATAAATAAAAGATTTTAAATCCACAGCAAAGAAGGACTAAACTAAAATCCCTAGGCGTGGATCCGGCAGGATTTGTGTTCAAACTGGGAAAGACACAGCAAGAGACTTCTGAGAGTTTGTTCCCTCAAGCCTGTTGCTGGTGCAAAATCAACCCAGTCCCTGAAAGAGAGCTCCTCCATCTGGTCTGCACGGCCCCCTCTGCCTATATAGCATGCAGAGCTTCCTCTGGGATGCATGGTCTCTTGTTTCGAAGGAGAGCACAGCTGCTTCAGTAAACAGGAAACTTTGTCAAGGCGGGAGAAAATAGTCCCTTTAGTTTCACAAAAGGTCTCCTGACCCACAGATACACCCAACACCCAGGTGGCTTTCCTCAGCACCCTCGGAGGCATAATGCTCCCGGCTCAGAAGGATTTTCCTCTGCTTCCTTCATCCCTGCCACACAGCTTCCCGCCAATGCTGCCTCGTCTCCGCATAGGCACTGCTGAGCCTGAGACTTCTCTCCAGTCCACCTGCTGTCCCCTGCTCAGGCAGCAATCATTGCCCACCCGGCTCTTGTCACAGCTTCCATCTGGGTCTCTCCTGCTCCTGGTTTTCTCAGCCCTCAGGTATGACCCACTGAAACCAGACTAATCTTCCTAAAACACAAATCTGGTCACACCATTCCATTCCCCTGTCTATACTTCTGTCACTGTAGAAGAAGGTGCAGATTCCCTGGAGTTTTTATAGTTCCTTGATTTCCAGCCATTAATTATCTCTCTAATTTTATATCTGAGGTGTTGTCCTTGTCACACAGCCATATTCAGTTATTCTAGGCTCTCTTGACATACTACCCTCTCTCTTGCCTTCAGACATTGGATCATGCTTTTGCCACTGCCTGGAAGATTCTCTCTCCTTCCATCTCCTTGCCTACTGGTACACATCAGTCAGGAATCCTCTTGGCAAATCTGATCTCCTCATTGTCTCCTCACTCCCATGGTTCTCTATCATGGTGCTTATCTGCCTGGTCATCAGTCTGTACTTCCTCTGGGATGGATGTTCTTTGAGGGGGAATATACGGGCAGCAGCCAGTGCAATGCTGAACACATACTTGCTCGATAGACATTTCTGAGTGAATGAATGAGTGAGGCCCAGTTGTTCAGCACAGGATGAATATTTGCCTGCCCAAGAGGCCTAAACTGAGGCTTTTCTTCATGTCATGATCAAAATCACCCAAGACAACAGGAAATGCTAGTGTCTCAAATGAAAGACTCACAGATGGAAATCACCTTGCAGTGAAGAGTCTCATGTCCACCATCTCCCCACTACTGCCTACACAGGCAGGCCAAACCCAGATGCCTGCCGGAAAGGCACTGTTCCCAGGGATCCAGCCCCACAGTGAAGTCTCTCTCCCATAACTCAATTTGGAATGAGTGTTAGTTTCAAGATAGAAAAGGAAATAGATGTGGGTTTTACATTCAGCCCCCACCATGTTCAGAAATCTATCTGTTGGCCTCTTTCTGTCTCCATACATTTCTGCCTCTATCTTCGTCCCAGCTGGGACTGGAGGGCTGATCATGAAAGCGCCAATCCGTTCCCCATGGTGCCCTGGGCCTGCTCCTATATAGCCCTTATTGACTGAGTCCGCTGTGGTCTTGGGGCTGAGAAAAACGAGCAGTGATAATCTCTTAATTACACCAAAGTTGGCCCTTCCTGCTTCCACGTTGTTCCTCTCGGATCCCTTTGAATGGGGTTGTCAGCAGAGATACTGACCAGAAAAAAAAAACGTGTAGTCTGAAGTGAGAAAGTAACTTTCCTTACAGAGAAGGGAGTTGTTTTCTGCTTGTCAACACGTGGTCTACTAAGACATGACCTCTGGCTTCGACTCAGTGTGCAAACACGCAGATCAAATAAATGTCTGTGAGGTTAGCCTCATTTCTCTGCACTTCACAGAGAATTTTATCTCTGCCTTTCTCCTTTTCCAGGTAGAACTGGCACAACTGTCACAGGATTTGTCAGCTTTGGGAAACTGATTTGGAATTTTTGTGCAAAGGAGAAGCATGGAGGAACTCAAAGAGCATAGATTCAAGGTCTAAGACCACTTTTCACTGGCTGTGGGACCTTGCACAAATTATTTCATGCCCTGAAAGGAGCAGAGCTGTCCAAAAATGACCCCTGGTGCCCACTCTGGACAAGAAGCAAGCTAAAGCCTGCGGTGAATGGGCACACCACTTCCCCAACTGGAGATTCCACATCAGCACTACCCCCCACGGGCCAGGCACCCTGACCCCATCCAAGGTCACATTCTATGGGCCCCAAGGTCACTGCTATGCTGGAGCCAGCTCTTGCTGCTTCATGAAAGCCAAGTGTTAAATGTCAAATATGCAATAATTTTGCAAGTTGGCAGCTTGCCATTGGCCACTGCGGGGGTATTTACACCAGAGAAAGTAGCAAACACTACATACAAGTCATAGAAGTTAGTGCTCCCTCACCCCAAGAGCCAGCACCCCACTCCAGTACTCTTGCCTGGAAACTCCCATGGATGGAGGAGCCTTGTGGGCTGCAGTCCATGGGGTCGTTGAGAGTCGGACATGACTGAGCGACTTCACTTTCACTTTTTACTTTCATGCTTTGGAGAAGGAAACGGCAACCCACTCCTTGCCTGGAGAATCCCAGGGACGGGGGAGCCTGGTGGGCTGCCGTCTATGGGGTCGCACAGAGTCGGGCACGACTGAAGCGACTTAGCAGCAGCAGCAGCGCCCCAAGAGCCAGTTTACCAGTATACCTCTGCCCCAGGCATCAGGTGTGGGAATCTGGAATCTTAGATGACTTCTATAATCTGGGTACCTGCACTCAGGCTGCCAGATACCCCCGGAAGTCTGATTACCTGTCCACTGGCCAACTAAGAAGGGAGAGCTATAGGAGCAGAGCACATCTCCTGGCAAACCTCTCTGATGTGCTCAGCTGTCTGACCAGTCCTGGCATCACTCTCTGCAGGATAATGGGGAAAGGGGAGCAATGCTTCTAATCTTTGGCTGACCCCTGGCTCGTATGTGCCCTCTGCCTCCAAAGGCCTCCTCCTCCCCCTATTCCATGTGCTACTTTGAAATTCATCTGGAGCTCTAGTGCACGGCAGACGGCAATGCTGCAGGAGCTCAACTTACACAACGACTCAGTCTGTACCACAGGTAGACTGTCTTGCACAGTGCTCGGCCTCCATTTCTTCAGTGGCACAATGGGGACATAATATTGGTTTCTGAGAATATGCGTGGTTTCTGCATGTGAGCATATATACAAATGCAAAGACCCATGAAAATGAAACATTCACTTATGTCACTGTGCAGAAATCATTTACGAGTCCTATTCCAGAACTGTCGCTCTTTTACCTGTGTTACCTTGAGCAAGTAACTTAATTGCTCTCAATTTCAATTTCTCCATCTGAGAAACGGTTGTTATAAGGCCTGCCCTGGACAACAAGGATAGTCATGCTTGGCTTAGATCCTGACACTCAAATGATGTTAAAGATTTCTAGTTGAATTTGAAAATTCCTCAACTCTCCTACCTCTAGGGTGATAATTTAAGCTGAAATGCCAGATCCTTTAATGTTCACAAATAATTATATATAAATTCAGTCTGAGGCCAAATGTGCATAACAATAAAGCCCTGGGACCCTTTCACATTGAGAACTGAAAGGGTGATAAACTCAGGGCTAAAAATATTGCTTCCTCTACAGACTAAGATGCCTTTATTTGCTGGATGTATATCATGGAGGGGATTTTTGCATATATATGTATTTGGCGAAGAACCAAAACAACTCAATTATGTTTTACCATTAATTAAACTTTGCAGAAAGAGGGCAACACTTGTTAATAGTGAATATAAGCTTTTATTAGACTTAGTCAAAATAAGTTAGAATTAACTCTGTTCAGTTGTGATCAGAAGTTTTGAGTTTTTTATTTGAGTAGATTTAAAATATCATTGCATATATAAGCAGATGCAGAAATACAGGCACTATCTTTGCTCACTCTTTCCCCCTCTTTCTCTCTCCTACTCCCTTTTACTCTTTCTTTTTCTACACACATACACACACACAACACACACACACACACTCACACAAAATCAATCAGCATCAAATCTATCACAATCTGCTAAGGATGCTTATATGACCAGACATAATGGTTGACTGCCAAGCAATTTATCTGGTAGCCTCTCTGCCACTGTGGAAAATTAAAATTTGTTGGAAACATACAGACTGATCATATAATGCTCTGTTAAGTCCTTTCTAACAACAAACCAGCTATGATCACTTAAATTAGTAACCAGTGAATACCTTAGTCAACCAGCCATAGACCTGGCTTGAATTCAAGTCAAAGAATATTTGAGTCCCTACTATGTGTTAATAGATCACTCACTATTCTTGGTAAATTACAGTTAATGTGAAGATAAAAAAAATACAAAAGAAATTACACTGCTGCCCAAAATGTGTTGTGTCATCTAAGAGGTATAAACAAATGTGTAAAGGAGATCAAAGACAAACTTTCATGGAGGAGACTGTATCAAAAATAGGCTTTAGCCCAGCATTGCCCAACAGAAATATAACATGAACCATATAAATAAGTTAAAATTTTCTGGTAGACACATTAAAACAATAAAGAAAAAAAAACATATGAGGTTAATTTTAATTATACTAATATATCCAAAATAATTTTATTGCAATATGACATCTATATAAGGATTATTAATGAGATACTTTCCACTCTTTCATGTGTGTGTGTACTGTTTTAATGTTCTATAATTATATTTCAATTTAGACATCATATTTTCAACAAAATACTTTATCTGTATCTAGATTAAAATTTACAAGATAGATTCAGTATCTTATAATCACCTATAATGGAAAATAATCTGAAAAAATATGTACATGTAACTGAATCACTTTGGTATACCCCTGAAACTAACACTGCTGCTGCTAAGTCGCTTCAGTCGTGTCTGACTCTGTGCGACCCCATAGACGGCAGCCCACCAGGCTCCCCCGTCCCTGGGATTCTCCAGGCAAGAACACAGGAGTGGGCTGCCATTTCCTTCTCCAATGCATGAAAGCAAAAAGTGAAAGTGAAGTCGCTCAGTCGTGTCCGACCCTTAGCACCCCATAGACTGCAGCCCACCAGGCTCCTCTGTGCATGTGATTTTCCAGGCAAGAGTACTGCAGTGAAACTAACACTGTATTGTTTTAATAAATCAATTTTGTGTGTATCTGTACGTGTGTGCTCAGTTGGTCTGACTCTTTGCAACACTATGAACTGGAGACTACCAGGCTCCTCTCTCCATGGAATTTTCCAGGCAAGAGTACTGGAGTGGGTTGCCATTTCCTACTCCAGGGGATCTTCTGACCCAGGGATCAAATCCATGTCTCTTGTGTCTCCTGCTATACTTTATTAAAAAAAAAAAAAGAATTACAGTTGAAAAGTTGCATTCACATGAGAAGTTGTTGCAATAATTGGATCAAGTAGTAGTTTTTAAGTTCAAAATAAAATTAATTATATTTTGGAACTTCCCTGGAAGGCCAGTGGTTAAGACTCTGTGCTCCCAATACAGGGGGCACAGGTCTGATCCATGATGAGGGAGCTAAGATCCCGCATGCCTTATGGTACAGCCAAAAATAAATTAGTAAGTGGATATATAGATAAATAAATATGTTAAAATTTAATGAAGTATAAAAATCCAGTTCATCAATTGCAGCAGCAGCCCCATTGCAAGTGCTCAACACCTGCAGTTAGACGCTGTCACGCTGCCAGAGTAGACGTAGGACGTTCTGCAATGGACAAAGTGTTCCACTCGATGTGCTGCCTTAGAGTGTAAACGGGGTGGCCATGCGGAGTGAGGATGAAGAAGGTGTGTCCCAGGAAGTGAGAAGAGTTCAGTCGTGGAAATCGGAAAGAGGTATGTACAACTGGGGTCGCTGAATATAGAAATCACTTCTGCAGCTCATCTCACCAAGAGATTTTCAGCACTGAGGCTTTGGGCATTGCTAATATTAAAGGATGCTTATATGACCTGACATAATGGTTGACTGCCAAGCAATTTATCTGCTGGCTTCTCTGCCACTGTGGAAAATTAAAATTTGTTGGAAACATACAGACTGGCCATATAATGCTCTGTTAACTCCTTTCTAACAAGAAACCAGCTATGATCACTTAAATTATAATTAAAACATATCATGAATATTAAAATTTCTCTCCTATACAACAAAGCTACCAGAGGTGATGGAATTCCAGTTGAGCTATTTCAAATCCTAAAAGATAATGCTGTGAAAGTGCTGCCCTCAATATGCCAGCAAATTTGGAAAACTCAGCAGTGGCCACAGGACTGGAAAAGGTCAGTTTTCATTCCAATCCCAAAGAAAGAAAATGCCAAGGAATGCTCAAACTACCACAAAATTGCACTCATCTCATATCCTGGCAAAGTAATGCTCAAAATTCTCCAAGCCAGGCTTCAACAGTACATGAACCATGAACTTCCAGATATTCAAAATGGATTTAGAAAAGGCAGAGGAACCAGAGATCAAATTGCCAGCATCTGCTGGATCATAGAAAAAGCAAGAGAGTTCCAGAAAAATGTCTGCTTTATTGACTACACCAAAGCCTTTGAGTGTGTGGACCACACCAAAATATGGAAAATTCTTAAAGAGATGGGATTACCATCTCTGAGAAATCTGCCTCCTGAGAAATCTGTAAACAGGTCAAGAAGCAACAGTTAGAATTGGACATGGAACAACAGACTGGTTCCAAATCGGGAAAGGAGTATGTCAAGGCTGTATATTGTACCCAGCGTGTTTAACTTATATGCAGAGTATATCATACAAAATGCCAGGCTGGATGAAGCCAAGCTGGAATCAAGATTGCCGGGAGAAACATCAATAACTTCAGATATGCAGATGACACCACCCTTATGGCAGAAAGTGAAGAAAAACTAAAGACTCTTGATGAAAGTGAAAGAGGAGAGTGAAAAAGTTGGCTTAAAACTCAACATTCAGAAAACTAAGATCGTGGCATCTGGTCCCATCACTTCGAATAGACGGGGAAACAATGGAAACAATGACAGACTTTATTTTTTTGGACTCCAAAATCACTGCAGATGGTGACTGCAGCCATGAAATTAAAAGATACTTGCTCCTTGGAAGAAAAGCTATGACCAACCTAAGAAAACATATTAAAAAGCAGAGACGTTACTTTGCCAACAAAGGTCCGTCTAGTTAAAGCTATGGTTTTTCCTGTAGTCATGTATGGATGTGAGAGTTGGACTATAAAGAAAGCTGATTGCCAAAGGATTAATGCCTTTGAACTGTGGTGTTGGAGAAGACTCTTAAGAGTCCCTTGGACTGCAAGGAGATCCAACCAGTCAATCCTAAAGGAAATCAGTCTTGAATATTCATTGAAAGGACTGATGATGAAACTGAAACTTCAATACTTTGGCCACCTGATGCGAAGAACTGACTCGTTTGAAAAGACCCTGATGCTGGGAAAGATTGAAGGTGGGAGGGGAAGGGGACAACAGAGGATGAGATGGTTGGATGGCATCACCAAATTGATGGACACGAGTTTGAGCAATCTTCGGGAGTTGATGGACAGGGAAGCCTGGTGTGCTGCAGTCCATGGGGTCGCAAAGAGTTGGACACAACTGAGCGGCTGAATTGAATTGATACAAGAATCAATAAAAACTTTTAGTTACTGAATAAAACTGCTACTTGTTTTAAAATGGGGAAATTAAACATGTAAATTTCTGAGATGAGATATTAGTTAGACTTGAATAAAAGATGTGAAATGATGGATTTTAAAAGGCGGGTGGTGATTATATAAAACAAATCAGGCCATGGGATGGAGCAAAACATTCTAAGTCTACATGTTAGTAAGAAGATGAGCTGGAGCAGGGCTCAATGAAGACAGGTCTAATTATCAGCATTCTGGTCCAACTGCTAGGGATACAACTTGACACCCATGAGTTCTCAAAGTGCTGCAAAGACTATTAAATTGAGTGAAACAAATTCAATTCCAAGACTGTAAGACTCCTTGGCACCTTTTTGCACAGGTGGGCATAAGAGAGTACCTGGATGTGGGGGGACCGCTAACCAACCACACATCCAGAACTATGAGAAATATTTAGGAGCTGCTGTAAATTGTCCTCATGTATGACTTACATTCATGACACAATCAAAGCAGGGTCCTGGTTGAGTGGTTTTCATCATTTGGTCTAATGATCTATGTTGATTCCCTTTACGAAGAGCACATGGTCCCATTACATATTTCTTCCATCATGGGTTAAAGATGTCCTTCTAAAGGCCCATTCTACCAATTTATAGGGGATATAAAAAAAGGATTTTCAGTAAAATGTACTTTCATTGGTTTTGATGAAAAGGGTTTGTGATGAAAGTAGAATCTCTAATAAGCATTTCATAAATGACTTGTCTTTCAAACTTAATATAAAGCAGAATAAAATACGTCTCCCAAAGAACTCCTTGCTGTCTCGCAGATTTAAAGTCCCCTGCTCTCAATCAATCGGGCCCAAGAACTCAAAAATCTCTAGAGACGCAATCAAATATTTATCAGGGAAAATTGGTAAAACTGAGAACTTATTTATGGCCCAAATTTTGAAACAGTCACACAATGAAGGGGGAGGGAAAAAAAGCATATGTTGGGAACTACATATTTCTCTCCAGGACATATACTCTCAGATTCCCCTTGCTGTCTAGACTTCAAAAATGGGAAGGGACTCACAGGCTTGAGAAAGTATATTCACAACCAGGATTTTTACCCTTGTTTTCCCACAAACATTGGGAGTTATGATGGAAAATAAGCCCCCACATTTTAATAATTTAGCTAAATTATCAACTAATTAATGATTTGGCAGGTAGATAAAAACGTGCATATTTCAAAACTTTGCCTAATACTTACAGCTGCCTGCATACCCTTTCTGTAAATACAATGCTACATGGCCCAGCCTCCAGCTGTGAAAAATCTGCCACAGGGGGCTAATTTGCTGCAGCACCTTACTTTCATTATTACCCTTTAAAGTATGGACCTTCTTTCTTTAAAGAAATTCAGACCGTGATTAAAGTATGACAAAAAAGAAAGCAGAGAGACATCTCTTTGGTCTCCATTCATTCTCTTGAATTGTAAGACCAGTACTTTTGTGTCAATATGCCAGCTCTTGTTCCTTTTGTAATAATTTATATTTAGTTAAACTTAGTGTTTCCCAACACTATAGTATGACATTTCCAAACACATAGAAAGTTGAAAGACGTTCGCAGTGATCAACTGTGCTCCTCGCCTGGAGTCCACCGTTAACATTTCCCTCTACTTGCTTTGTCGTATATCTATCTATTGACCCAGCCCTCTAATCATCTCATTTTCTGGTACATTTCAAGGAATTAAGGTTAGTTTTAATGATATTTTAAAGAAAGTAATTCTCAGCAAGGATATGATTGCACTGAGTAGCCGTGAGCTCACTGGTTAAGAGCATAGACTGTGAAATGTCCAAGAGCTGGCACAGAGCCTGCCTCTGCCATTAAGTGTGTGACTGTGGACAGGTCATCCTTCAGGGTGCCAAATGAGCAAGCTCCAGGAGTTGGTGATGGACAGGGAAGCCTGACATGCTGCAGTCCATGGGGTCGCACAGAGTCGGACACGACTGAGTGACTGAAGTGACTGAATCTCAGACAGGTCACAGCATATTCAGAGCCTCGTTTGGCACCTTGGAGGATGACCCTCATGGTTTTTTGTTTTTTTAATGAAAATTCAACACAATAGATGAAAAGTGATTACACTCTACTGTGACAAAGAATTTGTGATGACTTTTTTCTACTCATCTCTAATCCCGTGAGATCAAGGACTCTGTTGCATTTGCCATTACATTAGCAGCCTTGTGCACAGTGCCTTGTAAATAGCAGATGTGGAATATAGATTTGTTGATATGAATTGGGTTGAATTTTAGAGGTTTTAGCTCCTGGTATGTAGCAAGTACTCATTAGTGGAGAGGGGCAAGTGCAGTGGCTTCAGAGGCATGGGGCATAAGAAAGTTAGTTGAGAAATGAGCTGGAATCAGGGGACGAGACAAAGACAGAGAAAACCTAGCCTGCAAAGCAGAAGCGTTTACGGCAAGTTCAGTGACGGAGCAGAATTCATCAGTGCCCAGTCCTTGTCCCTTGGACGGCACCTTAGACCCCACCTCTTCAGTGCACGCCAGCGGACTTCCAGCTGCTGCGATGCCTAAAGGCTCTCCTCCAGGTTTGAGAAGCCCATTGGCGCAGGGCACAGGGCACAGCAGAGGTGCTGAGGGATTTACACCTCTGGGAGCAGCCCTCAACCAGACTGATAGGGTTGGTATATAAATACCCAGCTGCCTCCCTCACAGCCAGGATGACCCTGAGAGTGTGCTTGACATGGTTTCCTAGCCTTTCTCCATGGGACTACAGTCCAGTCCACCACAGAGGCAAACAGGCCTCTCCACGGGCTGCTCTCAATCGCCCGCCTTCCCTCACCCGCTTCACTCCTGCACTCCCTTATCTGTATTGCTGCCGTTGTTGCTGTTTAGTCGCTAAGTCACGTCCAACTTCTGCAACCCCAAGGATGGTAGCCTGCCAGGTTCTCTGTCCATGGGATTTCCCAGGCAAGAATACCAGGGTGGGTCGCCATGTATTTCTCCAGGGGATCTTCCCAATCCAGGGATCAAACCCATGTTTCCTGCTTGGCAGGTGGATTCTCTTACCGTTGAGCCACCTGGGAGGTTATTACCAGTATTACTGGTACAGAAAAGACTTGCATTTGAATTCTTTTTTTTTTGCATTTGAATTCTTGTCTGAGGGAACCCAGAGTAAGACAACTGTCTTTATACTTTATGCCCACAGAATCTCTTCTTCATATGGCATTCTACACTAAAATCTGATATATTGTATTTATAAAGTTAGAGCTGCCTGACTTGCAGAGTTTGGGTAGATGGGAGCGGTGATGTGTGGAGGCCAGAGCCTAGCCTCTCCCGTCTCCTTCCCCTTCTCCCAGCCTGCCCAGTATTTGTGAAGACTCCCACACCCTCCCACAGTTCGACAGAGCCTTGCTCATCAGCTGTTGGTGGAACTGATTAGGATATGATACAAGATACAAAGAAAAGACTAAGAGGAATGAATAAAAACAAGCAGACACAGAGAAAAATACGTTCTTTCAAAGGCCTAAGAAGCGTGGACAAACACATAATTTTTGCAAGGCAGTGCAGTTATTGTGTAAAAGCCATCTGGAGGTTTGGGAGGCTTTCACACCATTACGGTGTTCCTAGACTACAGCACTTGGAAAAGCTGTTGTTTGTAGAGAATCCAGGTTGAAAGCCCACGTGGGCAGAAACATAGGGGCTGAGGAGAGACGTCTGTGGCTAGAAAAACAAATAGTGTTTTGAGGCTGTAATAAGTAAGAAACCATGCAGAAGAATGTCCTTAGCTACATACTTATTGATCTCAAAGAAAGGGTCTTGTGAAAACTCCCTAAATATACTCAGAAGGATTAATGTATGGGGTTGAAGCTTTAGGATGGCCACAAAAAATTTATTGTCTAAAGCTGGACAGGTTTAAGGGGATAGGTGGTGTTAGTAATAATTGTGCCAGAACAACCACGTTTTCAGACAACTGAGATGTGAAAATTCACCCTTGTAAACTATTTAATGCTATAATAAACTAACTGAAATTCCACTACTGAAAGTATTACAGTATAGTGGTAGGCAGAGGAGGAGAAAGGGTTTTAGACTGGACCTCTATAAACCTGAGTGTGCATAACTGAATCACTTGGAAGGCAAGAAAAAAAACAGGTTTCTGGCTCCATCCCAAGAGTTTCCGGTTCCATGGTGCTGGGGCGGGATGGGAGAAAATGCCGTTGAGCAAGCGGCCAGGTGATGCTGAGTTGCGGTCCACAGCTCTTGAAGCAGGACTAGTTTAGCCTTCAAGAGCTACGGCCCAGCAGCACCAGCAGCACCTGGCTGCTCGCTCGACATGCCTGCTCTCCCATCCCGCCACAGCACGGGCTGAAAATACTAAGTGTACATGAAGAAAACCTACAGAACGAAGGTGAAACTTGTGTCTCAAACTTTCTGGGGGCAGAAACTTGAAGATTTGAGGACTCTGGCCCCTTGGCTTCAGGGCAATCTCACGAAGGCCACCACAGAGGCTTGTGCTGCCCAAAGGGTCAGTGCTCACCAGCCCTATCACTCTCCACTTGCAACGGCTCTGCTTCCCTTTGCATCATATCCTGGAAACCTGGCAAGATTTTGCTTAAAGAAATATTTGGCACAGTGATAGTTCAAATCATAAGCATGGTTATTATCAGGATATTGAATTATTCATGCTTCTAGTTTACAATAGAAATAGATTTCTAATAATTCAAGTCACCCCAACTTCTTGCGTAGGTCACTATAAAACCTTCTTCTTGGCTGTTTCTTTGTGTCCACTCCTCCCTACATCCTGCTTCCACAGATCATTCCGTACAAGGCAGCCAGAGGGATCAAACATACAGATGCACGCATATCTAGGAGAGCTTCCAGTGGTTTCCAGCTGCAGGCACAATGAAAACCCTCCTCGTGAGCATAATCTCCAAGGCCCACATGCCAGGCCAGCTTCTCTGACTTCAACATGTATGACTCGTCTCCTTGCTTACTACATTGCAGCCAACCAGACATATCTTCTCAGATACACCTCATTCTTTCCCACCTCCATATCACTTTTTTTCAACAAATAGATAAACAATCCAACAGCACCAGCCACTCAGATCATCCACTCGACTAACCACCACTGTTCCAATTCCAAGGTCCCTGAAAAATATGAACTGGTTAAAATTCGATTCTCCGTGTCGGTTTTCCTGAGGGGAGAGGGTGTGTTGACCAGGCAACATCAGTATTTCTGCCTATTTAGCAGTAAATATTTCTTCATGGAAAAGTGGTTGCTCTGATTCATTCAGTGGTGCTTGCTAGATCTGGTTAGTGTGGTTTAATTGCTTTGATGTGATTTTGTTTTTAGAGAGTTGCCCCAAGGGTGTTCCTGGACCTACACATTTGAAAACTAGGATCCAAATAAAATGACACATATCATCATACTGCTATACTAAGGAGACTTATCTGGCTCATGGCCTGGACATTGTATACAAAAGCAGTGAGTCTATTTCTTAACCAATGACACCCTCATGTCACAACTATTGCATCTTTATCTACCATGTTGATCTTCAAATCATGACATTCAAAGGTGTTACTTTTTTTAAAAAATCCCTTTTTCATGACCTTTTGACATTCTTTTCTTGGCAAAACCCTTTGGCCTCTGACTATAGAGGAACTGAGGCCAATTCCTCCTGGTTGTTAAGCCAGAGTCAGTTTGCCTCGTGTATGCTCATCTCATAATAAAAACATGCTTTGGCATTTGTCTTTGTCTGACTTACCTTGCCAACATCTCTCGGGAAAGGTTGTCTCTGATTCTCTGGAATTAAAATGGGAGATACCACAATGGACCTCTTTTGTCTTGGGACAGGAGAAGTTCTTGCAAATTTAAATATATCCTAAAAGAGAAAAAACAAATCAATTGACTAAAATCCCCCACAGAGAAGATGTATCAGTCTGCTCTGAGATATGGCTCCTTTGTTGTGAAAGCATACAGCTGTTTGGACATTGTTAATTTTATTCTATCAAACCTCATTAGAGTTAGCAAGTACATCATTAGAATTATACTAAAGCTGACATTGTGATTCACAATAACTATCATTAAGCTATTTAATCCCATCTTCTGAATCATTCTATTCACAATGTCAGTCTTGATTTATATATACTTCAGTGCTGTGTGGAGAAGGCAATGGCACCCCACTCCAGAACTCTTCCCTGGAAAATCCCATGGACAGAGGAGCCTGGTAGGCTGCAGTCCATGGGGTCGCTAAGAGTCGGACACGACTTAGCGACTTCACTTTCACTTTTCACTTTCATGCATTGGAGAAGGAAATGGCAACCCACTCCAGTGTTCTTGCCTGGAGAATCCCAGGGATGGGGGAGCCTGGTGGGCTGCCGTCTATGGGGTCGCACAGAGTTGGACATGACTGAAGCGACTTGGCAGCAGCAGCAGCAGTGCTGTGTATTCCCTTTCTTAACCTGCCAAGTGAGGAGATTACTTGCTTGGTCACTAACCCACCGAACTTTTGCTGGATACAAAAGTGACTCTTCTCACGGCGAACTGTGTGATCCTCGCATTCACAATTGAAAAGGAAGGAAGAACGATCTCAACATCCAAACTATGTCTGGCATTATGGAGAATCTTAGTCAATGTTCTTTCAAAGGCCATTTGTTTTTATTAGTGGGTCTACTTCTGGAACTCACGCCCCACACAGTATGTCCCGAATTTCAATCACTGGAACAATACTGTGAGGATTTCTGGCCTATCTGTAACTCACCTTTTAAATTAAATAAACGGCTGCAAAAAAGGAACCTGTGTCATTATTTTAAATACACTACTCGTGTGGCTTCTCATAAAAAATAGGAAAACATAAAAATAAACATTGAGACCAATGATGTTATAAAATTTGAGCTGGAAACTTAGGTGGGTGTAAAGCTTCCTCTTATTGAAAGAGAGATAAGAAAAGGCTAGATGGGTGTTATAGGGCTATAACTAAAAGTAAGCATCTGAGTTAGTACCAAAAGTAAGCACCTCAAACTTCGTATAGTAGTTTCTATAAAAATCATGTGGCAAATGATATTTAAATACAATCACTGACCCATGCTCCATAAAATGTGTGTGCATCTACATGTATTATATCATATGACAGTGATATATATACACATAAGTATACACACACACATGTGTAATCGTTTTAAAGGAAACTCTATATAGGAAAAGTCAAATAGGAAACAAGACCAGCAAAAGCTATGAAAGCTTCTATAAAGTCTTTCTCTTGATTTTGTTTGGAGTATAAACTGATGTTATTCTTACAGAAAGTAATCAGGCAGTATTTATTTATCAAGAACCTTACAAATGTACATATCCCCTCACGTTATACTCTATACACTCTATCTGCTCTCTGATTTCACTCCTAGGAATACATCCAAATGCTAAATCCAAAAGAGGAAAAATAACAAACTGAAAGCAGGAAGATGTTTAGTGAGACGTTTATAAAGAGCAAAAATGGCAAACCGCCTAAATGCTCACTTTCAGGACAGGGTTAAATTTGGGCCCATCGGCAGGAGATACTCCTAGGTGGTCACCGTTAGACAGTTGTGAAGACGTGTTCTAACCACTGTGATCGTCATTGATTGCTTCCACAATCACAACCACAAACCACTCTCATAACAACAGTCTGTTAAATATGTGTTGGAACGTGTGCTAGCACTTTACATGTGACTTTGCGGATATTTGTAATAAACTTCTCAAGTAACTCTCAGTCCTCCCTAACCAATGAGGAATGTCAAGTTCCAAGAGGTTATGTAAATTGCTCCAATTCACCTAGCCAGCAGATAGAATATGTAAGTAACATGTGTAGGAAAATATAGAATACCGAATTGGTTGCCCTCTAATTTTTATAAGCTATACTGAACATAGAAGAATGATATTCAAAACCTCAGTGAATAAGTCCAAATAAAAGACTGCTTGATTTCTAAGATGATCAAAGACTCAATATACAAGCAAAGACAGAAAACTGGAACATGCGTACATAAAAGACAGCAAAAAGACTCAGAAGGGTTAACACAACAAAAACCTAACTGACACACCAACTAACTAGCTAACTAATCCAATCCAATCATGCAGAAAACAGCAGAGAAGAAAGAGAACGGGACACTGAGAAGACAAGGAACAACAAACTGGATTATATTCATAAAACATTGATATATAACACCTATAAAGATTCTGTTGGCTTATTAGGGAATAGGCAAAGAACAGGAAACATGTAAAATAATGCAAAATATGTGCAATATATGACTCTTATTTACAATAAAAAATCTTGAGGTTCATATGAAAGAAAGCCTAGGAAAGCAGTTGGAAAAGATTTAAAGTCTCATGCAAATGTAGGGGATTAGTGATTCTGCTCTATAATAGAGAAAAGTAAGTTTCCATTATGACAATATGTGAAAATGTATCTAAAGTAATGAAAAGCATACTCACTGTCAGCAACAAACCTTCCCTTGTTTACCATAAAGAACTCATTTGTGTTTGTGAGCCTGTGAATGGGTGGTACTTTTGTCCCGCTGGGTGACAAGAGTGGTCCAGTTTCTAAGTCCCCATTCCTACCTCTGGTGTCCTCCCAGCCCACCAGCTACTGAAGCCCACAGCTGCCAGTCCATTTCCTCAACTCTCACATCCTTGAAGCTTGGTAGTAATAATGGTGTGGACCCCTGGGCCTAAAGTGCCTTTGAAGAGAAGCAGGAGGCTCTGAGTCTCAGGTTAGGAAACAGCTTCTGGAAGGGAGGGATAGGGGAATGACCCACTGATTATAGAGAAGCCTCCATGTACGCTGGACTTTCTGAGCCCACCATGGTACGCAGAGCATCCTTTTTCTTCCAACTCTTAACTTATTTGTCTTACAATGGCAGGGACTGCAACAACAAAACAAAACTGGTCCGTGACTGTGGTTTCACCTCTGTCTTTGTGATTTATGCATTTATCTATCTGTCATTGTTTGTGATTTATGCATATATCTATTAACTATGTGTTTGTCAACAAATGTTCACCCTTGGTCAGGTCTGTGCTAATGAGTTTTTGTCTGTGTGCTCTGAAGCCAAGTGATTCTCTGTGACTGGGACCATGGAGGAGCCATAGCATCTGATTTGACTGACAATCCAGATACCATCAGAGAAGGCAATGGCACCCCACTCCAGTACTCTTGCCTGGAAAATCCCATGGACGGAGGAGCCTGGTAGGCTGCAGTCTACGAGGTTGCTAAGAGTTGGACAAGACTGAGCGACTTCACTTTGACTTTTCACTTTCATGCATTGGAGAAGGAAATGGCAACCCACTCCAGTGCTCTTGCCTGGAGAATCCCAGGGACGGGGAGCCTGGTGGGCTGCTGTCTATGGGGTCACACAGAGTCGGACACGACTGAAGCAACTTAGCAGCAGCAGCAGCAGCAGAAGATACCACGGGCATATCTAGACTTGTGTGTGTTTGTATTTGTCAATCCATTGTATGAAGCCTTTGAATGCACCACGATGTGACCATAACCTCAAGGAAAGACAAGATAGAAGCTGTGAAGTTTAAAAGTATGTGACTAATTCAAGAGATGCTTATGGAAGAAGAGACAGAGGCGTGGGAAAGAAGAGAACACTAGGGTAAAGAAGAGGCTGTTGTAACTCCCTGTCTTCTGGTGCTGCCATTGCCAAGTGAAGAGCAAAACACTGCCTGCTATATCAGGAAACAAAGGATCTAGCCAGCATATCGCAGTCACTTGGATGCACAGCATGAGTAAAACTCAGGGTGAGAAAACGCAGGACACGGGCCCCCAGTGGCTGAGGCGCATTTCAAAGGGATGATTTCAGTGAGCCCACTTCTATGCATGTTCTCATACATAGAAAAGCACTAAATTCCTCAACTCGAGATGTCTAGTTTTCTTTTATTAACAGCAACCTTTTGTTCTAGCTATCTGGTGCTGTTGCAAAAACTCCTCTATATCCTGGCTTCCCTCCGAACAGTTTTCTCAGCCTTTACATGAGATGCTGTCTCCTGGGCTTGAAGTCCTAAGAATATCCACCATACAAAGCATACCTCTCCACTTTTGGGCTGTGCCTCGTTTTTTTATGTCAGCCAACACAAGATAGAGGATAAAGGTGGGGGGAAAGGCAGCTCTGGGCACAGATGCTGGGTACTGGTGACTTGTTGACTTTGAGGGTACCCAACATAGATTCCTAGAGGCTGTATAAACATCAACAGTTGCATTCAGGAGGGAAGGATGAATGAGGACCAGAAATGCCACAGTCGCTCACGAACGAGAGTGGTTAGATGTGAAGGAGAAGCTGACACTCTCCAGATCATGTGGAGAGGGAAAAGGGAGGCACTCAATCATCCAGCGGGTCTCTAAAAGGCCAGCAAAGGCCACAGAAAGGCTAGTTGGAAAAAGAGGGAGTGCAAGGCCGTGTTACACAATGCAGACCTCCCCTCCAACAGGTTGAATATTGTAAGAGGGCTGCTGGGTTTGAGGATGAGCAGGTAACTGATGACTTTAGGAGGAGCAACTTTTAACAGTGTTAAACTGGGTCCAGTGTCAGAGGAAGCAAGGATTTTGGTATGGATGGAAAGGAAAGAAACGGGAAGAAGTTGGCCAGTACAACGGAAGACCAGGAAGTGTGCTGGACTGAGAGGAAGGCAGCCACAGCGCTGGGCGCATGAAGACACAGGACGGAGGTGACCCCAGGGGGAGGCGCATGCCCGAGGGAGGAGGGAAGTGAGTGCGTCAGGAGCGAAATCAGCCTCCGGGGGGTTAAGGAGGGTTTCTCATCTGTAAACGAGTATAATGCGCCTGTGTTCTTGGTTATCAGAATGAAATGAGAAACGGCACTCGGAGGTGGTCTGCACTCTCTAAAGAACAACACAATGTGAAGGATGGTCTTATTCATGCTGGACTGTGGAGGTGAGGAGGTGGAGAGAGGCGCTCAGCACCTTTTAGGTGTGAGTAAGTCAGCTGCGTGTGGCCTTGTGCCAGACCTTAAAGAGACACTTGCAGACATGCAGCCACTTCCAGATTTCCAGACCACCAGGCACACGCACACTGACATCAAAGTTCGCTTTCCCCAAACACAAACACTCATGCACATGTTCACACACATTCAGAATCCATCAGTGTCACACACACACACACACACACACACGGTGCATGCAAAGGAAAGTGAGAGACTAGCCATGTGCCTCCCATGGGACCCTCCCTATAACCCTGCAGTCAGTGACCAACGATCCGTCCGGTCTTTGAGCCTGGAATGCCTGGAGGCCTACAGCAGCCTCGTCCAATCTTGTGTAAGTCAAAGGGGCAGAGCTGTGTCCTCGGGGAGGCTCCCTCATGTTACCTTCTATTACAGGGGATTGTCACCCTGACATAAACATCCTTTGTCTCCCATGGGCTGATCCAGGCCTGTGTCTCTCTGTCGTAGGGCATTAGGTAGGGTTTACAGTCTCATTTGCTTCCCTCCCTACTTCTCCATCTCGGGAGAAACTGGCAGTGCATTAAAAGCAAGTTTCATGCTACCTGGGAGCATCACATCACACAGTCCCAAAGAGCACCTTGGAAATAAAGGGGAGGTCCCCACAACTGTGATGGACAGGGGAGGGGCCAGGGAACAGAGGGGAAGGTGGAGGCCAAGGGAAGAAGGTTGAAGAATTAACAAGGGGAGGAAGAGTAGATTTATATTCATTCATTTCCTCAAAAACTCTCTATGGATCCCTTGCTTCCCTTGTAGGAGTAATTCTCGGCATCTGGGATAGTGCAGCGCAGGAGAGAGAGAAGTTCCTTGCTCTCGTGCCCTCTCATTCTGGAGGGAGGAGACAGACAGTGAGCATGGTCCAGGAGGACAGACAGGCAGAAAGGGCTGAGTGTGCAGAGGTGTGGAGCTGACCGTCTAGTGGGGAAGGGGCCACTGGGAAGGTGGGCTTGCAGGATGAAGGAAGGAAGATGCTATGTGGGCACAGGGACTGCCAGTAGCAGGAACAGATGCTGGCACTTGTGAGCTGCAGGGAGGCAGCCCATGGCCTGGGGGAGCAGAGGAGACAGGCCAAGGAGCTGGTAAAGGGAATCCGGATCCTGGATGGCCAGCTATGCAGACAATTGAGCGGACTGAGGCTTTAACTCTGCACGAAACATGAGTCATGCGAAGGTGTTTTTATTTGTTTATGTGGGAAGGATTTAAGCTGGAGAATGACATGAGCCCACTTACAATTAAAATAGACACACACACATTTCATGCTGGCTTCTATGTGAGAAACAGGTTTTAAGGGATAAAGTAAAGAAATGTTTGTTGAATTTCTTTCTTTTTCGAACGTCTTCACAGCATAATGAAATTCCCCCTAAAATGCAAATCTGAGCTTTAATTTGGGGAAAGGAGAGTCAGGTTCAACTCTACCTGGCTGGAACCCCTCTGCCTCCTTCCTCCCCACAATATGTTTAATATATTAATATTATCCGAGTACAATTTACATACGTTTACAGTCACCCATCATAAGGGTGCAATGCAATAATTATCAGGAAGTTTACAAAGTTGTGCAATCATCACAAACTAATTTTAGAACACTTCCATCAGCCTTCTCCCGTGTGCTCACTCACTCCCCTGTTCTGCGTCCCAGCTGCTGGCAACCAGTGAATCTACTTTCTGTCTGTATACGTTTGCTTCTCAGGACATTTCATACAAGGGAATCACGGTGTGTTTTCACGGACTCCATTTCCATTTCTAACTGATGTGAAGATCGTGCGGCAGGAAGGGACGCCGTTTTGGTAAGTCATATGTAGAACCCATTCCCTGGCCTCCGGTGGGAGCACGCCCACAGCATCTAGCCTCCCACCGGCCCCAGGCTGGCTGAGCCTCCCTGTAACTGCGTCCTCACTCCTCGGTTCCGCTCCTCCCACTGCCCTGCCGCTGCCCTCATCTCTGTGTGGATGCAGACACCCCTCCGCAGTGAAGCTTCTCCACGCAGATCTGAGTCACAAGGCTTGTCCCCAGGGAACCCACCCAGGACCCCGTCAAGCCAAGCTGTCCAGAGCAGAGACTAACTGGGCTGGTGCTCCAGACGTGAAGGGACAGACTGGCACTGAACCGCGGGCACTGCACTCCGTGTTTTGGCTGTCATTGCTCCCTCCCACACACCCAGCTGAAGGCTGAAAAGTCTTCCATGAGCCATTCCAAGAAAGTGGTGTTGTTTGAGAGACATGGCCCTGCTTTCTTCACACTAAACCCAGGCCAGACAGCAGCTTGGACCTGTCTTGCTACGTGTCAGAGGGCCTTCATGGGCCAGCACCTCAAGGGACAGACAGTGGCCAGAAAAGACATATGTCCCCACCCCCTCCCTCTACCCTCCCAGTTCCTGTCTCAGCATTTAGGTTATAAATGAGAGGGGAAAATAGCAACAACTTTGTAAAGAAGCCACAAGCCACTGGCTTTGTTCTCTCTCCAACTTGGTAAATTTGGGGCAAAATTATGTGCTAGGAGAAGCTATTTTAACAGAGCAAAGCATTGCAGAAGCTGGAAGCAGTGCTCTGGCTGAAGCAGGGGTGGAGGCGGGGCAGCACCAGCAGACTCGTGTGTGTGTCAGCACCACCCGAGGGTGGACAGTTCTGTTGATCCTGAAGAGAAGGTAGGATGTGCTTCCGGGGCAGCGAGAAGCCTTGACTGGTTTCATGCTTTGGGTCTGAATTCCATGTCTGGTTGTGAAGAAGGAATTCGTAGGGCCTGGACCCCGTCTTAGGCCTGTTCATGCTGATCATGCTCGGCCACCTCTCCGATGGACTCTGGACTCTGCTTAGTGCCTATGGAAACTACAATAGAAGGATAGGACCCCCTCTGGACAGGGGAATCTTGAAGATCACACCCAGGCTACTCATCGCCTAAGAGAAAACATACTCTAATCACCCCTGCCTCTGGACAGGTCATAAATTCTTTCTGTATCTCTCGAAGTGTAACCGCAGGCTTATTGATTATTAACTGTTTGAACACCTAACACTTGGTAACACTTGAATAATGGGGTTATTGTGATTGTATTTACCCTTCCTTTGTTTTATGTAAGTCTCAAGGAAATTGGGGTGGTGGGTTCAGATACGTATACATGGGGTATCAAAGATTTTCACAAATACTGGTCGGGGTCCTTGGCTAAGAGGAGACTCTGCCTTGGGCCCGCCAGTGTAATAAATTGCACTCCACTATCTGCATTGTCCTTCTGAGTGAGTTTGTTTCCCAGAACGCATGGCTATAACAGTTGAAGGGTCCTGAGAACGATTGTTTTGAAGAGTTTGATGCTTGGGTTCTGGACACAAGTCTGAAGGTCATAGCCTGTTTTTTTCTTATCTTTCTAATCCTAAGATATGCTTGGCATCTTGGCAGACCCGTGAGTCTGCCAAAGGAAACACCACCACTGAGTGAATAGCTGCCATGCACAGCACTGTCCTTGGCACACTGTGACATTACCTCATTCAATCCCTTCAACAGCTTGCAGGCAGAACCACCATGCCTATTTTCCTGACATTCAAAGACACAAGAGACTCTAAAGTCTCTGAGGGCTTGAGTGAGAGATGGGAACCCAGGCCTCTCTGACCCCAGGGCCTGCCCGGTCCAGGCTGTGCCTGGAGAGAGTTCTTTACTCAATCAGAACTGGAGAATCACAACCCTAGCCTTTGCAGAGGATGGGCAGCAAATCTCATCAGCATCAGGCTAAAAGGAACACGCTCTACCTGTCTGCAGGGGGACAGTTTAATTGTCTGCAAATTTCTGCAAATGAATGGGGCAGCAGAAATCAATCTCCAATTTATTCCATTCTGGTGGCTGATCTCATTGTGCTGAAAGGAGGAGGGTTCGCATTGCATATGCAATCAAACGCAGGGTTCAGCCAGCTTTCTGTACCTGGGGTGAAATTTAAAGTTTGCTTTTTTACCTCCTGGTGCTGAAGCTTGCCTACTTAAAGGAAGGACAGACCACAAATACCAAACTTTCAGCAGGAAATTTAGGAGGCTGGAAGGCTAACACACTAAGTTTGTGTTGTTTCCAGCTCTTTCCCTGATATTCTGGAGGCCAAATATCAGCTGAGCTGAGTCATCTGTTGCAGGTTTACAGGACAGTTATGCTGACAGTAAAATGTGGTGACGTAGAAATTGTCCATTAGTTTGGAAGTGTGTGTTATGGAGCTAATTTTAAAGCTGGGGTGGGATGGGGAGGTGATGGCTGGTGGGTTCCTAGGGTGGAGTGAAGCCAACCTGCTATTGGAAATTATGCCACCATACCTGCTTGTCAAGGCCTGCTGGTGTACAGCTGGGAGAAATGGATGCAGACCTGCTTTTCTAGAAGTGACCACCAGTGATATCAGAAACAATTTCTCCAGTAGTGTCACTTTCAGGGACTTATATGCAGAGTACACCATGAGAAACGCTAGGCTGGAAGAAGCACAAGCTGGAATCAAGATTGCTGGGAGAAATATCAATAGCCTCAGATATGCAGATGACACCACCCTTATGGCAGAAAGTGAAGAGGAACTAAAGAGCCTCTTGATGAAAGTGAAAGAGGAGAGTGAAAAAGTTGGCTTAAAGCTTAACATTCAGAAAACTAAGATTATGGCATCTGGTCCCATCATTTCACAGGAAATAGATAGGGAAACAGTGGACACAGAGTCAGACTTTATTTTTCTGGGCTCCCAAATCACTGCAGATGGTGATTGCAGCCATGAAATTAAAAGACTCTTACTCCTTGGAAGGAAAGGTATGACCAACCTAGATAGCATATTCAAAAGCAGAGACATTACTTTGCCAACAAAGGTCCGTCTAGTCAAGGCTATGGTTTTTCCAGTAGTCATGTATGGATGTGAGAGTTGGACTGTGAATAAGGCTGAGTGCCGAAGAATTGATGCCTTTGAACTGTGGTGTTGGAGAAGACTCTTGAGAGTCCCTTGGACTGCAAGGAGATCCAACCAGTCCATTCTAAAGGAGATCAGTCCTGGGTGTTCACTGGAAGGACTGATGCTAAAGCTGAAACTCCAATACTTTGGCCACCTCATGTGAAGGGTTGACTCATTGGAAAAGACTGATGCTGGGAGGGATTGAGGGCAGGAGGAGAAGGGGACGACAGGAGATGGCTGGATGGCATCACCAACTCGATGGACGTGAGTTTGAGTGAACTCCAGGAGTTGGTGATGGACAGGGAGGCCTGGCATGCTGCAATTCATGGGGTCGCAAAGAGTCGGACATGACTGAGCAACTGAACTGAACTGAACTGATCCCCAAATAAGAAACCTCACAATGTGAAGGTCCATGGCAGAGCAACTGAATGATTAGCACCAAGGAAGTAATAAGTTTCCAATAAACATGCTCCTCTGTCCATGGAATTCTCCAGGCCAGAATACTGGAGTGAGTAGCTGTTCCCTTCTCCAGGGGATCTTCCCAACCCAGGAGTTGATCTGGGGTCTCCTGCATTGCAGGCAGATTCTTTACCAGCTGAGACACCAGGGAAGCTCCAAGAAAAATGCATGTGACATGTACATTACCATATGTGAAATAGATTGCCAGTCCAGGTTCTATGCATGAGACAGAGTGCTCAGGGCTGGTGTGCTGGGGTGACCCTGAGGGATGGGATGGGGAGGGCGGTGTGAGGGGGGTTCAGGATGGGGAACACATGTACACCCATGGCTGATTCATGTCAATGTATGGCAAAAACCACTACAATAGCATAAAGTATTTAGCCTCCAATTAAATAAATTAATTAAAAATAAAATAATAATTTTTAAAAAGGACAGAGAAAAATAATAAAAAATAAGTTCAACCCCTGTTGGGGAGGGGAATGCATGTGACAGTCATTTTTGTTAAGTATTCTTAGGGTAGAAAAGAAATGGCTTTGGTCAAAACAATCAATAGAGAAAAAGAAGGTTTTACCAGAGGAATTTGCAATTAGAGTGGTGACTCCAGTTCTCTGTCCAGCAGCCAACAGATCTTTCAGAACATTCTCCTTCGTCTCACTGATGCGACTGTTTGCTTCCCTTTGTGAAAGGATGAAGGCACCAACATTACCGAGACCGGGAGGGCCCGAAGGTTCGGCTCCCAATGATGCCTGCAGCTTTAGGTGCCCTCGGTGTCCTCCTGGCTCTGCTTCTGCCATGCGAGCTGCCTCAGCATCCTCGGGTGCAAAGGCCTACTTCAGGGCTTTTCCCTGGTGCTGAACCTCATCACCTCTCCCGTCTTCTGCCTGGATGGCCCTTCCCTTTCATCCAGCCATCTACTCTCAGCTCGAGCACCCCTTCTAGCCTTCTTCAGTCTCTTCTGCTGCAGGGGTTCCTGGCGGCCTGCCTTCTATATCCAGAGCACACCTTTCAGCGTTCTGATTGATTACACATCCATTCAGGGTTCATCACCATCTGCTTCTGCACAGACCAACAGCTCCATGAGGTCAGGCAACACAGCTTTTTCATTTGCTGCTGTGTCACCTGGTTCCCAGCACAAGGCCGGGCATTATGGAAGGAGTCCAAAAAGTCCTTTTAAAGTATTTATTAAATAAACGAATTATTAAATTAATATACAGTTATTGTAAGAATTGGAGAAGGCAATGGCACCCCACTCTAGTACTCTTGCCTGGAAAATCCCATGGATGGAGGAGCCTGGTAGGCTACAGTCCATGCTAAGGGTTGGACACGACTGAGCAACTTCACTTTCACTTTTCACTTTCATGCATTGGAGAAGGAAATGGCAACCCACTCCAGTGTTCTTGCCTGGAGAATCCCAGGGACGGGGGAGCCTGGTGGGCTGCCATCTATGGGGTCGAACAGAGTCGGACACGACTGAAGTGACTTAGCAGCAACTGTAAGAATTGGGCTAATCTGGGGAGTGGGCTCGGCATAGTGCCTGGTTCAGGGTATTTGCTGCACAGTAGTGTCTGATAAGTCTGTGCATACGATGTCTATGATGCCACACTGACCTCCTCCACCAGAGAGACACAGTCTCTACAGCAAGACAATGGCCACACTCTGGTTGGATTCTTTCATCCTATGGGGTTCAGTGTTTTGTGCATTAAGTGAATCTATGGAATCTTTTTAGAACATTCACCCTTAGGACCACCTAGTATAAGACTATCGCTTTCTAGAGGAAATGAGTTGAGCTGAGACCTGAAGGCCAAGTGGGGTTCGAACCTTGAGGGAAACAAGGAAGAGAGAGAGTTCCAGGCCAGGGGGACAGCAGATGAAAGGGCACAGAGGCAGAACGTGGCCAGGGACCAGAAGGGCGGGGGCAGGGAGAGTGCTGCTTAAGAAAAGGCTGGAACGAGCGGAGAGGCAAGACCTCTTCCACCCACACAGGACTGTTCTGAATCCTGAGGGCCAGGAGAAGACCCTGAGTGGTTTTAAGCAAACTTCTGGGATCTGATCTTGCCCTAGACCTTGCTCTGTCAGAGCTGAGGGGTCACCCCTACAGAACACATTTTTAAAAATAAAACTTTCCTTTCTGCTAGTTATTCTTTGAAAAGTTGAACTTAGAAATAAAACACAAGTAAAACAACTCCCCCCACAGACATATTCTATCACTTACTCTAAAACACCAATTTCCCCATGATAGAACCACTAGTTAAAATAATAATAATAAACAAAAGAAAATGCTTGGGATGAAAATTTGCCAAATCATGCTTCCAAGACGAAATAGCTTCCAAAATATTTCATGAATCTAGCAGAAGCAGAAACAACACAAATCAGGACTAGCTGGTTTCACTGGAGGTGAAAAATGTTTTAAACATATTTAGATTCTTTAGTCAGAGGTCCATTCAACCACGTGTGACGGTAATGGGATTATAATGGATACAATTTTCCTCTATCTGCTCTGGCATTGACAAAATATTCATGGTAAAGAGCTACTTCTGAACACCTGGAGGCATCTTGCAGAATGTTACAGATGGGCTTGTTTTTGTAATACACATATGTAGTCCAGCCTCAGCAGCTGTATGCGTCTGAGTATGTACTCTAGATGCATGAGCACGTAGCCCAGATCCCAGGCATTCCGGTCAGCATGAGCTCATAAACGTGTGACTGGCCTTCAAAGAAAGTGCCTGGTAGAAAACCCACACGTGGAAAAACAGGGCTTTCAATTCAGTGCATACGCATCAGGTGTTTGTCGTGTGCTTTTTGGGTGGAAGTTTCACAGCTGATGCTATGTGACTATCCTGCGGGTACCTCAGACTCAACGAGTCTTAAGCCAAATTGAGTCCTGGCCTTCCACCCACTCCTGCCCAAACCCACAAGGCTTCCCGTCTCCCTCTTCTCAGCTGTTGAAGGGCTAGAGGCTTAGTCCTATGGATGGTTTACTTGTTTCCATCATACTGCACCCCCGAGTGGTTGCCGACTCCTACAGATTCCACCAGGGGGATTTTCCCTGGACGCTATCCCTTCCTTCTCAGGCACCACCTTCCCTGAACCTTGATCATCACCTTTCACCCGCTCTACTGCAGCCCACCTGCAGGTTCTTCATGACCCACCCTTCCCTCTTATACAGGAGCCCACTGGATAGTAGATTCACAGCAACCAGGACCTCAACACTCAGTCTGGGCTCCCTGGAAGCAGACACTGAGGTAAGAATTTGAGAACTAGTATTTCTAATATATATGTATATATTTCAAAGTTTCTACAATGAAGCTTTTCTATTTATAATCAGAAAAAAATAATTCATTTACTCATAAGCCTGTATTAGACAAACAGAAATACTATTCTGAATATATACTATGCAGAACAGTATTTCTGTTTGTCTGATACAGGCTTGTGAGTAAATGAATACTTCCTTCCTAATTTTAATATACTTCTTGTTCAAGTTGAAATTGGTCTGGACAATTTTGTATCTTGTTTTTTGAACCAAATGATAAATAACAAGCTTTCTTCCCTCCCATGTTGCAAATTCTATAAACAGCATTTGGTGGCTGCACAGTACATCATGTGAATGCATCAGCCCGTATTTAACCGTTCCCCTGGTGACTGATGTGCCCATACATTTAGGTTCTTCCAACTCTCTTATTAAAATGCAAATAAAATATCACTGTATGTAAAGTTTCCTTTGCTTACTTGTTTGTTTTTCTCTAAAAAGGATTCCTTTGAATGTACTAGCAAAATTGGGAGTACTAGGTCAAAATGTCTTCTAAGGGATTCCTGCCCGCAGTAGTAGATATAATGGTCATCTGAGTTAAGTTCACCCATTCCAGTCCATTTTAGTTCGCTGATTCCTAGAATGTTGACGTTCACTCTTGCCATCTCCTGTTTGACCACTTCCAATTTGCCTTGATTCATGGACCTAACATTCCGGGTTCCTATGCAATATTGCTGTTTATAGCATTGGACCTTGCTTCTATCACCAGTCACATCCACAACTGGGTATTGTTTTTGCTTTGGCTCCATCCCTTCATTCTTTCTGGAGTTATTTCTCCACTGATCTCCAGTAGCATATTGGGCACCTACCGACCTGAGGAGTTCCTCTTTCAGTATCCTATCATTTTGCCTTTTCATACTGTTCATGGGGTTCTCAAGACAAGAATACTGAAGTGGTTTGCCATTCCCTTCTCCAGTGGGCCACATTCTGTCAGACCTCTCCACCATAACCTGCTTGTTTGGGTGGCCCCACAGGGCATGGCTTAGTTTCATTTTTTGGCTCCAAAATCACTGCAGATGGTGATTGCAGCCATGAAATTAAAAGACACTTACTCCTTGGAAGGAGAGTTATGACCAACCTAGATAGCATAGTTAAAAGCAGAGACATTACTTTGCCAACAAAGGTCTGTCTAGTCAAGGCTATGGTTTTTCCAGTAGTCATGTATGGATGTGAGAGTTGGACTGTGAAGAAAGTTGAGTGCCGAAGAATTGATGCTTTTGAACTGTGGTGTTGGAGAAGACTCTTGAGAGTCCCTTGGACTGCAAGGAGATCCAACCAGTCCATCCTAAAGGAGATCAGTCTTGGGTGTTTGGAAGGAATGATGCTGAAGCTGAAACTCCAGTACTTTGGCCAGTTCATGCAAAGAGTTGACTCATTGGAAAAGACTCTGATGCTGGGAGGGATTGGGGGCAGGAGGAGAAGGGGACGACAGAGGATGAGATGGCTGCATGGCATCACTGACTCGATGGACATGGGTTTGAGTGAACTCCGGGAGTTGGTGATGGACAGGGAAGCCTGGCGTGCTGCGATTCATGGGGTCGCAAAGAGTCGGACACGACTGAGTGACTGAACTGAACTGAACTGAGGTCAAAATTTATGAACACTTTAAAGGACCTCTGTCTTGTTGCCAACCGCTAGTCACCACTGGAAACAGATGTGATCCTGACAAGGCTGGGCATCCCCACAAGGTTCCAACACACCTCTTTGGCTGCAACTCCTATAGCTCCAACCACGCTGCTTTTGCCCAAATGTGCCACCCTCTCTCGTGACTTTACGCCTTTTCTGTCCCGTGTCCCTCTAACCTGGCTATTCTTCCTTCACTCACCTCTAGTCTTGTCTACCTATGGGAGAACACACACACACACACACACACACACACACCCCCCATAACAGATGACTGTTGTACACTCTGCGTGTCATTCTCCAGTTCAGGGTCCACAGTGGTTTCTGGATTGCTTCTATTAACTCTGGCTTTCTTCTGCCAGGTCACACTTGAACACACATGCATGCTTCAATTTTTAAGCTTTAATAAAGGTTATTTAATAACTATCTGTTTGTGTAATGAGTGCCATCAAATAGCAGATGGCAAGCCCATCTTTTTTCTTCTTTTTCCAAAGGAGATTTTGGGTTTTCCACTCCTTAAGGCAACCTCAGAGAAATCTCTTGAGTTTTTACTTAACACCTGATGCATTTAACTATTAGATTGAAATGGACATCTGCTCTCCCTTCCAACCCCCCTCCGACAGCTGAATTGCCTCATTAGCTGGCAGAAGCCAGCGCTGGCTATGGCTGGCACAGCCACCCTGCAATGAGGCTTGACCTCGCAGGTGCCCAGCTCAAGGAGAGACTGGATGATGACGGATGTCACTGGGTTGTTCTAGGATGGACACAGAGGAGAATGCTGTATGGCTTTATCAGGTATAAAACTAAGTGCTTCTTTGCTTTTTTAAAACAGCTTCTCAGGCAAAATTTTATGGTGATCCGGAAAAAATGACAGGGACAGAATAAAGGGAAAAAGTAGGTGATTAAATAGTTAATCCCACTAGGGGATTGTAAGTAGAAAAACTATGAGAGACCCCTGTAAGTTAATGATTACTCAAGAAAGCAGGCTTGCTTAGCAACAAAAGCAGGCAACAGAAGCACAGGACATGTTCCAAAACCATAAAACAATGCTGGCATGAGACCCACACCCTCTCCAGTGAGCTAATAATCCCAGGCCATGCTCTCTGCATATAGAAAGGAGTAATCTGTGGACCCAGCTTGACCATGTAGGGACAAGAAAACTCTCCTGCCCAACCTGGAGGCGGAGCTGATGGTGGAAACGTGACCTTTATTCAAGAAGGACAAAGCAGTTCTCCCCCTGTCCACTTTTTTCTTGATTCTAGAACTGCAGCCCAGTAAGTTCTTGGGGCACAGTATCTGTAACCCGCCCACTCTTAAGCCTGTAAGCATCCTATTAAGTCACTTCTCATCTGTCACTCTGACTCTCACTGAATTCTCTTCTGCATTGAGACATAAAGGACGATGGTACTGCAGCTCTTTGGAGCCCCTGAAACAACACCTCATAGTTTCAGAAAGACGGCCCCGAAGCAAACTTCCCGACAGCAGGGGTGAAATCGACCCTCCTCTTAAGAACAGCACATTCCTTCTCAGATACAGCAAGCAGGAAGGACACAGAAGGCTATCCTTAAGAAACGGGAGAAGCACATCTAAATCCAGGACTCACTCTCTGCATTGAGTTGATTTTTGAGACGCTGGTTCCTCCTGTTTTTATCTATTTTCTTTGTTTTCGGTCCTTAACTTCTTGATGTTATGGTAGCGAACTCTAAAATTAGAAAGCTGCTTCCTGCCCTGGCCACAATGACAATTGTCTCTGTTGTCCAACCAATTTTTAAATATCCTTTATGGCTGAAATTCAAGATTATTTTGCTTAGAAAGTTCTCAAAATTTAACCTAAATCATCCTCTTCTCTTCCCCTAGGTAAATTTATTTTCTTTCATTGAGGCCTCCCCCAAACTTTCAGTACTAGTCCTCTCCCTCTTTTGTTAAAGACATTTTAATTAAGACGCCAGGGTTACATTAGCCAACTTAAGCAACAATCTCCCTTTTATCTAGCGCTCTTCAGTGAAGTCCCAAATCAGCAAAGTGTCTTTCATCAGCCTATTCCCTGTCTCTCTCCTCCCTTTGTTCTCTGGTTTTTGTTGGGTTACTGATTCTCACATTTTAATTCAGCCCTGACCGCTATTCCACTCTACGCCGTTTACATTAATAAATTCGTCTTCGCAATGATGCACGCGATGTTGCGCGTCTCCTCACATCATTGATTACTGCGGCCTTTGAAGGTTCAAAGGTGTGTCAGATCTACCAGCAAAAAGCAAAAAGAGACCGTATTTGATATTCTCCAACATCTGAGGTTTCTCTGGGCCCAGTGGTTTGATGTTGAGATGGTAAAACAACAACCGCTTTAAAAAGAGGAGGACGTGTTATAAATATTCAGTTACCATGTAATACTCATTCTTCCTTAAAAGACTGAAGGACCAGGCTCCTTTTTCAAAGTCAGCATTGACAGATACAGCAGCTATTTGATAATGGAGCCCAGGAAATCTATTATGGGACCAAGAGGAGTGTGTTAGCAGCCCAGATATTCTGCAAAATGTGCCCCACAGGAAGGGAGAGATTTTGTTTGTTTTCAAATACTTCTCTACATTGAATTCTTCACGCATTTTACCAATAGAAAAATATCTTTGAAAATCAGTGAGTTCTGGAAGAGGAGAGAGAACATTTTTTGAGCACTTATTACAGGTTAGACACTGGGTCTTACAAAGCATTTTTTTTGATGCTCACACAGCCTCTGAAGGTACCCAGACATGCCCATGCTGCAGATCAGGAAACTGGAGCCCAGAAAAGTTACTTTCAGTGAGTGGAGGGGCCAGGATTTGAACCCAGACCACTTTACTTTGAGAATGGACTATTATCCCCACTTCTGGACTTCTGTGTGTGCTATCTTTTCATGCTAAATATTTAACTACTGAAAGGATTGTGTTCAGGATCTCTTCTACTTAAACTTACACGTATTACATTTATCCTTTATCTGATATGTGAGCTTCATCTTCAATATACATTCAGAATTTGTTTCTCACAAAGGAGTGACATGGGTGGGGTAATCCTGCCCACACAGGGTTCCTGTGAAGGCTGCGGGGATGCTTTGTCAGCTTCAAACGCTGCTCCAATATTGGTTTATCATTTGTAAGACGTGGCTCCTGACTGAGGGATCCCTTCACTCAGGACATCAGTCGCTCTCACATCACATCAAAGTGAAGGGCAAGTCCATTACAGTGGCCTGTGAGGCCCTACCCAGCCTGTCCCATCTCCTTCACGCTCCAGCTTTGTATCCTACAGCTCTACCCTGTGCGGACTCCAGTCTGCTGCACTGACTCCAGTCTGCTGCACTGACTCCATGATGTTCTGTGACCACAGACAATCCCTCCGCGGGCCCTTGCACCCGCTGCACCTCGTCCAGGAAGCTCTGCCTCTGAATCTCCATGGCTTGTAGTCTTCCTCAGCCACACCTTCTCTGCCTCCAAGTGAAGATTGCATGGTATCCTCCCACACTTCCTCTCTCTTCTCTGCTTTATGTATAGCCACCTCACTGTTACCATCTAAGAATCCACATATTTTACTTATTTATGTTGTTTTTATCTGTACCCTCTCCCTCCCCATACTAGTATGTAAGATCCATGAAGCAGAGATTTGCTTTTTCACCTTTACTTACTGTTCCGACTGTGGTAAACCAGAACAGTCCTTGGCATCTGGTTAGTGCTCAAGTGCCATATGAATTCAGTGAGTAAGGAGTTAATCTAGTTGAGGAGGCAAAATGAGCCTATGTGGAGGAACACAATCAACTGAGATGCTTGGCTGTGTGGACTGTTAGCAGAAACAGAGACTGAGCCTGAGTAAAGGAATCTCAGCGGCAGGTTGGATGCTAACTTGATTTTACAGGACAGTTAAGGTTTGGAGGCTTCCCTGATAGCTCAGTGGGTAAAGAATCCACCTGCAATGCAGGAGACCCCAGTTTGATTCCTGGGTCAGGAAGATCCACTGGAGAAGGGCTAGGCTACCCATTCCAGTATTCTTGGGCTTCCTTGTGGCTCAGCTGGTAAAGAATTCACCTGCAATGCAGGAGACCTGGGTTTGATCCCTGGGTTGGGAAGATCCCCTGGAGAAGGGAAAGGCTACCCACTCCAGTATTCTGGCCTGGGGAATTCCATGGACTGTATAGTCCATGGGGTCGAAAAGAGTCGGACACAACTGAGCAACTTTCACTTTTGCTTCATTTAAGGTTTGGAGGGACAAAGCACGGGCTCCCATGTAGAAGAAACAACAGGATAACACTAACATCTTATACTTACTGAATGTTTGGCAGCTATCGGGCATTATCCTAAGCACTTTATAGATATGCCATCACCTTGTGGCAAATAGATGGGGAAACAGTGAAAACAGTGAGAGACTTTATATTTTGGGGCTGCAAAATCACTGCAGATGGTGACTGCAGCCATGAAATGAAAAGACACTTGCTCCTTTGGAAGAAAAGTTATGACCAATCTAGACAGCATATTAAAAAGCAGAGACACTACTTCGCCAACAAAGGTCTGTCTAGTCAAAGCTATGGTTTTTCCAGTAGTCATGTATGGATGTGAGGGTTGGACTATAAAGAAAGCTGATTGCTGAAGGATTAATGCCTTTGAACTGTGGTGTTGGAGAAGACTCTTGAGAGTCCCTTGGACAGCTAAGAGACCCAACCAGTCCATCCTAAAGGAAATCAGTCCTGAATATTCATTGGAAGGACTGATGCTAAAGCTGAAACTCCAATACTCTGGCCACCTGATGTGAAGAACTGACTCATTGGAAAAGACCCTGATGCTGGGAAAGATTGAAGGCAGGAGGAGAAGGGGACGACAAAGGATGAGATGGTTGGATGGCATCACTGACTCAATGGACATGAGTCTGAGTGAACTCTGGGAGCTGGTGATGGACAGGGAGGCCTGGCGTGCTGCAGTCCATGGGGTTGCAAAGAGTTGGACACAACTGAGCAACTGAACTGAACGGAACTGATTGTTAACCGCATGATGTAGATGAGAAAACAGAGGTACAGGGAGGTTAAGTAATTTGCACAGACTAGGTCAAAGTTCAAAGAAACATAAGGTTTGGAATAATAGCAGTACGGGTCCTTACTCTAAGGATTAGAGGTAATAGAAATAAAGCACTTAGCTTCTAGAAGGTTCTCACTAAATGATGACTGTCATTATCAGTACAACAGATAGGCCAGAGAGATTACAACCAGCATTTTGGTGTTGTTTCCTTTCTCTCTCATGCCATAAAAATGGGCTGATGCATAAGTTTAAACATGCTTGTGAACTCCTTCCCTTTGACCTGCAGAAGTTTCTGTCTGGTGTTGGACACACTGGGAAGCAACAATGAGTATTCTCTAAAACTATGGGCATTCTATATTCGAAGGAACTTCAACATCTAAGCCAGAGGCTGGAAGATCAGACAAAAGATCACTGCTCTGAAAGGAGCATCTTCTAGGTCCAGGAAGTAGCATGTCCCCCCCCTCCCCACCCTTTAATGTGGAATATTTATAACAAAGTTGCCCTTTGAATCTGTCAATACCTTGTCTGCTATATCTGCCTGCCATTTACTGTAAGAGACAGTTTAGAACAGTGGTTAAAGGCATAACTGCTAGTTTGAAGGTCTGTGTTCAAATCCCAGCTCTGCCACTTACTAGCGATGTGCTAAAACTATTCAACTATTCTGAGCAACAGTTTCAAGTATAAAATGGATATTGTAATAATATCTACCTCATAGGGTTGTTATGTGTGTGTACAAACCCACACAAATATATATATATAGTGTTCTTCAAGTGTTGGCTATTACTTTTCTTTTAGGGTCCTTGAGGGTACATTCTATAGTGATATTTCTCCTTTACCTGTAAAAATAGTTAGTTCTGAACTCAAAGAAGCAACTACCAGTTTCAGTTAAACTGTGTAGGTTCACATTTATTTTTACCTCTTTTCCCAGTGCTCACATCTTATCTGTTTCAGAGCTCTCATGATTCACGCCTCAGAATTTTTATCATAATCAAAATGCTTCAAAGTAGTAACAAAAATAAAATCTTAAGAGGAGCTGCGCATGGGGTGTGGGGGAAGGACATATCACACATAGAGAGGAGAAAGATAAGGATGGCAGTGCATGTCTTGTCAGAACCAACACTAAGAAGACCACGGAGCAAATCTTTCAAGTACTCAAGGAAAAAATATCAACCTGGAATTCCAAACCTGGCGGAAATATCTCCCAAAATTAAAAGTGAAATAAAGACGTCTTTTTATAGAGAAAAGGTGAAAGAATTCAACATCAACAGAAGAATGCCATTAAAGAAAAGTGAAACAGTCTTTCAGGTGGAAGGAAAAAGATATCAGATGGAAATATGGATCAATACAAACAAAAAGCACAAGAGATCAATATTATAATAGTATCCATCTTTTACTCTATTTTTTATATAAGGTAATGAAGAAGTAATTGAAAAAGGTCTTGAAAAACAAACTAAGCTTTATTTTGGTTAAAGAAAAATAACCATGTATTGTAGGGTTTATTTATAACACATGATAAAGAAAAATGGGTGTGGAAGTATCAATACATTGTTTGCAAGGTTGTTATGGGCTGTGTGAAGTGCCACAGCATCATTTGAAGGTAAACTATGGTAAGCTGAAGATATATACTCTAAGTCCCAATGCAATCACTGAAATAACCAAAGAAAGAATGTTGCTTGAGGCCGTGCTCTTCAGTTGGGTCCCCAATATTACTTTTTTGTTTCCTTTGCTGTGTTGCATGGCATGCAAGATCTTAGTTCCTTCACCAGAGATCAAACCTGTGCCCTGACAACATCTTACAGCAAAACCTGCATGAAACTTGTGGTCGAGTCAATGCTTTCTCCTATATGTGCTAGATCCTTGGGACTGGTGACATTTCTCATCTGGACAATTCCAAAAACCTCTAAGTGGATATGTGCCATAAGAAGAAATGAACGGATGAAGTCAAGACTCTTCTTTGGTTACAGTCTGGTTACAGGCTACTCTCTTAGCCTGGCATTCAAGGCCCTCTAAAATCAGAGCTCAGACAACTTTTCTAATTTTCTTTCTCTAATGAAATCACTAACTTTAGATCAAATGCTATTGCATCGTGTTCACCTAACAGGTGTAATGCCTTCCTGCTTTCGTATATTACTCCACAGCATCCATCTTTCCTGAAATGTCCTTCCTACTTAAATTCCAAGGATGCTACCTCCTCCCAAAAGCCTTCCTTGATCATTCCATCGAGTGAATTGAGGAAGAAAGGGAGGGAGAAGTTGTCACCCAGGCAGTCAGATTGCCCCTAGTAATTTGCAGGGTTTTGGCTGTACCGGTAAGATGACTCCTAGAACCTGCTACAGTACCTCTTAGGCAACAGTGACATGACTTTAATTATTTTACAGGCTTTGATCATGCATGTCTATATTAATTCTTAGACTTTTCATCTTGCAAAGTCTAATTCACTTTTTTTTAAAGATGAGCAATCACAGCAATGCCATAATGTTGGACTCTATTCAGTCTTCTTGAAGTGTAAAAAGGGCCAAATTTGGAAAAAAAGACTAATGTTGTAATATCTTAAAAGAAATTTCAGATTATTGGATTGCCAAGATTCGTACCTTCTTATTACATCAACTATAACAGAGATGTGGGTTTGATTCCTGAGTCAGGAAGATCCCCTGGAGAAGGAAATGGCAACCCACTCCAGCGTTCTTGCCTGGGAAATCCCTTGGACAGAGGAGCCTGGTGGGCTACAGTCCATGGGTCACAAATAATTGGACACGACTGAGCGACTAAACAACAACAATGGCTCTTGGGCTGTGTGTCCATATGTGCAGCAATGTTTCGTATCTGTTAGACTAAATGCTTTGTTTTAAAGATAAAAACAAAGGCAACTGATTTTATTTCCAATATTCTGGGAGGTGGGTCATAGAGGATCCTGCTGTGATGTATGTCGGAGAGTGTTTTGCCTATGTTCTCCTCTAGGAGTTTTATAGTTTCTGGTCTTACGTTTAGATCTTTAATCCATTTTGAGTTTATTTTTGTGTATGGTGTTAGAAAGTGGTCCAGTTTCATTCTTTTACAAGTGGTTGACCAGATTTCCCAGCACCACTTGTTAAAGAGATTGTTTTTAATCCATTGTATATTCTTGCCTCCTTTGTCAAAGATAAGGTGTCCATATGTGTGTGGATTTATCTCTGGGCTTTCTATTTTATTCCATTGATCAATATTTCTGTCTTTGTGCCAGTACCATACTGTCTTGATAACTGTGGCTTTGTAGTAGAGCCTGAAGTCAGGTAGGTTGATTCCTCCAGTTCCATTCTTCTTTCTCAAGATCGCTTTGGCTATTCGAGGTTTTTTGTATTTCCATACAAATTGTGAAATTATTTGTTCTAGCTCTGTGAAGAATACTGTTGGTAGCTTGATAGGGATTGCGTTGAATCTATAAATTGCTTTGGGTAGTATACTCATTTTCACTATATTGATTCTTCCAATCCATGAACATGGTATATTTCTCCATCTATTAGTGTCCTCTTTGATTTCTTTCACCAGTGTTTTATAGTTTTCTATATATAGGTCTTTAGTTTCTAATTAACCTTAAAAGCTTCTGCACATCAAAGGAAACTATTAGCAAGGTGAAAAGACAGCCTTCAGAATGGGAGAAAATAATAGCAAATGAAGCAACCGACAAACAACTAATCTCAAAAATATACAAGCAACTCCTACAGCTCAACTCCAGAAAAATAAACGACCCAATCAAAAAATGGGCCAAAGAACTAAATAGACATTTCTCCAAAGAAGACATACAGATGGCTAACAAACACATGAAAAGATGCTCAACATCACTCATTATCAGAGAAATGCAAATCAAAACCACTATGAGGTACCATTTCACACCAGTCAGAATGGCTGCGATCCAAAAGTCTACAAATAATAAATGCTGGAGAGGGTGTGGAGAAAAGGGAACCCTCTTACACTGTTGGTGGGAATGCAAACTAGTACAGCCACTATGGAGAACAGTGTGGAGATTCCTTAAAAAACTGGAAATAGAACTGCCTTATGATCCAGCAACCCCACTGCTGGGCATACACACTGAGGAAACCAGAAGGGAAAGAGACACGTGTACCCCAATGTTCATCGCAGCACTGTTTATAATAGCCAAGACATGGAAGCAACCTAGATGTCCATCAGCAGATGAATGGATAAGAAAGCAGTGGTACATATACACAATGGAGTATTACTCAGCCATTAAAAAGAATACATTTGAATCAGTTCTAATGAGGTGGATGAAACTGGAGCCTATTATACAGAGTGAAGTAAGCCAGAAGGAAAAACATAAATACAGTATACTAACGCATATATATGGAATTTAGAAAGATGGTAACAATAACCCGGTGTACGAGACAGCAAAAGAGACACTGATGTATAGAACAGTCTTATGGACTCTGTGGGAGAGGGAGAGGGTGGGAAGATTTGGGAGAATGGCAATGAAACATGTAAAATATCGTGTGGGAAACGAGTAGCCAGTCCAGGTTCGATGCACGATGCTGGATGCTTGGGGCTGGTGCACTGGGATGGCCCAGGGGGATGGTATGGGGAGGGAGGAGGGAGGAGGGTTTGGGATGGGGAACACATGTATACCTGTGGTGGATTCATTTTGATATTTGGCAAAACTAATACAATTATGTAAAGTTTAAAAATAAAATAAAATTAGGAAAAAAAAAAAAAACACAAAGGCAACTGAATCTCCCATCTATACGGCACTATAAGCTTTCATCGAGCAAAACTGAGTCTCAGAAAGGGCTTCTCTGGTGACTCAGATGGTAAAGAATCCACCTGCAATGCAGGAGACCCAGGTTCAATCCATGGGTCAGGAAGGCTCAGAAAACTGAAGCAACTAGTCCAAAGCACACAGAGAATTGGTGACAAGTGAGGATGTATTGATTTGAATTTATATCAATATTTCTCCAGAAGTACACTCAATCTTGACATTATTCAAAAGAGAAAATTACTTTTTTTTTTTTTAATTTACAAAGGCGTTTAGAGGATTTTGTTTCATGAGAATTGGAAAACACTTCAGCACGGCTCTGACTTTCAAAGGCATAGGCACTTGTTCCTTTAAACTAAAACTTAGATATTAAGAACTCTGGTGTAAAAATCATCACTTTCAAGTTCAAACTGACAGTAGACTTGAATCTAGTCTTGTGGCTGATTAGAAGTTAAAGAGAAAATATCACACTTGATTAGCACAGTATCGTTTACATATGCGACCTTGTTGGTTCCCTCCCAGCACATAACTGTGGTCAGTCCAAGGGAATTAAACCCAAATTGACTGACTCCACGCTGACACATGACGGTAAAGCACAGACTCGCATATTATGGATTTAAATTGGGCTTCAGCAGAGATTCTCAGTCCTGAAAATTGAAATCATGAGTCGTGATGGCAATAAAGTGATCATGAAATGTGGTCATGGCTGGGGATAATTTTTCTGTAATTGCACTTTCATTTCTGTGGTCAGTCCTTTAGCTATGGTACAGAGAGGAGGCTTGTGTTACCGGAGCTGTTGGAGAGCTTCTCCAAGAACAGGGACACTGTTGAAGTCTGCAGTTCCCTGAGTGAGCCTTCTCTCTGGGATGACATTTAGTTTCCTGTTTGGTCTCTGGGTTGTTCTCAGAGAGAGCTGTGGGCTCCTGTGATAATTCATGTTAGTTGGACTGATCCCCATATTGTTAGTAAAATCAGTATATGAAATTAACCATAGCGTTTCCTCAGAACAAATCCAAATGTGCCCAGTTGGAGAAAGTCATGTCAAAGAGTCGATTACTCCTATGATGTAATAAGTGCTGGAGGAGACAGAAGCTGAGTAGGGAATGATGGGGAAATAGAACATGGAGTTCACCTCACCTGAAAGAGGCAAGGTGTGAGTGTTTCTTTTGTAGATAGAGGTTGAATGAGCCCCCAAATTCCTAATATAACTAAGTGAGCAATATTAAGAATGAAGAGAAAAACAAGGAACTTTTATAACAATTCTCACTCTCACATTCCATCAGCAGATGGTAACCACAAAGGTTTCCCCTATCAACTCAGAGAATTATTTGGCTTCTGTACAAAGCTTGGGCAAAAACACTATGATCATTTATTTCATAAGTTGAAGCAGGCCTGCAAAATGTTCAGATCTTCCTCCACAAAAATATTAAGCCATGTTATACTTAAGAAAAATTCATTTGCTGGATTAACAATCTCACAGCAGAGTCCAGATCTGCTCAGCGAGCCTACATAAGGTTAGCTTCCCCCTCTTCAGGGCGATCGCAGGTGTGGCTGAGAGAAGCTAGATGGACCTGGATTTCCAATAAAACAGAAGAGACAGCTAATGAGAATCACAACAGTTTTAAAGTGGCAGGAAAAAAGAAAGTTGTAATAAAAGATGAAGAAAGAGAAAAAATAGTAACAAAAGAAGACAGATGAAGCCTGTTTAAGGTTTCTATCGATCAGCACTATTTTATTATATCAGTATGGGGCTAAAAAGGAACTAGGGCTGACAAGTTAATGAACTCTAGTTAGAAATTTCCAGATGAAGCTGAGAATGGCATTAACACCTGCCTTGTGCTAATCATCTGAGACTCCCTTGCATAAACGTCTTGATCATTACAAAGGAGCCCAAATTATCTGCACTAACGATAACCATCAGTCAAATGCTAAGAAGACAAAGGTTGTGCAGATCAATGCAGGGGCAATGGAGGCACTTAACTGAAACTAGGCTGGCCTTGAACTTGAGGACCCCAGTTCTAGTCCCCGCTTCCCTGGGGTCTCAGACAGTGCTCTGCATTTACTGTGTCCCTTTGAGTAAGTCTTCCGAATCTTTCTGAATCCAGCATTTTCTTCTGTTAAATGGGAATACCAATACCTATCTTGACAGACTATAATGAAGACTGAATGAGCCATCAGGTATGGATTACTACTATTTCAAAGTTCTACTTTGTAGGATAATGTCAAATGAATTAGAACCTAGAGGTTCTTTTAGACTAAGCATTCTTAATGCCGACATTGCCTGAGATCCATGGGAAAACTTCCAGATTCTTTGGACCTATCAGAATAATTTGTAAAATTCTATTTGTTACCCTATAGATGTGAAGGATGCTTTTATTGTCCAAAAGCTTAAGAACTCTTTGGACTGAAGGTATCTTTCACTTTTCTACATTGTTTATGATCTTATTTTTCAATGATTCATAAAACAAGTATCTATTCAGCACCTACCACATTCCATGTACTGTTCTAGGTGGTGGGGGTACAGTAGTGAACCAAAGAGAAAAAACTATGTCCCTCAATAAGCAAATAGTCTTACAGATTTGATCTTCAGGATAACCTCACGTATCTAGGCATTCATATCTAAATTGTACCTTTAGAGAGAGGCGGGAATAGACATTACTTATGCAATAAGCATGGTGATCTGGTTTGAGCTGACTAAATTTCCAGTGGAGACTCATTCTAATAGCCCAGGAGTGAACGCAGGTATAAGGGACTGGAATTCAGGTCAGACCTGCCCATTTTGCCTGGTGGATGTGAAATGTATTTAGGGTGTTCACCCTTTGAGATTTTCATAGAGAATGGCAACACCATGTTGATTTGGACACTGGGCTTCTCAGACTATACTGAAGGGGAAGCAATGATCCTTCTAACTGCTGGTTGATAATGTGCTGTGAAGAAACAATTCAACATAAGGTAAAGAGTTATCAAATGTTCACAGAACATTGTTTTTCTGATAGTAGAAGATGGTGAAGGAGGGAGTAGGGAGAGAGGAAGAGGCAAAGATGGAAGACGGAGAAAGGAGAGGAAGGAAGGGCAGGAGGAAGGGAGGAGGCCACTGAAATATTTCACAGAGGAGAACAGTTCAATGTTTACAAACATATTGGCTTGTCAACTTGAAGAAATACTGTGTAGCCTTTAAAAATAAGGAGATCATGGAGCAATATAGAAAATGTTCATCATAAAATAAGTGGAAAAATTACAGCACAAACTTGTGTCTACACTATATGCATATATGTGCAATATATTTGGATGAGAAACAGAAGGGAATGTTCACTGAATGTTTTTCTAGGGGATCATGAATTTTTTTTTTCCAAAATGGTTTTAATGCTGTTATAGATTTCACAGCACACAAACTTAAAAAAAAACCCATATGTTCCCAGATTTGTTTTTATTAGTCTGTATTGTAATGAATGTTGAAGTCTGGTCTGGAAACCAAATCTGCTTTGAAAATAAAGGGTCTAATTATTGTTCTAAGTTTTAATCACCAGCTTGTGCAGTCTGAGCAGACAGGCTGGGAAGACTTGCGAGTCAGTCTGACGGAATTATTGAGAGTGAAGAGACTGCACTGAAAATGCTGCTTTTTTTCCTCACTTGAACTTGAGCAGAGAAAATAGAAAGTCTCAGCATTTCCACCATAGGGTCTAGCTCCCATGATCTTGGTTTTCATTCATGCTGGGGCTTGCCTGCTCAAATGCAGGTCTTTAAATTCGATAACCCAGCCCCTTCCCTTTCATACTTCTAGCACCAAATTTGAGAGACTTTGGAGGAAACTGGACTGTTCACTGGTATCTTGCTACTCAAAGCACAGACCTCAGAGCACTGCCTAGAAGCTTGTCAGAACCCAATGCCCCACCCCAGAGACATGGAATCAGAACCTCAATTTTCACAGGACCGCCCCCCCCATCAAAATCTGTATGCACATCAAAGTCTGAGATATACTTATCTACACAATTCCTGCAGACTTTTGGCTCTTGTCTGTTTATACAGATCTCACCTCCTATTTGTAGCCCTTAGAGCAAAATCATGTGAGATAGAAATATGTGCAGAGAAGACATGATCCTGCATTTCATGATACCGTCAGTCTGTATCACATCCTAGAAACCAAGAATGTGCCTTCAAGGCAATTTCCCACTGGACTATAAATTTCTTCTCCTACTTCCAGGGATAGGGGGTAGGGAATCAATCCATGTGGTTCACTATAGCAGCAGCCAGATGTGGTTACACTTGGGGATCCAAGGTCACGGAGTGTCACCGTAAATGGTCGCACTTGGGGAGCTGAGGTCATGGATTAGGTGAGTGTGATTAGGACCCCAGGGAACCCATGAGGTGTATATACGCACAGTAGCCTAGAACATAAGCTATATGGTGGCAGGAAGTAGCCAGTGCATGCCTAGTGGGTAGAACAGTGCCTGCCACACAGGCGACACTTGAGTGATGATTAAACAGCATAGTCATTGGTATTAATTATACAATGGAAACCATTTTTATAAACTAAAATTGACGAAGGACTGAAAAGCTGTGAGCTCATGACCAGATGATACAGGATGTGGTGATAGCGGGCTTTGCCACTTACAGGCTGTGTGTCTTGGTTCACACGACTATACCATGGGGGTGATGCCCGCCTCACACACTGCTGGGGGTGTAACCAAATGTGTATTTAGACTTAAATCTATAGAGATGGAAAGTCATTTGTAAAACTCTAACCCAAGGGTCAGAAAATTTTGTAAGCAACCAGACAGTTATTATTTCAGGCTTTGTGGGCCATACTGTTTTTGTTATTTAATTTTTATTTTTTAGTACTTGTTTATTTTTGGCCATGCCACATGACTTGTGGTATCTTTGTCCTCCAACCAGAGACTGAGCTCAGGCCCTTGGCAGTGGGAGTGCAGAGTCAGAGTCCTAACCACTGGACTGCCGGGGACTTCCTCCAGGCCATAATGTTTCTGCTACAACTACTCAACTCTGCCCTGGCACCAAGCAGTCATAGGCAATAAATCAATGGATGCGCGTGACTGCATTGCAATGAAACTTTGAATTTTATTTATTGATAAAATCAGGTAGTGGGTCACATTCAGCATGTGGGCTGTAAGTTGGTTAACCTGTGTCCTAAACTTCTGTGTATGTTAGTAATCATTACTCACCAGTTTTTAAATGCTAGCAAGAAACTTGGCATAGAGCTTACTTATTTGCTTGAAGTATTTTCTAATCGTTAAAACTTAAGATACCAGATGGGAATATATAGAGAGTTTTAAACATGTTGAACCGTGCAAAAGACCAAACTTCTTTAGAGAAGCTTTGTTACATAGGGCATTTAAAACTTTGCTCTCACCATAATGCCTCTTTACTTTGTCAGACAGAAACTCAAAGCAGGCACATGAAAAGAGGCTCATCATTTCTAGTTATTAGAGAAATGCAAAGCAAAACAACAACAGAGTACTACCTCATACTAGTCAGAAGGGCCATCGTTAAAAAATGCTGGAGAGGCCATGGAGAAAAGGAAGCCCTCCCTTACCATTAGTGGAAATGTAAATTGGGATAGCCGCCAAGGAAAACAACGTGGGAGATACCCCGAAAAATAAAAACAGAGTTGCCATATGATCCAGCAATCCCACTCCTGGGCATACACCCAGACAAAACTTTAATTTGAAAAGATACACACACCCCACATGGTCATAGCAGCATTATTTACAACAGCCAAGACATGGAAAAATCTAAATGTCCGTCAACAGATGAATGGATAAAGAAGATGTGGTACGTTTATACAGTGGACTATTACTTAGTCATTAAAATAATGAAATAATGCCGTTTGCAGCAACATGGACGGACTTAGAGATTATCATGCTCAGTGAAGGAAGTCAGAAAGCAAAAGACAGATACCATATGGTATTACTTATATGTGGAATTTAAACTACAACACAAATCAACATAACTATGAAACAAGAACAGACTCACAGATATACAGAACAGACCTGAGATTGCCGAGGGGGTGGGGGAGAGAAGGACTGGGAGTTTGGGATTAGCAGATGCAAAGTATTATATATGGGGTGAATATGCAAAAAGGTCTTACTGTATAGCACACAGAACCACTTTCAATATCTTGTGATAAAGCATAATGAAAAGAATATGAAAAAGAATACATATATGTGTATAACTGAGTCACTCTGCTGTACAGCAGAAATTAACACAGTCTTGTAAATCAAGTAAACTTCAATTAAAAAAAACAAGACAGAGGCCCAGACTCAGAAAGGGAAATCAGTTTATACAAGACTGTATCAGTAATGGCTTTCAGAACTGCAGGTTATCGGATCTAGGTCAGACATATCTCACTAAGACTCTGGGATTATCATGTGGTTCTTTGGGCAAGTGTCATCTGGAAACAGAAAATGTTAAAAAAAAAAAAAAAAGTATTGCAAATTATGTCTAAAGCAAGTCAACAGGCTGCTTTTTGCTCTATTGTTACAGTGACAGTCCTGACATTTAAAGTCATAGCTCTGTGAGTTATACGCATAACAGGCAGCAGGGAAACAAAAACCATGAAACTCGGCAAGGTACCTTCAGCACAAGAAAAATAACAAGTCAGAATCAAACCCACCACATGTCAACACATGCTAAAGACGTAGGAATTTTGAAGAGTCTTGCTGTCGTGAGCCAAAAGGGGAGTGCGCATTTGAATTAAGGCGAAGTCAGAAGAACAGACTCTTCCTAAATACTCCTGTGATACCAAGTGTGTGCATGAGCTGGGAGCCATCCCTAGGGAAGTCCTGCCAAGCCTGGCACCCGTTCCGTAGCGAGTGCTGAGTAAAGGTAATAGCCACAGCTCTTCTTCCCCGACTTCTCGTTACTAACACCATGGAACCATCCTGCTAAGCATCCCTCTGTGTACAGCCATTTTAAATTAGGACCTATTTTGTGTTCAACAGTAAGTGGACTTGAGTGTTTAAAGAAAATGTTCTTAGATTTAAAAGTTCCATAAATTAGCAAGAACATTAATAAATAATAATAGGGATTTGTTACCCTGTGGGTATCATGTTAAGCTTTACAGTTATATTGAGTGTAGAGTGTTTTAATCTCATTATTTTGACCTTGCTAGTTTTTAATATATATTTCAAAGCAGATAAAATGAATCAGAATTGAATTAACAATTTTTATCCGGTAACATTTCTCAAGAAAACTCTATTAAGCCAAATTAAGTCACTGTTCAGTTTTCTACACAGCATAGTCAAGCAATTTAAAATTCTAAAATAATTCAATTTTATTGATAAAATTATTTTCATCAGGATTAATTATGCTGGGTATAAATTTTATGCCAAACATTTGATTCATTGACTGCTTTTTGCCAAAATAAAATTTTCAAACAGAAACTTTTGGTTTGTGAGTTCTGTTTTGTGGCTTTATTCTAACACACCCGATTTTGCAGTTCTATATTTCTGATAAGGAGTTTTGATTCTTACATGATTTCTAGTAAATAATAAAATTTCCTCCGTGCAGTTCTGGCCACTGTCACTTCATTTTGTTCTCATTCTTTGACCAAGTCTAATTTTTCACAGGACATTTTTGTGTGGTTTTCCATGATCCCAGCAATATTTGATCCTTCAGCCAATTTTTCTTCCACAAAAAATTTTACTGTTTGCAGTTTTAGCCACTGCTTGTTTTATTTTGTGTGTATCATCTCTAGCTGCAATATATTAGTTGCATTCAAGACTGGTGGTCTGTATCTATTTCTTGGAATAAAGAACACAAGTAAAGCAAAGACATACACCTGAGTTTAAAGCAAGGTCCAAATGCCAAAGCAAAACAGCAGTGTCAAAATGTCCCGGTTTGAAAATCAGAAGTTAAAGTTATATAAAATATAGGAATGGAAAATCTAATTTTAGACTTTAAAAGATAGAGATTCAGCTCAGATCAGATCTAGGCTGCAAATGACTCTTTATAATCATTATCTCCTGGGGTCTTCACTATACCTCCAGCAGGCAGGAACGATCCCCATTTTATAGACTGGGAAGCCAAGGCTCAGAGTACGTGGCCCAGGATCGTATACTTTATAAAAGTCAGAGCTGGAATTTGAACTCTGTGGCTCTCAGTCACTAACACTCTGTATTGTCTAGGCTCAAGGAATTACTGAGTGTTTTAAGGGAAACTAGACTGTCTTGTGGGAGAAGGCAATGGCACCCCACTCCAGTACTCTTGCCTGGAAAATCCCATGGGCGGAGGAGCCTGGTGGGCTGCAGTCCGTGGGGTCGCTAAGAGTCGGACACGACTGAGTGACTTCACTTTCACTTTTCACTTTCATGCCTTGGAGAAGGAAATGGCAACCCACTCCAGTGTTCTTGCCTGGAGACTCCCAGGGACGGGGGAGCCTGGTGGGCTGCCGTCTATGGGGTCGCACAGAGTTGGACACGACTGAAGTGACTTAGCAGCAGCAGCAGCAGACTGTCTTGCAGTCTCAAGGCTACCTCTAAGAAAACCTCTCTTACTTTTACCTTGAACCTGATGTAACTTTAAAGAGATCAGTGCCTTGCCATCTGAGTTTGATATTTTATTCATCATTTGGTCTTGGGCCACCATCCATCCATCAGGGGTCAGAGGCCCTGGTGCCTTGGTTTGTTCTCAATTAGAACAGTTGGACACCTTTCTTGAGCTTCCCTGGTGGCTCAGATGGTAAAGAATCTGCCTGCAATGCAGGAGACCTGGGTTCAACCCTTGGGTTGGGAAGATCCCCTGGAGAAGGGAATGGCAAAGCACTCCAGTATTCTTGCCTGGAAAATTCCATGGATAGAGGAGCCTGGTGTGCTACAATCAACAGTGTCGCAAAGAGTCAGATAAAGCTGAGTGACTTTCACTCACTCAGAGAAGTTGGACACCTGCTTTAGGTGTAGGAACCTGTGCTGATTTCAGACAAATGTGTTTAATTCTCCCAATAAAGGGTATGAGCTGGGAACAATGCAGCATTCACAGTGACACTCAGAATATTTCTGAATTAATAGGTATTCCAATGAAAAAAATAAAAGTTCTGTATTTACTCTGTCAAAATGCTGAATATAGTAACTATCCCACATCAAGGGCCTCAGTGTGTATGGAGGCTCTGAGAGAAGAAGTCCTGCAAGTAAGAAAATAAATCCAAGCTGGCCCAAATATGGCTGGCTCACCCTTCTCAGGATGGGTGAATAATGCATCAGTCATCATGCAACCATGTGGGAACAAGTATAAGGGTTAAAATCAGCAAATTAAGGATGGTGGGATAAACCAGAGGAATAAACTGATTTTCTCATGGCATTGTTGAGCAGCTGAATCAGCCCCAGCAACCATCTATCCTGGGACTTCATGTTAAACAAGAAATATAACCCCTACTTAATATAAGCGATTCTTAATCAGGCTTGTTGGTGGGTATTTGGAGAATCAAGCCAACCCATTGTCATTTCCACTGTAGTTATGGAAGAGTTTGAGCTCCTGCAGCCGAATGCATCCCTAAGTGATACCTGTTCAACATTTATGGACCGAATGAATACGTTTTCCCACCAGCTTGGAGGCTGAAAGCACAATGTTTTCTGAAGGTGAGTCATGACTTCTCCTCGACAAATATGCTCTAAAAATAGGGTGTGCATGGCCATTCCTACACAGAGCACCTCAACTCCAAAGGGAATCCGAGTAAACATGAAAGTGAAAAGTGCAGGGAGAAACAAACAAAAACTCCTGACAGTCCACGTCAAAACAAAACTTTGAAAGGCACGAATTCTCTCTCTGGCTTGTCGTTGCTGTTTAGTTGCTGAGTTGTATTCAACTGCATGGACTGTAGGCTCTCAGGCTTCTCTGTCCATAGGACTAGGCAAGAATCCTGCAGTGGGTTGCTATTTCCTTCTCCAGGGGATCTTTCCGACCCAGGGAACCCACATCTCCTGCATTGGCAGGTGGATTCTTTACTGCCGAGCCATCAGGGAAGCCCCTCTCCCTGGCTAGCCTTGCTAAATCTGCCCCAGTCACATAAATTGCCACCAGCTGATAATACAATCAATTGGCTCCGATCTTTTGTTTATGTGATCATTAGTTCAAAATCAGAGACAATTTGTTGGGTGTGAAAAATGCTACCTCTGGCACCTGAATTTACATTTGAAAACTGACTTGGGTCACATTAGGCTTTTAGGACAGCCTCTTCTAGAAGTCAGTGCAGCAACAAAGCATAAAAAAGAAAATTATGACAGGTCTGCAGCAGCGTGCTAAACTCACTGTAAATTTCAGGTCTCCAAAGAGCCACAGTTGGTAAAGTATTATTGATGAGATGGTGAGACTTACCTGGAGCCATCATTCTTGATTTAAAATTGACAACTCAACTTAATAAAACATAACTTGAGATAGGCAGAAGGGTGTTATAATAGTCTGATGGTCTTTGTTATATTTAGCTTCTGATCAGATGATTAATATAAGGCATGTTAAACAACCACTGAGCTGCTAAGATTTAAAAAGTTCTAAGCACTGAGAGATTGGAAGTCTCCTCAGTTCATAGCTGGAGGCGCATGTGAAAAAGAAGTTTCCAACCACAGCTCTAATTGAGTTTCTCTTTGACTTGGCATCTTTTCCAATACAAATTTCATTTTTCATATTATTGGAAGTTGGCATAGAGTAGGAGAGAGAGACAGAATTTCAGTGGAGCTGGATGTGTTCGGGGATCTGTTGCTCAGAGGTTCTATGACTCTGGGCGTGTCAGGAACTTTTCCAAATATCAATTTTCACATCAGCAGTCTGGGGACAGTGACCGTTTCCCTCCTCCAGAGGGTGTGCAGGACCACACAGGTGAACACTGAGTGCACACGCCTTCCTTCTAGCTTTCCTATCCTTAGTATCCTGACTAACTTCATCACAGCCTTGTTTATCCTGCTCAGTGTGAAGTTATGTAAATTATCCTAATGCTTTATTCACACAGGCAGGACATACAGTGAATACACACACCCGTCGGGAGTTCCCCTCAAGGGTATTTTGAGAATCAAGTAAGATACTGTATTTAAAACTCTGTATCCACACCAATCCATTATCACTTCCCCTTTATAGTTATGGGAGAGTATGAGCTCTTATAAATATCCAATTACTATATATTTAGTGAAGAGATTTAGAGAGCATGAAAGCATATCAGCTTCTATTGTGGTTTTGAATCATTCTTATTAAGGATCAAGTTAATTGCTCCCAAACTTATTACTTATTTTCCCACAAAAAAAATAAACCATGTTACCAAAAAAAAGTCTGAGGAAAAAGAAGACACCATTCAAAACATACCATCTGGGAATAGATATAAAACATATTTTTTTTCCCTTTGCATGTCTTGTAAAATGAATGTATGAATTCATTATTGCAGTTAAAACAGCAGCATCAAATGCTTTGCTAATTAATATTGACCCTATAGTGGAGGAACATTTTCTGGTCTTTCCTATGTAAGCTGTTCTCGTGCCAGATCTCCCTATTCTTGCTTGTATAACATAATTCTAGAACTGAAGCTTCATTTTCATGGCTTCAGTCCATCACTCTAGCTTAGTAAGATCTTTCTGTATTTGGAAAAATTTCATCTCCAGGATTAGATAGTACTCTCTGTCTTTAAAAGCTTATTCATGCCCTTGTCTTTAACCTCTAGAATCAGGATCCTTGGTCTAGGTGGGGGTCCCTGATATGTATCCCAAGCACCCTGTAACCCCCATTAGCACAGCTGTAATCCCCTCTTCAGTGCCTGTCTTCACTCTTGTACTATTAAGGTGCTTCCCTGGTGGCTCAGACAGTAAAGAATCTGCCTGCAGTGAAGGATACCTGGTTCGATCCCTGGGTTGTGAAGATCCCCTGGAGTAGTGAATGGCAGCCCACTGCAGTATTCTTGCCTAAAGAATCCCAGGGACAGAAGAGCCTGATGGGCTACTATTAGGCTCACACATCTGTTTCATTATGAAACAGATACTGGGTCTGACATTGTGGTTGGTACATAGTAAGTGCTCAATGCTGCTGCTGCTGCTGCTAAGTCGCTTCAGTCATGTCCGACTCTGTGCGACCCCATAGACGGCAGCCCACCAGGCTCCCCCATCCCTGGGATTCTCCAGGCAGGAACACTGGAGTGGGGTGCCATTTCCTTCTCCAATGCATGAAAGTGAAAGTGAAGTCACTCAGTCGTGTCCAACTCTTAGTGACCCCATGGACTGCAGCCCACCAGGCTCCTCTGTCCATGGGATTTTCCAGGCAAGAGTACTGGAGTGGGGTGCCATCACCTTCTTTAAGTGCTCAATAGATACCAGCTAAAATAATCAGATTGTTTTGAATCTACTTCCTTAAAGTTAAAAGACTCTCTATAGACTTGGAGAGTCTTCTTTACTAATAGGGACTGCAAAACAACCCACTTTCTGCCAGACTTCCCTTGATAATCTTCCTTATGGGTCAGAATAAAGCTGCTTCTGTATTTTGAGAGACAGGCTTTTCACTGCTCAAGACTGTGCTAGACACAGCAGACTTCTTTGATTTTAATAGTGCCAGATTCTTTGCAAGTATGTATTAGCTGAGGACATTGAGGCTGGTTACTATCTGAATCTTAGTTTTTGCGTCTTTAAAGGGGCTAATAATAGGATATAGCTCACAGATTTATCATGACAATTGCATTGGACAGTCATAGTGTATGCAAAGTGTTTAGTTGAGTACTTGGATGTAGGGGGATGAGACGTGGCTGAAATCCCTTTCCCCGTTTATTCACTCATTCAGTAAATGTCTGACATGAGCATGGGGAGGGCGGCAACACAATTTTTCCTCCACACTTTTCACACACATGTGTGCTAAGTCACTTCACCTATGTTTAACTCTTTGCAACCCTATGGGCCGTAGCTTGCCAGGCTCCTCTGTCCATGGGATTCTCCAGGCAAGAACACTGAAGAATTTCCTTCTCCAGGGGATCTTCCCCATCCAGGGATTGAACTTGTGTCTCTTATGTTTCCTGCAATGGGGAGAAGGTTCTTTACCACTAGCGCCATCTGGGAAGCCCAAATTTTCCCTCCATGCTTTTCACACACAGGCACTCACTCTTTTCTGGGTTTGGATTTCTAGCCTCAGTTACTTGGGACAGCTGGCTTTCAGTCCAGTCTGAGACCTGTGGCTGCCCTAAACCAGCTCAGAGAGTAGAGAAATCTGAGGAATGAGATAAAGGGCTCTTTCCCACCATGGGTGATCCTAGAGAGAGCACTTTATCATCATGACACTTGATACTCCATCTGCAAAAGGCAGAGCCTCCTTGACCTTCACCCAGGCCACAGGATTGCCGTGGGATCTTAATGAAATAAAGTTGATGAAGCACTTCAATTTCCTTAAAAAGGGATGAGGCAGATATGTCATTTTTATTAGTCTAAATATGAAAGTACTTTTAAATAAGCATCCTAGCTTCTGAAATTTGCTACTTAACTTTAGCTGGTTGACATTATTCTGTAAGTGTCAATACTAGGCTACAATTAGAAATAAGGTGGTTTTGCAGGACTTTTACCTAGGGGAATTTATATAACATACATATGTAACTTTGAATTTTTTCAGAAACTATGGGTCATCCAAATAAAGAATGGCATTTTTAATAGACTATTATGCAGCCTCTAAAATCATATTCTCAAAAGCAGCCTGACAGACATAATAAAGGCCTCATGAGACTTTTACTTATAAGAAGGGAAGAAGCACATTTGCTTACATACGATGAGCTCTCGGCTCTTTCATTTATATATGTATGACTGAGAGCAAAAGTTGAATAACAAGGATAAAGACAACAAGGCCAGCAAAAAGAGATGTGCCAGGGTTGTGTTAGGTGTTTGAAGTATACTGTTCTGTTATATTCCATTAAATATATTGTTCCATTATATTACTACTTGCATTACTACTTGCATAATGAGAGAATATCACTCTCATTTCAACCTCATTAAAGCACATTTATGGTTGGTATAATTATTACCATCCCGTTTTACAGATGGGACAACTTTAGCTCAGAGAACTTGTCCCTGGCTTCAGTTTCAAATCTGGTATATGTCAGAGTAAGGTTGATTTTATGTCAGAGGAAAGTTATCCTAATAGTAAATAAGGAAAATAATTCAAATAACCGTCAACATAAGGTCAATAAATGGTGATGTGTCCTTACAGTGGGATGCCCTGAAGCCACGGAAAACCATAGCACAGAGGACGCCACTTCAGGAGGAGCTGAGCAGTGTATCTGATCAACCCTCATGTAGATAACAGCTAGAAACTCTTGACACATATAGTATAACTACCTGGAAGAACTGGACAGTGAACTAAAGCAGGAAGAACCTGGAAGGGAGTGAAGACTTGGAAGAAGACAATGGTACAGGGTGAGTTTCCCATTTTCACGGCCCTCAGTCTGCAGGTAGGACCATTCAACGTCAGGTGGACAGGTAAAAGTCTCACGGACAGCTCAGTGTCAGTGGCTTACAGGACACCACAAAGGGTTCAGGACGATAGTGGCCACTGGACAGAAAATGGGGAGAACTCAGAGAAGAGAGACTCGAAGATAGAGACCCCCAACTTCTGTTTATGAACTCTGCCACAAACTCTGCTGATGTGGCCCCTGAGCCATGCATGGTGAGCAGTCTCCAGGCACCAAGTATCTGAGCTCCCACTCTCCGTAGGGCAGATAGATACGGAGTATGCAAGCTTGCATTTAACTGAGCTAGAACCAAAACAGAACAGACTAGCAAGCAAACAAAATGCTCTTGTGGGGAACAGAACAGAATCCAGAATTTCTACATAACATCTTTTACAATGCTCAGTGTACAATCCAGTTTTTGATTGGCACTAAAAAGAAGACAGCAGAGAAATATGACCCATTTTCACAAGAAACTGCAATCGACGGAGACCAACTCCAAGGGCCACCAAGATTTTGGAATTAGGAGCCAATGGTTAGAAAGCAGCTATTATGATTATGTATCCAAAAAAATATGATGAAATGATAGGAAATGTTAGTAGAGAAAGAAAACTAAACCAAATGGGAATTCTAGGACTGAAAAATAAACAAAGTAAAATATTCACTGGTTAGTCTTAACAGCAAAATGAAGAAGAAAGAAAGTCAGTCGACCTGAAGACAAATCAATAACAATTATTCAATCATGAAAAAAATAGCAAGAAAGAAAAGGCACAGACAGATCCTTTTAGGGGCCTGTGGGACAACATCCAAAGGTCTAACATGGGTAATTTTTGTCCCAGAGGCTGAGGCAAAAATGTTTGAAGAAACAGTGGCTGGAGATTTCTCAGATACGGTGATACAATAAAATTACAGATTCATATCCAAAGAAGGATAAATACAAAGAGAACTACATGAAGGCCCATCACAGTCAAACTGCTGATGACCCCAGATGAAGAAAAAACCTTCTCAGCAGCCAGAAATCCACCCACATGACCTCGTTTTATTCATTAAAATGAACTCTAAAAGAGTCATGAACCTAAATGTAAAAATTAAAGCTGTACAGATTTTGGAAGAAAAGAGAAAAATATCTTCTCTACTATGGATGTAGGTAATAGATTTTTTAGACTAGCCACAGAAAACTATATTCAAAAAGACAGACATTAAAATTAGACTAACATTAGGAATTTCTGCCCATCAAAAAACATCATTAAAAAATGAATAGTCAATCCGCAGACTGGGATAAAATACTTGCAAAACATATATCTGACTTGGGACTGGTTCCCAGGGTATGTAAAGAACTCCTATAAACCAATGATAAAAACGCAAAAAAGGGGCAAAATATGGGAAAAGATACTTCACAAAGGAAGATGTATGAATGACCAACAAGTACGGTCATTAGGGTAACATAAATCTGCAATGAGATGCCACTACATATGCACAAAAATCACTAACATTAAGAAGATCAGCAACACCAAATGCTTGTAAAAATGTGCAGTAACTGCCACTCTCATGCATAGTGGGGAGTGGAACCACCACTTTGGAGAAAGACTGACCGTTACTTATAATACCCGGTATGAATCTACCCAAGGACACAACAATTTTATTCCTAAGTATTTACTCAAGATAACTGAAAACATATGTCCATATACTGATTTGTATGTGAGTGATTGTTTATGGTGGTTTATCCATGGCTGCCAAGAGCTGAAATCAACCTAGGCACCCATCAATTAGGAGAGTGGACTAAAAAAATGTGCTAAATCTAGCTGACGAAATACTGCTCAGTAACAAAGAAGAATGGACTACGGATACATGCAGCAACATGGGTAAAGCTCTAAAACCTTTGGCTGAGTGACAGAAGTCACATAAAAAATACATATATACTGTGTGATTTCATTTACACTGAATTCTAAGAGCAACACAAGTAATCTATGATGGGAAAAATCAGCACAGTGGTAGCCTCTGGAGTAGGGGGTAGATTGTGGGGTGGGGGCAGGTAGTGACTAGAAGGGCCAGAGGGAACTTTCTGGGGTGATGGAGATGGTTTCTATCTTGATGGAGGTTGGGGTTGCATTTATCTGAATGCAAATGTTATATATAAAATTTGTGGATGTCATAGTATATCATAGTATAAGAAATTTACTTCAAAAGGAAAATAAGAACCATAACCAAATGTTGAACTGTAATTAACAATATGCATGTGGAAGTACTTAGGGGGTAGTGTATTACATATTTGTCACTTTGAAATGAAAAGAAAATGAGATGGATTGATTAAAATATAACAGGATGGATTGATATATGTGTTACTTTACATATATATGTATGCTGCTGCTAAGTCACTTCAGTCGTGTCCGACTCTGTGCGACCCCATAGACGGCAGCCCACCAGGCTCCCCCGTCCCTGGGATTCTCCAGGCAAGAACACTGGAGTGGGTTGCCATTTCCTTCTCCAATGCATGAAAGTGAAAAGTGAAAGTGAAGTCGCTCAGTCGTGTCCGACCCTCAGCGACCCCATGGACTGCAGCCCACCAGGCTCCTCCACCCATGGGATTTTCCAGGCAAGAGTACTGGAGTGGCTTTATATATATATATATCCATAATAAAATTTTGGAAAAAAGTTCCAAAACTATTTTATAAAATGGAAGGGCAGGCTCCTCTAGTGCTGAGAACGGACCTGCGCCTAGCCAAGGAGACATGAGACTTGCAGGTCTAATCATCCCTACTCCCATGATAAGCTCCAGACGAGCAAGGCATGGAGGTAGGCTCTGATCCAGATAAAACTTAGAAGACAGGATAAATGCTTTGGTAGTTTCCTGTTTTTATATGGAACATTTGGGAAACTTGGCTCTATTATTTTCTTTTTGGAATATTATCAAACGATGCTCAAAAGCCCTTTGTGCCAGAGGAAAAAAGCCTGGTCATGCCATCACGTTGAGTTTGATGCCCATATGGGCCACTTGGTCTCCTCGCAGCCCTTTTTCGTGTTTTCCTTCCAGTTTTCTGTTCGTTAGGCGGGATGTCTGGAATCAGCAGACCTTGGTCCTGGCTCTGCTGTGTATCAGCTTTCAGCCATTTTGCATACTTCCTTAACACATTTAGACCATTTTTTCCTTCTCTTTCATGGTTTGGTCACAAAGCTGATTCTGCCACTTTAAAGGTAGTGGCACAGTCTAGTTCCACAAATGTGTTGAGAGAATTTTTTCAGCAATTCTGCCTATGAATATGTTTAATATCAAAGAGCTCTAGCTGGTTTGACTTCTAAAAAATACCTTCCATCTGCAGAGCTAATTCACAAATCTACAACCTGTGCCAGAAGCGCAGGGACATCTGATCACAGAGAAGAGGAAGCCTTCCCGATCAAGATCGATAGTCTCTACCGGAAAACTCAGGAAATCCCATATATAGCATTTCCTTGCAGGGACTCCTGTTATAATTCTACAGATATAGTGCCGAAACTCCCCAGCAGAGAACATCAAAGGTCATCTGAGAATGCAGCCACATGACAAGGCACATAACTTATGCAGTGATCAGAAGCCACAATCTGGTTCTCTTTGCATCCAGAGTTTGCATACCAAACTCTGCCTGGGCCATTCTATCTCAAGAATGTTGCCATCCACCCCAAGGCTGAGACAGGTGAAAGTGGCTGGGAAGGAAAGGCCCAGTTCAAGCACTTCCGATGAAATGTAACTTTAATGCAAAGAGGGCGATCTCAGGTAGTAAACCTTGGTCGTGCCGTTATCACAAACCTTCACAGGGCCACTCAATCTCTGTCTTTGGGGCACCCCCAGAGCAGACCCTCAGGAAGGACTTGGGTGAAAGTCTACCTTTTGAAAAGTAATGCCAGGAGTCAAAAGTAGGAAGTGTGGAGGTGAGGCAGAGCAGGGAGACAAGCAAATGAAGGCTGCATTAAAGGGACACATAACTCAGTCCCCCTGGGACCCTCAGAGAGACAGTGGAGAACGTGCCCCATAACTGTCCACACTGAGAACAAGGACACCAGAGAGTCAGTCCAGAGGTCCTACCCTTCTCCTTGGCTTTCCTGACTCAGCAAGCTGTCAAGAGAGGGGCAGAGGCAGGCTCTGGAGAGGGGAGGCTGCCATGCTGAGGGGTGAAGTCCAGGATGGACTGGGGACACCCAGGGAGGGCAACAATCTCTGCTCTGTTCTTTGTCTAGTTCAGTGTTTCGCAGACGTGCTTTTAATGTCTGGAATCAGCAGATCTAGATATGAATATTGACTTATAATTGAATATTAATATCATTGAACATTGACTTAGCAATTCACTTAAGCTTCTGGCATTTATTTCCTTATCCTTTATAACAGTATCTAATGAAGATTAAGGGAGATGAGGACTGAAGGGCAGTTCCTCAGACTCCTTCACAGAGCAATCATTCCGTGATGTGCAGCTGTTACATCATACTCTATGTTGTAAGTACGGCTGACCTTGGAACAACATGGGTTTGAATTGCGTAGGTTCACTTATATGCAGATTTCTTCCAATAAATATAGTACCTACATTTTCATTTCACAGGTTTCATACATATATAACAGCTGTATATGTATACATAAGTATATACATGTTACAGTATTGTGCATATAGAGCATTGCACTAATATATGTTATATTAACTATGTTATTGTATTTACAATTGCTGTGGAGAGGTGCAATTCTAGGGTAACTGATACAGGACTCTTCTGCAACCAGGCAGGCAGCAGTTTTTTCTCTGCTTCTCCAAGATCAATATATTCTCCTTATGTAAATAGGATCTTCATTAGGGGCTCTGGAAATGGCTTCTTTAAGTCTAGTTGGTGCGTTACCAGAGGGATTTTAGGAGGGAGATGTTAAGAATTCTCATCACCATGTGGGTGACTGCCTGCTTAACTTTTGTCACAGGGTTATTAAATAGTGGTTCCTAATTAAATACACAGAGGAAATCAAAGTTTCAGTGCTCTGTCTAATACAAAAGGGAGGTAACATAATACAGTAATTGAAAAAGATCACACACACAGATGTGTATGCTTGCAAGAGCACACCCAGGCACACAGACACACACACACACACCCAAGAACCCAGCTGTTGGCACTAAATACTCTTGGTCCCAGCACAGGCTCTATCCTGACCAGCATAGCGGTTTTAGTGTAAGCTCTACAACCAGCCAACTTGTATTCAGATCTCAGCTTCAAAATTACTAGCTGTGCAAGCCTAACTGAATCATTCAACTTCTTTTGTGATTCCTTGTCTGTAAAGTGGGGATAGCAATAGCACCTCACGGGTCCTATTACTAGGATGAGGGATTGATGAGCTGCTGTGAGTGTTGTGACCAGTTCAGCACCTGACGCAGGACATCTTAGTACAGTGGTTGTTTGAAATGGGTTTCTTTCAGATCTTAGCATGTCAAACTACTCTCTGAAAGGCCACACCATCTTAAAATACCTGCATTTCCCTCTTAGGTATATAAGCAGAATTTTAGAACCCAGGGAAATGCTAGAAGTCCTCTAAGGCAGTGTTTCCCCAATTTATGTCCAACCTGGAGGATCTCTTGAAAATGCAGATTTCCATTCAGCAAAGGAAGCCTGGGATGCTGCCTCTCTAACAGTGGTGGTGATGCTGCTGGCCCTCGGATCTGTTTTGAGGAAACAAAAGTCTTCATTTTCCAAACAGGACCCAGAACACTTATGTTGAGTTGCCCAAGATCATACAACTTGTAAAAGAAGATTCATTTAGAATTCAGGTGTTTTGATTTTGAGTCCGTGGTTCCATGGGCTTCCCTGATAGCCCAGGTGGTAAAGAATCTGCCTGCAATGCAGGAAACCCTGGTTCGATTCCTGGGTTGGGAAGATCCACTGGATAAGGGATGGGCTACCCACTCCAGTATTCTTGACCTTCCCTTGTGGCTGAGCTGGTTAAGAATCCACCTGCAATTTGGGAGACCTGGGTTCGATTCCTGGGTTGGGAAGATCCCCTAGAGAAAAGAAAGGCTACTCACTCCAGCATTCTGGCCTGGAGAATTCCGTGGACTATATAGCCCATAGGGTTGCAAAGAATCAGACATGACTGAGCAACTTTCACTTTCACCTGTGGTTCCACTGACCCTTGAACACAAACACCACCTGGCTTCTGACAGGAAATTCCTCCCCGTTGGAAGGCGTTTCTATTGATTTTCCAGAGAAGGGGGGATTCCATATGAGTTCGGGTCCTCCGTGGAGAACAAGCTGTGTTTTCAGTCCACAGGACAAGGTCACATTAAGAAGCACATGTGAGACACAGGGAACATTGCTAGTCTTACACATAAGCACCTCTATGATCCAGTCATTGTCAATGGATTAATCCAGTTATTGGAAACCTTTTCAGTGTCTTTGGAACACCTCAGACTTCTGAGTCTAGTTTTTCAACTGCTCATTTTATGAACTGTGAGTACTGATCAAGTGTTCCCGGTGAGTGCTCAGTATCTAATAGAGGTGTGCTCTACATGTGAAATACATGGGCATGCTGGTGGTTTAGTCACTAGATCATGTTCAACCCTTGTGACCCCCGGGCACTCTAGCCCGCCAGGCTCCTCTGTCCTTGGGATTTCCCAGGCAGGACTATTAGAGTGGGCTGCCATTTCCTTCTCCAGTAAAACACATGGAGGATTCCAAAAACTATATACAAAAAGGGACATATTAATAATTTTTATATTGATTACATGTTCAAATGATCATACCTGCACGTACCAGGTTTAATAAACCATGTTGTTCAATTGATTTTACATGTTTCCTTTCCCTTCTTTAAATGCTGAATCAAAAAATTAAAATTGCATATGTGGCATAAACTATATTTCTATTGAAAATTGGTTCAGATGGATGGATAGTGGAGCATATAGATTACAGATGGACAGAATAAACTATGCATTTGATTTACAATCTAATTTATACATGATATAATTTAGATATGTAAAATGAATACATCTATAAATTATTTCAGAATTCTCTCATGCACACCTATGCTCTCAAATTGGGTAGATGCACATATGTATGATATGTATTTTTTTAATCTCTGTTCAAGCATTTAACATGGTTACATTTCTCTCACATACTCACATTAAAAATGCCTTTCTGTGTTTATGACGTGCAACAATGACTTCTCCTTACAACATGCTTGAACTTGATAGTTGATTTCATGAATTATTAGTTTCCCAGCAGCATGCGGAGAGGGCCTTCAGCTCCCCGAAGAGAATGCGTCTCCCTCCCTCACTGACGTGTGTCCGTTAACACGTTAGAGAGGACAGTGAACTTCCTCCTCCGTGTCAGAGAGCAAATGGTCCGGCACTCTGGCCAAGGCTTAGGGGCCTCTCAGAGAAGAGCAGGGTGGCACAGGTCTATAACCTGGCTTTACCACTTAATACGTAATCTTTCGGCAAGTTAGCCTTCTTGATTCCTAGTCTCCTTGGCCAAGGAAAGGGACGATGAAAGAACACATCTCATGGAGTTTTGTGAGGACGGAGTTGCATGCTGCTTGCAGCAAACTTTGCCTCTTGCCTGGCTCAGACCAAGCACTCAGTCCACCCTGGCTATACTGCAGTGTCTAATGCTCAGTGTCCTCAGGCCTCTCTCTCCTGACCTGGTGAGAATCACACTCTTGTCCCCTTGGCAGTGGGAAGGGGCTATGTCATTATTGTAGTCAGTGGATTGCACCAATAAGGGGGGTCTGTTACTTCCAAGACAATCATTTGGTTGTGAACGCAGAATCTCGAATGTTCTCTTCCTTTGGCATGGACAACTTACTGGTATCTTGTTAAGATGGTGCTGTCATGACATCATGGGCATGCTTACATGGAGCAGAGCACCTCTCTAACCAACACTGGTTATGGAGCATGAGCAGTAATTAAGCTTTTTTGCTTAAACCATTAATTTTTGGAGGGTGGTTTATTACTGCAGCATAACTTAACCCAACCTGACTAACACTCTGTTACCTAAGGCAACTCCTCTGCTGAACTAGGTCTTTTGATTTGAATTTGCAAGGCTTTTCCACAGTTCTTGATCTACAGCCTCCCACAGGAAAACACCAATAGTTCAGTCATTCCTCCAAAGTAATTGAAGATCACTCACTTTGGGTGTTTCCTCATCATCTGATTCCATCAACTTTTTTCCCTCCTGAACCAAGTTGCTACCAAGGCCATTTATTTATTTATTGGCAAAGTTGACTATATAAGTCATGTTTGTCTTCCTAAAACAACTTCTGCTTCTAAAACAGCTTTTATGACCAAGATACTTTAAAAAAAAATACTGTACCAAGGCTATTAAAAAGAATGGAAACTACATATCATAAAACAGTGAAACATTCATTTCCGTGTAGGTTGTGAAATAAAATCAATAGATGTTAACTATTCTTTAAGAACAAAGGAAAAGGAAATTTCAATGTTTTTGTTATTATTTGATCCAAATTCATGGATCCATTGTTGCTTATGGCTATAAGGGACCCCAAAGGTCATTATATCCAATACCCTCAAACTGTCAGAATCAAATTTATAGTAGTTCATGTCAAAATATTTAGTTATAGGGACAGAGATCATATACATTTCTAATATTACATTTTTAAGGAATAGTTAATAATTTTACAGTTTTCCAGAAGCTAAGAAAGCTAAAATTTATTGCTGCGAGAGCAGAATTTCTTAGTAAGAATACCAAGAAGCAAGAGGATTCCACAGAAGCTCATAGGATATTTAAGGTTAATTTTTTTTTTCCCCATCTAGAGAAGCATTGTGTTCCTTGGGAGAAAAGTAAAATTGTCCTCAAAGATCTGGGGAATGTTTCAAGTGTTATTGGTCCAATTTTTCCCTCCTTCCTTGACTTTGATTTCCTTATCTGGTCCCCAGCAACCACAACGACCACCCACTTTACCTGTATCTCTAGAGAGAAGATAGGAATCAATATTTATTTCAAAAGCTCTCTTTTCTTCTAAAAGATAACTGCTTGCTCCTATGAGGGACAGAACCCAGTTCATACAAGTTGAGGTCTCGGGCCCTATCCATGATGACCAGGGTTATCACTGGAGTGGAGGTCAGAGTGAATGTTGGGGTGAGCTGATAAGGATGAGGATGGCCCCACGACGGTGAGGCTGGAGGAAGCAGTGCTAGTGTTTCTGAGCACAGCCTATGGCTAAGGTTCTGCTGCCAGACTTCCCAGGTTTAAATCATCCTGGCTCCACATTTTCCAGATAGGTGAACTTTGATGGCAACCTAGTCTCTTCATGACTTATTTTCTCATCTTCAAGATAAGGATGTTAATTAATGGTCTCTACCTTAGAGAGCTGCTATATAAATTAAATGTGCTAATACTTGTAAAGTACATAAAACAATCCCTGAAGTGTAGTAGGTGCTATCTCTTTAGGTGTCTCTTAAAAAGAAAATGATGGTGTTGCTGAAATGATGTGATCACATTTACAAATGGTATTTGTTAATCAGAAATCTGAAATGCACCTTCAGTTTCATAGTTCTGTTAGAGAACCACTGTATGAATTGTGGCCTGTGCAGGAACCCTAAACACAAGCTGCCTTCTCTGAATGAAAGTGAGACTCCTGATCACCTCTCTAATGGAAGAAGCACACTGACACAAATAATTCAGGATGCAAGATTACAAAATCAGTTTGTTTGTACTGGATTTAAAAACATGTGTTGCGAGTTCTGAGAATTTACCTTAAATTGAAACAGTTACTGCCCCTTATTCTTGGATACCTGAACACTGAACTGAAGAGCATGAGAAGTGAACAACTTTTGCCCCCAGTCCCACACCACACCAAACCCCAAACCCCAAAGCTTCCCCAGTGGCTCAAGTGGTAAAGAATCTGCCTGCAATGCATGAGACACCGGAGACTCAGGTTTGATCCCTGGGTTGGGAAGATCCCTTGGAGAAGGAAATAGCAACCCACTCTAGTACTCTTGCCTGGAGAATCCCATGGACGGAGGAGCCTAGTGGGCTGCAGTCCATGGGGTCGCTAAGAGTTGGACACAACTGAGCGACTTCACTTTCACTTTTCCCTTTCATGCATTGGAGAAGGAAATGGCAACCCACTCCAGTGTTCTTGCCTGGAGAATCCCAGGGATGGGGGAGCCTGGTGGGCTGCCATCTATGGGGTCGAACAGAGTCGGACACGACTGAGGCAACTTAGCAGCAGCAGCAGCAGCCATTATTCTTGCTTGGAGAATCACATGGACAGAGGAGCCCAGTGGGCTACAGTCCATGGGGTCGCAAGGAATTGGACACAACGATATACATGCACTGATTTCAGTCCTGGGTGTTCGTTGGAAGGACTGATGCTAAAGCTGAAGCTCTAATACTCTGGCCCCTAATGTGAAGAACTGACTTCTTGGAAAAGACCCTGATGCTGGGAAAGAGTGAAGGCAGGAGGAGAAGGGGACGACAGAGGATGAGATGGTTGGATGGCATCACCGACTCGATGGACATGAATTTGAGCAAGCTCTGGGAGTTGGTGATGAACAGGGAAGCCTGGTGTGCTGCAGTCCATGGGGTTGCAACCTTATAAATCTCTGCAGTGAAAATATTCTAACCAGTGGGTGGCGATCATGTGTCATGATGCAAAAAAACATATTGTCTTCAAAATTTTTCAATACTGGGCAGAAATTGAAGAACAAGGGAGTAGGGATGGAAAAGGCTGAAAAAAGTGGTGATCAAGCTGGACAGAGACCATGCCCTCAATGCTCTTGCAGTTTTCGAATCAAATGGTGCAACTGCAGGGATGTAAAATATTCTAATCCCCCATCCCAACTGCCAGCTTAATTCCTCTCACAGAACTATTCAGAAACATACTCAGAAACAAGAGCATTAATGATGACGATGATGGGGGCCAGTCTCTGCTAGGGATGACACAGGCTCATGGACCGGTCATGAGCATGTGAGGTAGCTGGTGCAGAAGACCAAACCTTTGTCTTTAAATAAAGAGGCTCTACAACAAAAAACAGTTGGTAAAGAATCCTCCTGCAATGCAAGAGACCCCGGTTCGATTCCTGGGTTGGGAAGATCTGCTGGAGATGGGATACGCTACCCACTCCAGTATTCTTGAGCTTCCCTTGAGCAGTGCATGAGAGAATCCTGTCTCCTCACAGTTTTGTCTAATTTGACCTGCCTTTGCCAGATTCTGAGTACTATTGCATGACTGAGAGTGTAATATATTCCTGTGAGACTGATCTCTGAAGTTACAGAGGCCTGAGATGTCGCACTTAACAGTTATGTGACATTGTATCAGTTTTCATCTACAAGCATCAGTACTTCTATCTATAAAGTGAGGATGAACAACATTGAGACAATGTGTTAAGGAGTGGTAGAGGCTAAGTGAGAAAATGCCTATAAAATGATTAGGACAATGTCTGGCATTTAAAAAATGTATAAAATCATCATCATCATCATCTTCTTCATTCCATTGTAACCTGGCATCTGCTGATTCAGCCCAGAAGACCAGACCATGGCACCTGTCCCTCACTGATCACTTCCACTTCTGCTGAGGTTGTCATTTTGCTAAGCCCCAGTTGTGTCTTCTGCAGAACACCAGTGTTGCCCCAACTAATAAAGTAGCTGGGAAGATTGAGATTCAACGAGATGATGGGCTGATCATACTCTGGTAGCCCTAGAACATGATTGACGGCTTCCAGGCCCAGGCTGAGAACACTTGTGTTAGGGCTTCCTTCAAGATTTTGGCTTGGGTAAGTGGTAGAACGGAGGAAGGAGAACATGTGAGGCCCAAGACACTCCAATACTGAGAGGCCAGGGAGAGGAGAAGGAGCAAGCCAAGCAGGCTGAGAAGGGTAGGCCAGAGAGGAAGGGGGGGATCCGAGGCACGTTACTGCTCTGACTTTTCTTTCACTAAAACCTGTTTCTTCTTCCTGTCCTATTCCAACATTTTCCTGACATATTTTTCCATTGATTATAACAACTCAATAGCACTAACAATATAGCAGGATATGCATTTTATCTCTAAAGCTAAACATTCAATCAGGCTCTTGGATCATTAATTAGTTTGTCTGGGCTGAAAAACATTGATACTTGAAAATTTTAATAGAAAACGATAGTCCTTTGTATGGTTGTTTGTTCTTGTTTATTAAGCACTGATTTTATCTCATATACTAGGGGAGTCCCTTCATGTGTTTTCAGTCATTTAATCCCTGACAAAACCAAATTTGGAAGGTTCCTATTTTACAGATGGGGAAAGTGAAGTTCCCAGGGCAATGTGACTTGCTCAGGCTCTCAGCAGTAGCAGAGAAGCAGACAGTAGGCTTTTCTGACTTGTAAGTCTGTGTTCCCCACCACTGCCCCACACAGCCTATCAACCGATCAAGATGACTGAGAGATACAGTGAGTTGCCTTCTGTTGCCCTAAGATTTAGTAGCAAGGGAATGAAGGCTGTCCTTTGGAAGGGAATCTATAAATCAATAAGTAATCAGTAAGAACAAAGATAGGCAAAACTAGGAGAAAATGACTTCAGGGATGTGAAACTCAGCCATCTGTTTGAAGGGAGGAGCACATCTGAGGAATGAGCTGGGCCTAAAGAGGCTGCCCACCGATGGAAGCCTGGGCAACATGATGCCACGCTGGCAGTGCCCGTTCTGGAGGCAGGAAGCATTGCTGAGGCAAAGAGCTGACATTTGGATGGCAAGGTAGTCCGGCCATACTGGTGGAGGGAAGTCAGCAGGCTATCTCAGCCCCATCTCTTTGGACATCCACTCTGACCACACTTCATGCTCATGAAGCCGTCTTCTGATCACGATCCAGCTTTCCACAAAGGGCGAGGGAGAAGCTGAAAAGTGCTGACCATGTGGACTTTGAGTATCCAGTCTCTTTGACAATAATTTCTCTTTGTAGATTAGCAGATCAGCTCCACGCAGGGAGAGAATTTGCTGATCATCTGTGCTTTGTATATCTCAGTGCCTGTGATAGTTATTCCCCTTTTTAAATGAATAGATTGGCTTCATATAGGAAGAGAAAACGCTGATCACACGGACTTTGAACGTTCCGGTCCTTGTCACGCTCATTCCTCTTTGCAAATTAATAAATTGGCATATTCGAGTTTTATAATCCCTTTTGTAAGCATCAGCCATAAGAGGTGGTTCTTCTCTTTGGACTGACGATATCAGGAGGTCCTTGGCTGGCTGGGTGAGCAATTTATCCCCATTTGCCCAGGACTTTCCTGGTTTTAGCTGTACAAATCTGCAAGCTTGGGAACCTCCTCTGTCTCAGGAAAACCAGGGTAGCTTGCTTAGGAATTTCTCAGTTTTAACACTGATAGATTTTCATCTCTCTAGAGAGGCTCCGCAGCCCTTGATGACCTGACAGCTTAGCCGCTTTGTAAGGAAAACACAGCATGGCCATGTAGCTGAGAAAAAGCCACAGTGCTTCAGAAGTTACCTACACGTGCCAAATTCAAATTTCACATCTAGTTTTAGAAGGACCTTTAAGCTGTTACTGTCTTATGACTTCTAGATATTGCACCACAATATAATCCGTGAGTATTTTATTTTACAGCTCTTATACTTAAGACATTTTTCAGAAGGCAAGCTTTACACTAACATACAGGAGTTAAGATGATTGTTTTACACCTGGACCACGTCCAGACTACTGCTCTTCCTGCCTGAAGATAGTCTGCATTCTTATTTTTAGATCCCAGAGCCATTTGCTAGTTGCTGCACAGTGGTGCGGTAGAGTTTAGCTGAGGTTTTGCAGATGGAAGTCTCCCCAGCTGTATTTGCTCCTGACCCTTCCCTCTGCTACCCAGAGGGAGCAGGAAGAGAGTGTGGGAGACAGCAGTGCATCCAAAGGACAAGCACCACAATCAATCTTTATTCTCTATTTCTCCTAATTAGCAACAATTCTGTGTTAACTCCCCTGGCTCATCTGCCCTGTCTTTGTTCTAGCATCCTCCAAAGCTGACTACCACCCCTTCTCCGGGCTTTCCTTACCTCTCCAACACCACTCTCTCCTGGCTGTTCTACTGTCAAGCTTCTTCTGTACCCAGCCTCTAACGTTGGGATCCCTCCTGGCTAACCTCTGAGATCTCTTCTCTAAAGCCCTGCTGTCCAGGACATAGCCGAGAGCCATCCGTGGCTGTCAAGCGATGGGAATGCAGCCAGTCTCAACTGAAGTGTGCTGTAACACACTAGATTTCTAAAACTTAGCACAGAAAATGTAGTATAAAATAGCTCATTTTAAAATACTGATTGAATGGTGGAGTGATAGGTATGTGATACACTAGGTTTAAGGAGATGTTACTAAAATTAACTGTATCTGTTGCTTCTTACTTTTTTGGTGTGACTACCAGAAAATTTAAATGCATAAAACCTCCCATTATATTTTCACCGGATGCTGCTGCCATGAAGTTTCCTCCTAAATGACCTCAACGATCCTCAGGCAACTTGAGACTGAGAAACCCAAAGTGTATTTCCAGCTGAGAAGGCAATGTTACGCATTCATCTGACATTCCCAGATATTTCCACCTGGACATCTCACAAGTTTCTCAAACTTAGCCTGTTCAAATCTTGATTCTGTCCCCCGAACTCACCTCTCCCCAGTTTATCTCATTGTTCGCAGGCCTCTCTCCAAAAAAAAAAAAAATGCTACAAAATTGACTTTGAAGATGAAGGAAGGGGCATTCTCTAGAAGCCAGGGGGGAACCAGCTCTGCCAATACATTATTTGAGCCTTATAAAATTCAGTCACCCCCAAAATTACAAGAGAATAAATTTATGTTGCTTTAAGCCACTCCGTTTGTGATGTTTGATAGCTGTAGTAGGAAACCGACAGAGAGAAAAGGCACAGCGCCATATAACCCTGCCATGATTTCCTCCAGTAATATTTTAAGTCAGTCCACTTCTCCCCATCTCCATCACTACATCTCTAGGCTGGGTTGACTATAACAACTTCTAACTAGCTTTTCCTTAGGATGAATTGAAAATGACTGTAAATGTTTCATCAGTCTTGCCATTAAGAGGTGGAGTCTTTCTACTTCCCTTGAATTCAAGGTGGCTTTGGGCTACTTTGACCAAGAGAGCACAGTAGAAGTGACCATGTGTAACCTCCTGGGCTGGGCCTTAACAAAGACATAGCTTGACTTTCACTTGCTTAGACTGATCCCTCTGGAAGCCAATGACCACATCAGACCCCTGATTAGCTCTGAGGAAGCCCAAGGCAGCACTGACAAGAGGCCACACGAAGCAGCACCAGGGTGCCAGACATTTGAGTGAATCTTTCTTGGATCTTCAGACTAAGCAAGTCAGCAGCTGACAACAGCTCAGGGAAAGGTCCACCCGATAAGCCGCTGAACCCTGTCTGAATTCCTAACCTGCAGAAACATGACCAAATAGAATGGCTGTTGTTTTAAGTCCCCGAGTTCAGGGTAGTGTGTCACACCATGATAATAATTGAAATACTTCCCTCCCACTCACGTGATGGCTCTAAGCCACCTGTCATGCAGCAGCCAGCACGGTCGTCTTATAGTTAGTCTGATGGTCACTCCCCTGCTTCCTACTGCACTTGCAAGAAAACTGAACCTCCTGCCTTGTCACTCTTCCCATGGATCCTTGGAACCCAGCCACCAGACATCGTAAACATCACTGGATGTTTATGGTCTAACAGCTATTCAATTAGAAACGCACTTATTAATTCAATACCTCTTTATGCGGCACTGACGATGTGCCAGGCACTGAACTCTGTGTTAAGGACACATCAAGGAACCAATGGGAGATGGACCCAGAGCAATATTATAGATTGTGACAAATGCGGTGAACGGAACACACATGCGTGCATGCGTGTGCGTGCACGCACGCACACATACACACACACACACATTGCACTGTGATTGAAAATTAACAGGGTATGCCCAGTTTAAGTAAGGTGATAGGGAAGGCTTCTCTGAGCAGATAATGTTTAATCAGATGTTGAAAAAGAGAAAGACTGTGACATCACTATTCCTAGACCAGGCTCTGTGTTTCCAGAAGCAAAGCCCAGAACCAGAGTCCAAGAGCGGCCCTGCAACTCCTCCTGGTCCTGAAGTCTCAGCCACTGTGATGCCATTTATTTTGCTAACATGTCTCCTGCTCAGTTTTCCCCTGCTGCTAAATGCCCCTCTGCCCAGACTCACTCACTACCTTGGCTTCCAGTCTCCAATCCCAGTGCCCACCACCTCCCTAGAGGGCCCTTCTCTCAGATCATCAAATCCTGGCCTATTGTGACACCTTGGTGCCAACATTAGCACTAACTTTAACACACACATTGGCAGACCCAAAGTCCAGTTACCTTGCAGTTCTGATGGGCAGAGGTTACTCACAATTGTCATATTTGGGAGGGAGGTAAGATAGGGCTTCTTTTTTTTGCTCTTTTCCTTTATATATTTATAAATACTATTATATAGTTTTTAAATAATGTTATAACCAGAGGTCCTTGGTTTCATTTAACTGTGGTGGAAAATGCATTGCGAACTCATGAGGGTTAAAGCCATTTAGTGACGAGTCTGCAGTGGGTACCCTGGATCCTTTGACTTTGGTACCTTAGCACATGGGAGAGTCCTTCCGGAGCACACTAGTGATGGGTGTGTAAGAGAAATTTCCTGGTAAAGACATTTCTCACTCATCTGCTTCTGCCAGGTACTCATTCCACTATATTCCAGGGTGGGCACAGGGAAACCGTTTTGGAGAAAAAGAGTCATATAAGCCATGATTCCGGGAATTCACATAATATGGTTTAAGTCCCCCCTGCCCCGCTCTGCACCCCCACACACAATGTGGCCCCTCTCCCACCCTGGTGTGGAGCCTCAGTTGTCTACTAGGGACCTCTGGATTTTGAAGAACCAAAGTACAGTATTCAGGAATACGGTGAAACAAGGATGTCTCGGTTAACTGAATATTTGCTCATTTCATGAAGGATGATGCTTCTGTCTCCAAGTCTGCCCACTGAAGATGCATGTGTCATGGATCCCGAAGGTCAGTTCTCCAAGCCTGGCTGTCCTCTGACTGACTTGTCATGGAACAGCTTGGCTCAAACCACATCGCTGGCTAAACAGCCTGTGCCCATGCTGCATGAGACATCTCTGAAGAGCTGGAGCTCCCTGAGGCTGTGGCGGGCCCCGCCCCTGTGACTCGTCACGTCCTCGCCGCCACTCGGATTTCAGCGGCAGCTGTGCTGAGGTTCTCTGTGGGCCCGGGTTACCCTGGGACGGGGGGCAGACTGGCCCTACCCCAAGTTCATGTGACTGCAAGTCCTCCTGCCCAAGACCTGCTCTGACACGTGGCGGAACTTGTTCTCAACATGAGGCATCACCCTGGGGCAACTCTCGATCCATGTGGAGTGTGCAGCCTGTGGACAAAGCCTCCAGCATTTCCATCCTTCAGGTGGATGATTCTGGGAGGGCTTCTGCAGGGCTCTCACAGGTCCTGTTTAACTGAAGGGATTCATCCCGTTGCCCACAGAAGAGACCTCCACAGTTTACATCTGATCACCTTTTTCCCCCACTCCGTCTCCTTCTACCCCTTCATCACTTCTGCCCCCTTGGACTACCTCCCAGTTACGCTTCCTGCACCCAGGTCCTTGTCTCAGACTTTCTAGGGAACCCCGACTGAAGCCGATGCAGACTGATCAGGACATCCACCTTTGAATGAGAATGGATTAGCACACAGCAAGAGGCACCAGTGCAGGCTGGCAGCAGGGTGTGGAGGAAGCAGAGCAAAGCACAGACCGATCCAGAGCCTTGCCAGAATCCTGCAAGACAGTCACTCTCATCACCAGGCAGTCTCTCTGAGGGCAGTGTGTGTCAGCAGTGACTCTTTTTCCTTGACTGCATATTGTTTCTAGGACCATTCTAGATACTGACTTCAAAAGCCTTCTAGTTGCTGATGGGCTATATGTGTAAGACGTCTTTTGTTCTTGCTTGCATGTCTGATTCCATTTCTGGAAGACATACAGAAAGACATCATCATCGTGGACACGTCATTATGCTCTTTTTCCCACTCTGTCCGGGGAGCTGGGCAGAGAAGACTGGCTCCTGAGGGCTAGCCCCATCCTCCTGGCAGTTGGAACCCTCTGTCTGTGCCATCCCTCAGCACCATGGCGGGAAGTGTGACAACAGCATCTGTCAGAATAAAAGGTGCCCCTGTAATCTGTGAGGTCACAAGAACCCGTGTTTTGGGAAAAAAGAGAAACCCATTATTTGACACTCACATGTTGGAACACAAAAACTGCAAACCAGCAGGGAAGGACAAATATTTTTCTAGAAGAATTTGGCCAGTGGCATAAGAGAAAGCCCACTCAAATCAAACATAGAGGCCCTGCTATCCAGGTCTTTTTACTGGATGAGTGAAGTGAAACCTAGTTTTTCTTCAGCAAATAGTAAAAATGAAAAAAAAAAAAAAAAAAAAAAAAGAATTCTCCAGAGAGCTCTGAAGAAGGAGAGGGGCTAAAGTCACATCCTAAACCTGATACAGCATTTAATTGACAAAGAACAAGAAACTAAATTTGTATTAGGAGCTAAAAAATGTTGCTTACTGACGAGTTAATGTTTAAGACAATAAATATTTCAGAGTTAAATAGGAATACTTTCTTTTCCTCTCCCACTTGTAGAATAGGAGATGATTTCATCTCAATGCATTTAAACTTCACACTGCTGGACCTCAAGAAGATTCAAGATGGCACAGGCCAGAAGGAATTGTCTGATGGGAGGCTGGGACCTGGTTCTCTGTTGGACTAAGGATTCAGGTTACAGCTTCAGTGCTGTGTATGCATTCCTTTTACACCTGGAGTGACAATAAGTACTCGCTAATTCACCAAAGGGAAGAGTCATCCAACTGCCAATTTACTTACTTTCAACTTTTTAGTTAAAGCATGATAGTTATCATTCATATACTAAACCACAAAGTATAAATGTACAGAGTCATGGATTTGTGTGTGTATGCAGCGAATACTCCTGCGTAACCTCCACAAAGATCAGAATGTGCAACACCGACACACTGTAATGTATCACCACTGTAAGAACATGCCCCACGCCTTCTGCGGTCGTCACACATCCCAAGGTAACCGCAGTTCTGATTTCTACCACCATCTGACAGCTCTGCCCGCTGCTGAGCCTCATTTACCTGGGCTTGAAGGTAAATGAAGTTCATATCTAGCTTCCTTCATGTGACATTACATCTTTTAGGTTCTTAAGCATGACAGTATTCATTATTGCTACATAATATCCATTTTATGTATATATTAAAATGTACCCATCTGTATCTTTATGGACTTTTGGGATGTTTCAAGTTTTTTAGGCTATTCTGAACAGTGTTCTGAACATTCTTGCAAACCTCTTTTGGTGTACATACATACACAGTTCTTTCAGATATAATCTAAACATGGAATTTTGAGGTCATAGATGTTCAGTTGTCAGTGTGAAGGTTCCAGTTGCTGCACATCCTTGTCAACACTTGGTTTTGTCTAAACCATTTGGTATGTGTATGTAATAATATCTCTGTATAATCTTACAGCTTTACTTTCTGTTTCCCTGATTTCTAATGACTTCAAAAAATCCTTTTAATATGTTTAGTGGTCATTTGGATATCTTCTTTTGTAAAGGGCTTGTTAAAATTCACTATCCAGTTTTAATTGATTTGTTATTATTTTGTAGAAATTGTTAATACATCTTGGATAAATGACCTATAAAGATACTTATAAATATCTTTCCCACTCTGTAGCCTGCCTTTTCATTTCCTCAATGATGTATTTGGATGAGTACATTCTTTTTACTTTTACTGAAGTCCAATTTATTTATCTTCCATTTGTATACATAAGAGAAATTAACATATAATTTTCTTTTAATGTTTATGTCAGTTATTTTGACAAAGGTTATACTAGCCTTAATAAAAGAAGCTTTAAAAGGTTTCACATTTTCTATTTTATGGATGATTTTTAAAATTTGTTTAGTTTCTTCCTTTCATGTTTGGTAAATTTCACCACAAAGTCACCTGGTCTGGAGTTTTTGTAGGATATTTGTTGTTGTTATTTAGTCATTAAGTTGTGTCCAACCCTTTGAAACCCTATGGACTGCAGCCCACCAGGCTTCCCTGTCCTTCACTACCTCGCAGTTTACTCAAACTCAGGTCCACTGAGTCAGTGATACCATCTCACCATCTCGTCCTCTGCCACCCCCTTCTCCTTTTGTCCTCAATCTTTCCCAGCATCAGGGTCTTTTCCAGTGAGTCGGCACTTTGTCAGGTGGCCAAAGTACTAGAGCTTCAGGTTCAGCATCAGTCCTTCCATTGAATATTCAGGGTTGATTTCCTTTGGGATTGACCAACTTGATCTCCTTGTAGTACAAGGGATTCTCAAGAATCTTTATCAGCACCACAATTCAAAAGCATCAGTTCTTTGGCGCTCAGCCTTCTTTGTGGTCCAACACTCACATCTGTACATGACTACTGGAAAACCGTGTTGTTGTTGCTCAGTCATCCATCCTTCATCCTTCTGCCCTCAATCTTTCCCAGCAACAGGGACTTTTCCAGTGAGTCAGCTGTTCACATCAGATGACCAAAACACTGGAGTTTCAACTTCAGCATCAGTCTTTCCAATGAGTATTCAGGGTTGATTTCCTTTAAGATTGACTGGTTTGATCTCTTTGGTGTCCAAGGGACCTCAGGAGCCTTCTCCAGCACCACAGTTCGAAGGCATCAGTTCTTCAGCCCTCCACCTTCTTTATGGTCCAGCTCTCATAACCATACATGATCACTGGGAAGATCATAGCCTTGACTATATGGACCTTTGTCAGCAGAGTAATGTCTCTGCTTTCAACGCACTGGCTAGGTTTGTCATAGCTTTCCTGCCATGAAGCAAACATCTTCTGATTTCACAGCTGCAGTCACCATCCACAGTGATTTTAGAGCCCAAGAAGAGGAAATCTGTCACTACTTCCACCTCTTCCCCTTCTATTTGCCATGAAGTAATAGGGCCAGAAGCCATGATCTTAGTTTTCTTTAATATTCAGTTTTAAGCCGGCTCTTTCATTCTCTTCCTTCACCCTCATCAGAGCTTTGACTATATGGACCACAGCTTTGACTATATGGACCTTTGTTGGCAAAGTGATGTCTCTGCTTTTTAATATGATGTCTAGGTTTGTCATGGGATCCCTGGTGGCCCAGATGGTGGCCTGCCTGCAATGCAGGAGTCCCAGGTTCGATACTTGGGTTGGGAAGATCCCCTGGAGAAGGACATGGCAACCCAATCCAGTATTCTTGCCTGGCAAATCCCGTGGACAGAGGAGCCTGGCTAGCTACTGTCCATGGGGTGACAAAGAATTGGACATGACTGGGCAGCTAACAATCAATCTAGGTTTGTCATAGCTTTTCCTCCAAGGAGCAAGTGTCTTTTAATTTCATGAGTGAAATCATAGTCCACAGTGATTTTGGAGTCCAGGAAATAAAATCTGTCACTGCTTCTACTTTTTCCCTTTCTATTTGCCATGAAGTGATGCGGCTGGCTGCCATGATCTTAGTTTATGTCATGTTGATCTTTAAGCCAGCCTTTTCACTTTCCTCTTTCACTTTCATCAAGATGCTCTTTACTTTCTTGTTGTTCTCTGCTATTAGAGTGGTATCATCTGCATATCTGAGGTCATTGATATTTCCCCTGGCAATCTTGATTCCAGCTTGTGCTTCATTTAGTTCAATATTTCACATGATGTACTCTGCATATAAGTTAAATAATCAGGGTGACAATAAAGAGCCTTGTCATACTCTTTTCCCAATCTTGAACCAGTCAGTTATTTCATATTTGATTCTAACTGTTCCTTCTTGAGCAGGAGACAAGTTACGTGGTCTGGTATTCCCTTATCTTTAAGAATTTCCCATAGTTTGTTGTGATCCACATAATCAAAGGCTTTAGTGTAGTCAATGAAACAGAAGTAGATGTTTTCCTAGAATTTCCTTGCTTTTACTATGATGTTGGCAATTTGATCTCTGGTTCTTCTGCCTTTTCTAAATTCAGATTGTACATTTCAGAGTTCTTGATTCGCATACTGCTGAAAGCCTAGCTTGAAGGATTTTGAGCATAACCTTGCTAGCCTGCAAATCAAGCGCACCTGTATGATAGTTTGAACATTCTTTGGCATTGCCGTTCTTTGGGATTGAAATGAAAACTGACCTTTTGCAGTCCTGTGGCTATAGAGTTTTTAAATAGTAGGTATTAGACTATTCAGATTTTCTATTTCTTCTTGTATATGTTTTGGTAAGTTTGTGTTAATTTTTTGAGAAAATTTGTCAATTTTAATTTTCAAATTGATTTTCAGAAATGTATTCAAAATGCCCTTTTCCTGTGTGTGGGTTTTTTTTTTTTTAATATTTGGAGGATCCCTAGTGATATCTCTGGAGAAGGCAATGGCACCCCACTCCAGTACTTTGCCTGGAAAATCCCACGGATGGAGGAGCCTGGTAGGCTGCAGTCCATGGGGTCGCTAAGAGTCGAATACGACTGAGCGACTTCACTTTCACTTTTCACTTCCATGCATTGGAGAAGGAAATGGCAACCCATTCCAGTGTTCTTGCCTGGAGAATCCCAGGGACAGGGGAACCTGGTGGCTGCCGTCTATGGGGTCGTACAGAGTCGGACACGACTGAAGTGACTTAGCAGCAGCAGCAGCAGTGATATCTTTTACATTCATTTGATTGGTAATTGTGCCTTTTTTTTCTTGGTTATCCTTACTAAGGGCTTGGGCTTCCCTGGTAGCTCAGCTGGTAAAGAATCCACCTGCAATGCAGGAGATCTGAGTTTGATCCCTGTGTTGGAAATATTCCCTGGAGGAGGGCATGGCAATCTACTCCAGTATTCTTGCCTGGAGAATCCCCATGGACAGAGGAATCTGGCAGACAACAGTCCATGGGGTCGCAAAGAATGAGACATGATTGAGTGACTAAGCACAGCACAGCACACTAGGGGCTTATCAATTATGAATTTATCAAAGAACCAATTTGTGACTTTATTGCATTTTTTCCTACTTATATCTACTTTATATGTTACTAAATTCTATTTTAATCTTTATTATTTCTTTCCCTCTATTTTCCTAGGGTGCAATTTGTCATTCTTCTTTGATTTATATAATTTATTTTCAGGCTTTCTTGTCATGAATTCAGATAAAAATTTTTCCTTTACTTGATATGCATCCCATAAGTTTTGTTATATTTTAAAAATATTCCATTCAAAATGTTATCCACCTCCTACTATTATTTCTTATTTCACCCACAGACTATTTCAAAGTATATTGCTTAGTTTTCAAACATGTGGGAATCTTCTGGTTTTCTTTTTATTATTGATTTCTGTTTTAAATCTACAAGGGTCAGACCACATATTCTACATGATTTTTATCTTTTGAAAAATTTTAGATGTACCTTATGACCAGTGTATAATAGATTGGTAACTATTCCATGTGTACTTGGAAAGAGTGTGTATTTTGAGAGTTTAGATACAGTGTTCTACATATTCTATTGAAATTTCCATTAACATTATTTCTATTTAGGTTGTTTTACAGCTACTGACAGGCAGGTTAAAATTTCTAGCTATGATTATGGGTTTTTCTACTTCTATTAGTTCTGCTTTATATCTTAGTTTTATTTTTCATTTGTTATTGAATGTATCCCGATCTAGGATACATATCTACCAGTTTTATGGTTTTATAATTCTGAAATAACTATTTTTATCTGTGTAACACTTCTTTAGCATCTATATTCCTCTGATAATAGCATAGCTGCACCAACTTGTTTTGGGAAACATTTATATGATATGTTTATTTAAATTTGCTCACTTTTCATCATTTTGCATCCTTACATTTAAGGTATATCTGATTTAAGCAATATATATAGCTGTTGTTCAAAATCCAGTGTGACAATATTTGCTTTTAATTGGAGTATTTATCAAATTATATCCCCAGTCTTCATGTTATTCTATATTTCACCTTACCTTGGTAAATCATCTCATTGTGAATATATCCTGTTTGCATTATCCTAATATGAGTGTCTTCTGATAGACAAGAACAGAGAATTATGTAAAAATGAGGACACATGGAAAGCCAAAAAAACCAGAGAATGGAAAACTGGGTCCTTGTGATACATACTGAACCCCTATATTAGGTTTATGATCCTATTTAGCTCGTAACTAAGTTACAGTTAAAGCCAGAGCCCCAGAACCTGTGCATTTACTGTATGCACCGTATTAGGTAGGACATGGTCTTTCTCTCTTTGCTAGATAATAGTATTTAGTGTTTACTTGTGTGTTAGGCACTGTTCTAAGAACTTCACATGTATCTTCTCATTCAACTCTCATATTAACCCCAGGAGGTACCATTTTATTCCCATTTCACAGATTTTTTAAGTTTTAAAATGATAAATAAAGAGTTTGTTACAAATCACACAGTTGATGAATTCCAGAGCTGAGATTCAAACCCAGGAAATTTGACTGTCATGGCTTAGCTATTAAAGGACTCACTCTTTGGCCTTTCCCAGTAGCCCTGTCTTTAGTGTTAACTGCTCAGTCATGTCTGACTCTTTGTGACCCCATAGACTGTAGCCCGCCAGGCTCCTCTGTCCATGGAGTTCTCCAGGCAAGAATATTGGAGTGGGTTGCCATTTCCTTCTCCAGGGGATCTCCTTGACCCAGGGATTGAACCTGGGTCTCCTGCATTGCAGGCAGATTCTTTACAGTCTAAGCTACAACCTCAGGTTGTTTTATACGGAAAGAAAAACCAGGATCTCTTTAAATTTTGGTCTAACATATACAACCTATTTATGTTGCCAAATACTATCTTATAAAATGTCTACTTTATTAATAATTACCGATGGTCTGTCTTTTTCATTGTTCTTATCTAAAGTATTATTTCTGAAATTTCCATTTTTGCTTTTCTATGTCCTCTAAGTAAAATTTCTAAGTTACTTACAAATTTCTAAGTGCCCTTAAATATTTTATGGGTCTTCATAGCATATTTTATTTAAAAATATGGATTGTAGCTTTTTTCCATGTGTGGCAGAATTCAGGGAGAGATGAAAATATATGAACCTGAATTGGTAATCGTACATCTCATTTCGACTGGATGCTGTTCTCTTTCTTGCCAAAGAAATGTTGACAGTTTGGATTTATAACAATGCATTCAGAAACCTTGAGGTTTTATAACAGAAAATAATGTATCATTAGGCACTCTGAAAGGATAATGAGGCATTTACTACATCTTGCTCATTTTGGTAAAGGTTTCTAGAAATAAACATTAACTCATATGGACTTGACATATGGATCATTCATGAAGTGAGCATAGATTGCACAATATAGTTAGCTGCTTGAATTATTTCTCCACAAATTATTCATGCTTCTAATTTATCTAACCATTTTTCCTCTCTTACTGTATCTGAATTTTCCTCATTCCACATGACCTGAGTACATTAGCATCAACAGGGAGAAAGTTAACCAAAACAAAAAAAAAAATTAAATGGTTGACCAAAGAAGCCATGGTGAAAATAAATCAGGGTGAAGTCCTAGGAAAGAGAGCTATCTCCCTCAGGAGAAACACTCCAATTTTGGATCTTAGCTTCTCTCAGGAACTTGAATACTTTATTCTTAATGAGATAATAAGTAACATGATAGGTACTGTAAATCCCACCTAGAGCTATGTTCGATGATCAGTGGAATAAAGCTCGTATCTGGTTGCTGCGGTCAATAACCAGAGATTCCCTGAGAATGCTCTCTGGACGTGGTGCCTAACACATCTGTAAAGGATCCTCAGCATCTTAATGAGATCCAGATTACAGAGCTCTTGGCACCCAATCATTGCAAATTATGTGATTTATACAACTTGCAAGTACTGTTCCATTATTAATACTGCAGCATTATTTTCACCATTGATTACTTATAAATCTCAAAAAAAAAAAAAATTCAGAGCAACTGATTGACCTGTTGGCATTAGCATTTATTTGGCTAACATACACATCATTAAAAAAATAAAGCAATATTTCTGCTAACATCACAACTTGTAATCTGGTCTTCATTCCTGTAAGCCTATTGCAACCCATTTACACCATTCTGAGAGACAGAAGTAGAAGAGACCATGTCATTCTAAGTGAATGCAGAAGAGAAGAGCTTACTTTGGTGGGGGAATCACATTGAGGAGCAGTGAAGGGTGAAAACGATAAAGCCAGTTTGGAGTCAATTTGAATGTTGCTCCTGGTGGAGCAAGAGAAAGCCCCAGCGGCCTCTGAATAGGGCTTGATATGACCCCAGCTGCAGTCCATGGGGTTGCAAAGAGCTGGACATGACTGAGGCAACTGAGCACATGTGCATGCATGTTCTTTAGAAAGAACAATTCAGATGTAATAAACACGCAGACTGGATCACATGGGAAGAGGAGAAATTGGACTTAGGAGAGATGCTCTTCACAAAGCCCTATCACAGGCCAGGCAAGAGGATACGATACCTTAGCTAGCTGTAGCTATTATAACGGAGAAGGGCGTACAGGTAAAAACCTCATGAGAGAGAGAAAGAATGAGAAGTGCCACTGACTTCTCAGGTGATGAGGCATCAAAGACAAATCTAAGGCTTGGATGCCTGGCAAGATGAGGATGCCATTTTAAGACAGAGAACCCAAGAAGATGAGGTTTAGAGGTTCACTGCTGCTGCTAAGTCGTTTCAGTTGGGTCAGCCTCTGTGCAACACGGCAGCCCACCAGGCTTCCCCGTCCCTGGGATTCTCCTGGCACAGGAGTAACTATTTGCATACACACAATAACCTTGATGGGCAAGATGTAGAAATGGACATTTCCTGTAGGCAGCAGACATGAGGACTCCAAGGTCAGAAATGGAGCTATGCCTTTAGAGACACCCTAAAGAGGGGATATTTAAAGTCATCAGGTTGGATGAGATTGTTGAGGCTGGTAGAAACCAGAGGATAATCAAGACAGAAATCTGAAGAACACCTCCAACAAAAAGCAGGAAGAGAAATTAGAGGAGAAAAAAATATAAGAGGTTGCCATATATAAGGGATTCCCTGGTGACTCAGATGGTAAAGAATCTACCTGCAACGTGGGAGGCCTGGGTTCAATCCCTGGGTTAGGGAGATCTCCTGGAGAAGGGAACAGCCACCCACTCCTGTATTCTTGCCTGGAGAATTCCATGGACAGAGGAGCCTGGTGGGCTACAGCCCATGGGGTTGCAAAGAGTCAGCCATGACTGAGTGACTTTCACTCACCTTTATATATATATATATATATATATGTATATACATGTATATAGACAGAGTGGGGTACCATGGATAGTAAAATGTCTTGGAAGGCAGATGAGACAGCATTCCAAAACTGTCAAGTGCTCTGTTGGGAACGTAAAGTGGTTCAGCTGCCTTGGAAAACATTTTGCTGGTTCCTCAAAAAGTTAAACATAGAATTACCATATGACCTAGCAATTCTATTCCTGCTAAGTCACTTCAGTCGTGTCTGACTCTGACACTGGAGTGGGTTGCCATTTCCTTCTCCAATGTATGAAAGTGGAAAGTGAAAGTGAAGTCGCTCAGTCATGTCCGACTCTTCACAACCCCATGGACTGCAGCCTACCAGGCTCCTCCGTCCATGGGATTTTCCAGGCAAGAGTACTGGAGTGGGGTGCCATCGCCTTCTCCTAATCCTATTCCTACTTCCAGGTATAAACTCAAAAGGACTGAAAACTAGTCCTGAAATGCATGTGCCTGCCTGTTTGTAGCAGCACTTCTCACAATAGTCAAAATGTGGAAACAGCCTAAATGGCCATTGGCGGATAAACAAGCAAATGGTGGTGTATCTAAACAGAGCACTTTTAGTCAGTCCTAAAAAGAAATACTGTGATCATACATGCTACTGCATTAATGAACCTTGAAGGAACTATGCTAAGGGGAAGAAGCCAGTCAGAAAAGACCACATTTTATATGATTATATTTATATGAAATACCCTGAATGAGTAAATTCTCAGAAACAGAATGCAGACCAGTTTTTTCCACGGACTAGGGGAGTCAAATGCTTGCCAAGTATGGAGGCTTTTTTTCTTTTTTTTGCAGGGGGCAGCAGGTAATATCTTGGAACCAGAGGTAGTGGTTGTATAACATCCTGAATATATTAAATGTCACTGATATGTTCAAGCTAAATTGGTTAATTTTATAAGAGTTTCACCTCAATAAAATAAAAATTAAAATAAGTTGCCAAATGCTTCAGAGAATTCTGAAGGGCTGAGGGCTTAGGACTAAGAAAAAGTTTCAGGCAACCAGCTTTTTTCTTTCCATGATCTTCAAGTGAGAGTAAATTTCAGCAAAATGTTGAGGGCAGGAGCCCATCCTGGAGTATTAATATGTGAGTCTGTGATGGAATAGAGATGGTGCATGAAGACTCTGTTTCCAGGGAGACTGGTGAAGGGAAGGGCAGTAATGAGGGATGAAGTTGCCCTGTGGAAATCTGTTTCAACCTGGGGAGATGTGAGCATGTTTGAAGGCAGAGGGGAGGATTCGGAGAGGAGTGAACAACTGAAGGTGTAAAACAGGGAAGCACATGATAAGACAGAAACTGAAAGGAGCAGGTTCAAGGGCACAAGTGAAGGGCCAGAAAGAGAGGGAAGAGTTGTAGTTCTTCGGAGAGGGGAGGGAAAGATTGGAGGTGCGCAGAGGTGGAATAGGGAATCACAAAATCTCAGGCTGGATGGCATAAACATCACAGCAGGAAGAAATGAAGGGCCAGCTGCAGAAAATAGCTGGCAGTGGGGTTGGGCCTAATGCTTAAGGCAAATGGAAGTCTTGGAGTGGTGCTCAAGTCATGAGCAATAAATTAAGTATGAAAAATCACAGAGTAGCAATAAAGGCAGGGACCTGTACAATAAAGCTGCTGCAGTTCCACGATCATGAATGTCTCATCAACCAGTCTTCTCACATCATGCCATCCTGTTATCCAGAATGTTTTTGGCCTATAGATGGGGCTAATTAATTGCCGAATTAATTTTAGTACATCCTTGTAGGTACTTGAGTCCCTTTTGAATCTCGAGTCTATCATCCAGTTAGGACCCCCGAGTTGTGAAAGTTACAAATTAAAAACCATGTCTTTATATCTGTATCTCCATCACTGGGATGAACGCAGTCAGTTGGGGCCATTGACTGCATGCAGAAGCCGTTTTTTAGGCTGACACAGATTATTTTTCAGGCCTTTTAGATGCAGCTATTCAATCTGAATCTACTAATATCCAGTGATAATATTCAGCTCATATTTCTCTATCTTGACAAAAAAGGATAAAATGTTTTGATAAATGCTTTTTGAACAGTCTGAGCACAAAGCACGGCTCTGAAATATCCCGGTTGTATAACCATGGGCAAGTCACATATCTTTCCATGTCTTACTCTATTCATCTGTAAAATGAAGATAATAGTACCTATTTCATAGGTTGCTGTAATGATTAAATGCCTTAACGTAAGAAATACGCTTCGAGAGGTGCCTGGCACAGAATTTGAGCTAAATAAATGTTGGCTATGATCAGCATTATTAACATTAATATTCACTCCATCTCTGGCATTTGTTTAGTCATTCAGTAAGTATTTATTCAGTGCCTGGTATTATATTATGTGTTAGATTCATAGCAATGAACAATTCAGTCACAGTCCCTACCCTTATGGAAGCATATAATTTTACTTTACCTAGTAAACCAATGCTCAAATTGTAAGATTTATGTAGAATTTGAAATATATATATATAAGGGGACTTTCCAGGGTTTTTTGCATTTATTTTTCTTCAATTCAGTTTCTGGGTGTTTTTTTCTTTTCTTTTTTTTCCTATGTAGAAAAAATTATTATCCAAAGACCTGAATGAAAGAGGAAATCACAGCAAAATCAGGCAAATAAGACTGATGGTCATGCTCTTAAGGGGTAGGCTTTTCTAACATGGTCCAAATTGAATAAGAGACAAAAAAACAGCAGTCAAGCCTCAATTATCTGCATTAACTGGGGTTTGTGAGAATGGACAATGAGAGAAAAAAGATAATGCATCCTGATTTGCTGTCTTAAATCTCATGGCAGAGGCTAAAAAAAAAAAAAAATAGTAGCATACAGGGGCATTTGGAATGAGAATGATGATGGATATGGGCAGTCTCTGGGAAAAGCCTAGTTATAGTTATTCAAACCATTCTTTGGGTCTCTTGGAAAACTACCATTGTTTATAGCTTTTTAACTTCAAAGGAAAGGAGCTGTAAAAAGTTGTTGTCAACAGAAGCCCAATTTGCTTGATATGATGAAGGGGTTGGTTGACAATGCACACCTTTTGTCAAAAGAATTTGTCACACAAAGAGGAAATTGCAGGAACCATTTTATTTCCATAAATGGCTGGAAGGCAGGAGACACCATGTAGAGAACAAGGGAAGGAGAAGCCCCCTCTTGAACCTCAGGTTCAGTTCTCTCTTATGGGTGGAAGAGATAAGGAACAGTGAGGAAGACTCTATAACCTCCCCTTCTGAACTGGGAGAAGGTGGAGGGAAAGCACCGGGTTCAATGGAGTTAGAGCAACATGCTCAGGTCCCTGAAGGTTGCTTCTAATCCAGGAGGATGTTTGAAATTTCTCTGCCCATGTGTAAGTCTACTGATAAATCAAATTCTGAAACTGTATATGGGGTATTATTTAAAGTACTCTTTTGATATTTTATCTTTCTTTGCATGATAGAGAAAGAAGAGCAAGTGTTACCCAAATCTATTCCCTGTAAAAAAAATTACTTTGATGACCACATACACACAGTATTTGCTTTTTGATTGTTGCTATTTCTTGCCTCATGAGAAAGAAGCAATTCAGCAAATAAACATATCTGCCCTTGTTGTGAACCCAACTAGAAGGTAGGCACTCCTGTTGTTATGTATTATTATCACTGTAATTATTTTTATGTAGCACCCCCAGGGGGCATGAACTAGAGGGTTTCTACTTCTGTTAACAGGAATAGAAACAAGACAAAATAAGCCCTGAGGGGGTTGGGCCCTGGCCACAGGTTCAAAGTGCTTCCTATTTATCTGCACGAGAGCTTGAGACTAGACTTGGCTTCGTCTGAACAAGCAATTGAGTTTGAGGATCAAACAGCATCGAAGTGTGGCCCAGAGGAGTTGCCACCCTGGCACCTACCACAGATCAATCCCAGCCCACAGAAACCGACATGGCCGGAGAGAGGATATGGTTGGCTAGGGCATAATGCTCTTCTTTGTTTTGTTTTTTTCAGGTGCTGAGGATTCTCCCTTAAAAGTTTGGATGAAGACCATGTAATTTAACTAACCCATGTGCTTGGTTGAGGGAGACTGAATAAGTAATACATCCTTCAATGTTCCTTTGATACTGAGTTTTTTAAGTATTCAGACCAAAGAACTAAAAGGAGACAATCCACGGTCTATATCAACGACTGTGTCCTCCTATCATTGAAAATGTTTGTTTTTCTCAATCAGAATTGAGAACCAGACTTCTACAGAGGAGCCTATGAGACATTTACATTTGAAAATCTTGTGCTATTTTCATGCAGTTTTATTTCCAAAAGTTTTATTCATAAGGAAAGTTTTTTTAAAGTGTCATGACAACACAGGGCTCCAACTACCAAAAATTTCCTTGGGATACTCAGTTAGTTTTACATGACTTTTAAAATTTCCAATCAGTTTGAAATTTGCCAACATCATTTCATCTCCAATAAGAGCAACCATGCCAATTGGCAAAGACCATGGTGATTAGGTATCTCCATGTGCCAGACAAGAGGGGAGTTTAAACAAGAGATTAACACCCCAATATTTACACTTAGAATTCACTTTTAGTTCATTTATGGTAATAATAAAAGATAGGAGGCTAATATCTGAGAGACTAGAAAATTTCTTTCTGATGATTCTACATTTCCTTTACTTGCAAAGCCCCAAGCAACTGTTGGAACGCTAGCTGTGGGTAGAACACTGGACCTAGGGAATCACTGTGAATTTGAAGCTGAGGTGCCTCCTGAATTGCTTTACCACCTGAGGATGACATCTTGACTTTGTTTCCTGACTCATAAAACAAAAATAACATCATTGCTTCAAGACCTTGATGTGAGGATCAAATTTATATAACATATATGGAAATTAAGTTTTAAATTATAATTTAAAAAGTATAAATCTAAGACATTCTCCGTTGACTCTAGGACCATAAAAATCAATGAGATAAGTTTGAAACAAAGGAACTCAGGGTCTAAGAGACATTTATACTTAGAAAGCTTGTGCTGGGAGCAGGGAGGTGGTTGGCAGTCAAGATGGCAGAGTAGGAAGGCATGGGGTTAGCATCTCTCTTACAACTAGGGCACCTACTGGGTGCTGGTGGGATCCTTGGACACCTAAGAGGATGGGAGGAACCCCTGTACGATCAGGTAGGACATGAGAGAGAAGGAGGGAGGGAAGGAAAGTGGAGGTGGGATGGGACTGTACCCCAGAAGGGGTCTCGGGGAGGAGAGAGGTCCACATGCTTGAAGTGCCCCCTCAAGGCATGGGGACTGGTGGGAATGTGAGGGATGTTTGGAGGATGGGGGATTGGAGGAGTTTTTGATCAGTTGTACATTCATTTTTTATTTTCTAGCCATGTTTTAATTTTCCTATGTCATTTCATAGTCTTTACAGTAGAACAGAAATGCACTCGTTCTGTTGCAAATGTCAGCATTACTAAATTAGCAGGGGCTATATAGAATCAGAAGGCCCAGACCCAATTCTCAGTTCTGCTACTTGCTGACAGATAAGGACATTGGCTAAATTAATCAGCATCTCTGAGCCTGGGCTACTTCTGTATCTGCAAAGAAGGAACCAGATCATCAATGGCACAGGCTGGCTCTGAAGATCAGAAGAAGAGGCACTTGTGAGAACATCTAAGACAATGTCCTGACATGTGGTAGGCCCCCAGGGAGTGTCCCCTTCCATTTCTCCTTCAAAATATATAAATATTTCAGCAGAATTCCATGGCAGCCCTGTCTCACTGATAGCACTTAAAACCCAGCTAATCTACATTGAGATGTGCTATAATTGTAAAATACATATTGCATTTCAAAGATTCAGTGTAAAAAGAATGTAAAAAAATTATTAATAATATTCAAGCCATTACTTATTGAAATACCTTAGATAAATTGTAATATGTAATGGGTTTTATATAGGTTACAATAAATTTATATATATATAATACATATATACACACACTTCAAAGGTATATCTATAGATATGGAGAGTATCTATCTCTGCCTATATGTATACATATATATGTGTATATGTTATATGTAGAGAGATAGAGATATATCTACATGTGTGTATATATACGTAGAAAGAAAAATAAAGATATACTGTCGCTATGGAGAGTATCTGTATACATATACAGATACAGATATATAGAGGTATATCTATACAGAGACTATCTATATCTACATTTGTGAAATTTAACCTAATATATATATTTGGCATGTGTATGTGTGTGCATTCCATTGGACCACACTGCTGTGCAACATAAAATCTTGAGTCTTCACAAGCCAATGAAGCTACTTTTTGTTATCTAGACTTTCTATGGGATCAGTTATTTCTCCCCAAGCATTTCAATTAAAATTAATCTTCAGAATATAGTTTTCTTAGATTCTGATCCACAAAGCAATCTGTTATCTACTTAAATTAATGAATCGAAGGATGTCTTTTATCTATATTTGAATAGTGTCCTGGAGCTAAGAATCATAAACATAACAATTTAGTCGTGTGTCAAAATGTAATAGCCTAATACCCTATTCTAGGCCCAATTCTTGGATCTGCACCATAATTTTTGAGCTATATATTTTCCCCAATTTGGGTGACAGTTAAATGGATACTAATTTTCCTTAATAGTAGCTGGGGAGGCGTTTGCCTTGAACAGGGGTACTTTGCAGGTTTTTGAAGTTATCACACTTGTTAAATCAGAGCATATTAAGTATCTACAGCTCTAACTCCTCATTTCTTTATGGCCAGAGTAAATGCACAGATTGGTTCTTCACCATGGTGGTTATAAAACATACTTTATGGGAGCAAGATCGATACCATTGTCCAACTCAACAGACTCCAAGCCCTTCCCAGTCAGTGTGATAATATGTCAGTGTGATAATACCTGGAGATAAGACTAGTACTTTTACCATAAGTCAGTCGCTCTTATTGTCAGAGATGCTTTAAACTAATGAAGTCAAGTTGCATGGATGCAGTGTGACAGGTACTTTAGAGGTTACATGGTATCACAGCCAAAATAGAGAAGAGAAGTAACAAAGGTGCAAAATATATTTGTTTAGAAAGTGTGAGATTAGGAAAATGGAAAAAATATGAATCAGTGACAGCAACTCACTGGGTACTTCAGTTAAGAATAAACAATTTGTCATTAAGAATCCTCTGCCAGCACTGGGTTAGGTACAATATATATTTCTATACTTTCACATACCCCATTAAGCATCTACAAGGTATCACTGTATGAATGAGAAAACCAAAACCCAAAGGAGCTAGGTGACTTTTCAGTGTCATATGTCTGGTAAGTAATATGTGTGTGATTAAATCCCAATTTGGAGTCATTCCAGGTCCCCATCAGTATCATCCACAACAATTCAGCTAAATGTCGCAGAGCACATGCATAGGCAGAGCAGACAGGCACTCAGCCACTGCTTCTGAGCCTCTGGACTCACCGTTCTAAGAGGTACTTTTCAAATGGAACCTTAAGATTCTGCAAAGCAGTGGGTTTAAAAGGTGTATCCCCCTGAGGGTCAAGATACATAATTAAAAGCAATATTAATACTGGCTTATGATCAGTTGATGACATAATTTGTCATTTTAAACACTAAATATAAAAACAACTCTTTCTCCCAAGTTGTTCCTTCCTCTAATTGCTCCCTTAATTTTACTTTTTTTTTTTTTTTTTTGAACTATTTCCATCATAATTCTTGGAACTGGGTTAGGAGCCAAACTTGTGTCTTTTAAATTGCATGTTTATAGTGGTAATGATTAAACATGGTAAACAAGCCTTGAATTTTGCCTTTTCAATTTCTGTCATAACTTTCTGTTTATCTTATTTTTAAAATGGGTTTTTTAAATGACCACAAAAAGGGGGAAATAATTTTTTTTTTCTGCATTTAATTTAAGCAACTTAAGAGACCAGTTTTCCTTTACTGAAGATACCAAGCATTGACTTCCAGTTAAGAAGTCTAAATTGTTTAATTAACTTCTACATACTGCCAAGTCTTTTGATGTTTGTTAAGTGAACCCACAGGAATAAAGAATCCTCTCTTGAAAGTTTAGTCAGCGTTTCACATAAAGTGGGCAGCTGAGGAGTGGGAGTGGTGAAGATTTAAGTTCATTTATCATCTTGAATTCTCCAGGTTGTAGAAGTGATAGCATTTGCTCACGCTGGAACGGGGGAAGGAATGGGTTTTCTGATTTTGCTTGGCTCATTCATTGTGCATACATTACAGTCTAACTCTGATGATATGATGAGGAGGAATGACAGGTTTTTTCATGGCACTTACTTTGTGCCTGGCATTGTTCTAAATACTTTGCATATACTTACTCATTTAATCCTCGTGACAGTTCTATGAAGTTGATACTATTATAAGCCCATTCTACAGCTGAGGGACCTGGAGCAGAGATGCAAGCCTGGCACTGGGAACCATGACAAGGCTTCCAGCTCTAGGGCAGGGTTCCCAGCCTCCCCATGTGGAAGCCAGGGCCCTGAGTTCAGGAGCTCGGGAGTGATGTGAAAACAAACATAGATAAATGAGACGGCTAGAGTTTAATGCTATGATGGGGGAGAGGCAGGCAGGGCTCTCTGAAGGGCATGGAGGAAAAGTCACTTTACTAGCCGGGGGGACGGAGAGGTGTCCCTGAAGAAGGGAAATCTCGGCAGGTTCAGAAGTTTCAGAAGAGTTAGTCCTGCTGATTGGTACTGGCCATGGAGCAGCCGAGGCCATGGCTAGCAGGCCATAACCTAGACAGAGGAGTGGCCAGCGTGATCTGGAGGAAAAACTCGGCCAGCTCAAGAAACCACACGTGATCTGGTATTGGGAGGTGAGGGCCGATTTCAACGCAAGGAATGGTATGAAGGGAGGGATTCAATCTACTCATATGTTTATTCAGAGGGTATTTACTGAACACCAACTACTGCCCACACTGTGCTGGGTGCTGAGGACAGATCAGTGGACATTCCAGGAAGTGAGCAAGGAAAGAAGGGAGTGGGGGCGTGGGCAGGGAGGCAGAAGGGAAACAGACTATACTCCTGCCTTCAGCGAGCTTGCAGTCTTCTCAGAGAGCCAGGCTTGAAATACTTAAAGAAGGAAGACGGCCAGGAAGGAAGGGAACAGGTGCTAGAAATGAGACTAGCAGAGGAGACCTTCCTTTGGTACCAGGGAGCGCTCTTAGAGGAAGTAACATTTCAGCAGATCGAGCCACTTAAAAACGAGAAGGAATCTGACCTGCAGGAAGGCGGTAGAGATCAAGCTAGACTGTGAAGGACATTTTTCACACATATATAAAGACTTCAGAATTCATCCCATAGGCCCGATACCCTGAGGGGAAGTAAGACCCATTAAGCAGAAGAGTAATCTGATTAGATTTGCACTGATACTCCAGGCTGGGGGCAGGGAAGCCTGATTCAAGCCTGTAGTCTGTGGCCCCCACAACTCACCATCTGTTACAAGCATGCTTCCTGCTTTGCTCATGAGACCCAGCTGTCTGGGTCACAGGAATCTAAATTCTACAGATGCTTAGAGCATGAAACTCACTTTTTAAGATGAAGTTGGTAGGTACAGTCTCTTTAGCTCCCGAACTTAATTCAAAATAAATTCCTACAAGCTCTGTGAAGTTTCCCAGCCTGACTTTATTGAGTTTTTAATTGATGTCAGAATTCAGTGCCATAATCTACAGTTCCGGAAGCTACAAACTCTTAAATTAGAAATACATAAATAAATAAGTGGCATTTTTCTCCCAGACTTGCAACGTGTAAATGAGGTTGATGAGTCCCATTTACACGGCCTGTAAAGACAACTCCATCCAAGATGCAAAAGAATGAAACACAAGTTTTTCCATGGAAACCTTTGGAGCTCTATGTTCAAGGTAAAAATAACGAACTTTTAATAAGTGAGTAAATGGAAGGAAACACTCTGCTGTCTTCATGTTCACCACTGCTAGGCAGCAAGCAATAGCAGATTTTGTGTGGACAAGCTACAGTTCCATCCAGATGTACGCTTGTGAGTCAAGTTCATAGTCACATTCCATGGGCTAGGAAACACCTTTGTGCACATATGGTTATCTCAGCCCCCTTCTTAACTGTCCCTTTTGGCTGTCAAAATGAAACTGCTCCTCCACCCACATAGATCTAAGATGATGTTAGACAGGTCAGGCAGGCACCAGCTTCTGGGCAATCCCTTAACAATGTAGCAATAGCTTGAACATCTATAACTAAACCACAATTAACAATCAGACTTCACAGATTGGGCTATAGGCTTTCCTGTGAAACAGGATCACAGGAAGCAGGTAAGACGAGAGATGCACATTCTTACATTTCTTTTATTAAGGAATCGCTGGGCTCCAGTTACTGCAGCTGAATTTGGCTTCAATGGGGCTGCGTTTGTCTTAGAGAATCCGTCCTTCCCTGACACAGTGATGTGAAGCCAGCCACTGTGACGTCTCTCCTGTCTCGGTTGTGCTGGGTGCCCCAATGCCCTTGTTTCCCTCTTTGGCCTCACTTTCTCCTTCCACCCCTATCTGATTGCTGTGTCATGGCCTCAGCAAGGACGTTTTGTCCACAATTCCTTATCCTTTCTCAAGAGGTTCTAAAATAATGCCACTGATGGGACATGTCACCTGCTCTCTGATGCTGTGCCCAAGGCAGCGCTCCTGCGATTGAGACTATTCTTATTTATCCCTGCTTCACAGATGAGAATGTGTAAGTTCAGGGAAGTGAGTGGCTTGCCCAAAGTCATGTAAACATAAGTGATGGAGCAGAAATTTGAACCCACTTAAGTTTGATACCAAAGTCAAAGCCCTACTACTCTGCTATTTCCCCCCCAGGTGTTTACCTGAAGATCCAACCCTGGCCCTATCCAAATGTACCCAGGAGCTGCCAACTCAACACATCCAAGCTGGTCTATTCACCTTTCCCAAGCATTCCTCCCCTGACTGGTGCAATCCAGCTCCATCCTCCTAGGCTAGACATCTAGACTCACTGGGATGCTGGTTCTTGGCTTTGTTTTCCTTCAAACCACATCTTCCATCGGTTGTCTTCCCCCCATTGCTACTATACTGCTCTAATTCATGCCCTCGTCTTTGGACCCATGGGAAACCACCCAGGTGGCACAGTTTGCTGGCGAGCAAAGTGGCAGAAGGAGAATGGGTGGAGAGGCCAGAGTCTCAATCTTGTTTCTGCCAACTGCAAGCAAGGGGATATTGGCCAAGTTCTCACATCTGTGGGAAGGGGGTACCATTAGCAGCCTCACAGGGCTGTTGGGAGGGTTAGAAATAGCACATTAAAGCAGATCCTGAGACGCACATACTCATGAGAGTCCCGCTAAGCAGTACAAGTTCTCACTCATCTCTTTGTGCCTCAGTTACCCCAGCCTGTAAAATGAGTCCAACAGCATCGGCCTCCACGGTGGTGGGGGGATTAGATGAACCAGCATCTGTGGCCCATGAGGGCAGCAGCCAGCATGCAGTGAGCACCAAACGAGCACTGGCTGGCCTCACAGCCCTCCTCCCCTTTCTCTAAAGGCACAGAGCAGCCATCACCATCACCTCCCTGTTGGTACTTAATTAACACACATGGTCCCTTTCTCTCCCCAGGCAGGAGCTGGGCTGACTCTTGAACTCATAGCTTTCCTTCTCTAGCTGGCCTGCTGCACCACACACAGTAGGGCTTCAAAAATACTAACTGGGTATTTATTAAGGACTGTGCTTTCCTTAGAGGGATTCTCTGGCTAGCTATTTTATTTTCCTAGCCTTATCTCTTTTGTTTTTCTTTTTTTTTGAACCTTTATATTATGGATATATCTGGGCAACTTCACAAGGCTGATTTTCAAATTTCATAAAATTACTGAAGGTGGGAGATAAATGCCTATTCTGCTGGAGCTGGCAAACTGAATGGCACAGCAGCCTCCCCCGTACTTTACAAGAAGCAAACAATAGCAACCAAGCTTTGTGGACAGTGTGTTCAGACAGAGACAAATAGGAGATGGCCAGGGCTCCAAGGAGCTGGGCTTCTAGAGGGGATCTTTCTGGGACTCAAGTGACCAGCTCTTCATGGCTGAGTCTCTTGGTAATAATCCCAGGACTCCAAGCCCAGCAAGGTGAAGTTTTGTCCTAGGAAATATCTCAAATCCTGGCTGCTCTGCTTGGAGCTAAATATGACACTGTCTTTTTCTAGATTTAGAGATGAACTCTCAATCACAATGAACAATGTTCATCTAACTACATTCTATCCCACATGCAAAACCCCCTTCTGTGAATCTCTGTATCGTTTACTTGTTCCCAAGAAGCATTTTGTACTGCACATCCTGGCAGCTGTGTTGCTAGGCATGCGGAAGTCATTTATATCATGAGTTAGTGAGCTGCTGTGAAAATGACCGTGGTTAAGTGAGAGATAAACTCTCTTTTGTGGTGCCAGTGGGTTTCCATGCTGGTATGTGTTCACCAAGATCCCGTTTTGTTTTGAGAACATCAGTGGCACGCTGTGGATTCACGTTCAGCTTTCTACCTACGCTTAACTCACAGATTCACAGATATGAAGAGGAATTATGCAGTTTTTCCAGTCCAGGGACAGCAAATATACTCCAGCCCTAGAAACATCTCTAAGTGATCAATGGATAGTAGCTTTCAGAAGCACTGTCTTGAGAGCGATACTCGGGTCAAGCAGGGTGATTAGCAATGTCTGCAGTGTATATTGTTGTGGAGTAGGGCAGCACATGTGTCACTTACTTGCTGTTGCAGACTGCTTAACCCGTCTCATCTGCAGGTAAGGAAGTTATGTGACTCTTTCAAGATCACACAGACAGTGTTGGCAGGAGAGCGGCACTCACGATGCCATTTGTACTGTCTCTGCTCCCCAGCCGTGGGACTGGTGTTCACTCCACCACTGAACAAAATTAACAGATGAAGCAGGGTTACGGGGAGTGTGACAGATGGAGAAAAGCAGTGGGAATCACAGGCTTTGATAAAGTGGCTAAGAGCAGGCCAGCAGCAGGTAGGAGAAAAGGCTAGTCCAGTCGCACCAAGCTGGGGACACACCATTATTATTGTAATTATTCTGCCAGGGTCTTGCTGTGCGTCTTCCCTTTCTGTAATTGAGAAAGCCACAGAGTCTCTGGGCTCCTGGTGAAGAAGTAAGTAAATCCATAGTAACCAAGTGTCCCTGGATGACACAATCAGGAAGCCTGAAGAGCAGTTTGTGGCATTCCTAAAGTCACATGTGTGGGGGCAGAGATCTTCATCCAGGTGCATGTAGAAGGGAGTGGACACCAGTGCATGGCAAAGGAGCAGCACCATACGCCACGGTTGCCTCACATACAACTCTAGTGTGCGACTGTGGTTCTCACCTGCACAACCTCCATTTCCCTTTCTCAGATGACAGCATCCTTATTTGAGTAACAAACTCTTTCACTCTCAGCCTTTGTATTTTAGGTGGGGCTGAACTCATCCTGATTTCAGGACAAGGCATGTGCCTCAGGCTTAGCCAACTAGAGCGTCAGGATCCAATTGTCATAGAAACTGAATCAGGGATGGGAGCGTGCTCTGAGGAGAGCCAGTGAGACTTGATTTCAAGCTTGGGGTGGCAGTAAAGGAAGGGATGCTCTTTGAGATGACTTCAGACTGGGAAGATGACGTGAAGCTGCTGAGACCACACCAGGAAGCAGGAAGGGCTGTGACTGTCTACAAGCGAAGTCAGTGGAAGAAAAGTGGAATCACAAACGGAGAAGGACCAAAGCTAAAGTCATCACTTGGGCATGGATGCACAGCCATGCTAGCAGGCAAAGCTATCCCTGAGGTCTCTGTCACATGACCCAATCAGTTCCCCTAGCCACGCTGTTTTTTTTTTTTTTCTTTTTGACTTAGGTTTCTATCATTTGCAAACAACAAAAAGACTCTTGACCAATAATAAGCCAAAGACCCATTTTCCACACAAGACACACAAGTCTCAGTGTTCCTTCTTGGACCAACTTATCCTAAGTGGCTACATTACCTGCAAGGAGCCCTGGATGTCTTTCCCTCCAACAATCACGAGTTCCGCCATGTCTTCTGCATGGGGAGTCCGGGCGTGGACGAATAGAGTCTTGCCCACCGCAGTTATGTTCCTCAGGGCGACTAAGCTGCCGTCGGTGTTCACCCTGAAGTATGGGCTTGAGACCTCATAGTGCAGCTTGTCATTTCCCTTGCAGTCACTGAAGGTCACTGGCAAAAACAAAACAAATGAACAGAAACAGAAGGAGTGTGAGTAGGCTGGGAAGTTTAATGCTGGAGCTGTCTTTGACCATTAAATATGACTTACCACTCTGCACCCCAGATCCACGAGTGCTGAGCCTCACCCACTGCACCCTCTTGTGGCCTCATGGCTTTGACTATGCGAAGGACTCCACTCAGTGAAGAGTTCCTTAATCACCTCCCCTGTCCCAGGCAGGTGCTAAGCCTTTTAATGCCCAAAGAGAACCTCTTCCCTGCTTCCACACTGGGAGCAGAAGATGCTGCAGACAAGGCTGGGAACTGAGACGGAGGGTCCCTTGTCACTTCTCATCTAGGTTGAGCCCAGCAGTGGAGACAGGTAGGAAATGAAGGACTCAGCCACGGCCTCCCCTTACTTCCCCAGGCTCTATGAACAACCATTCACGACAGCATTTAGCCTACTTTGTTCAACTTTCACTTAGCTCTTTGGTGAAGTCAGGGGTGGCGCCTTTTCTTCCCTCAGAATCCCTATAAAGCTTTGCCTAGCTGCTAAGTATGGTTGGTATCTGTGTGTGAGTGTTGAATGAAGTTTTGACAAAGGACAGTTATGACAGCATTTATTGATGGCATCTGAGTGGCAGGCTCTATTATAAGGACCATACATTCAGTCTCTCCTTCCAGTCTCACAACCATTCTAAGTTACGGCAGCATTTCCCAGGTTCATTTTTATTATCTCCCCCAACAACAGAAGTGTTTTTAGGTATTGTTGCCTGATCATCACCACTCTCATGCATTGTCAGGGTCATAGAGCTGTTGTATGTCTGTTTACTTACCGCATGTATATCTGTACTCTACACACACACACAAAGTACAATTGCTTGTCTTTCTCCCAAGAACCTGTGTCACCCCTTTGGTGACATAGAGCCCCCCGAGAATGCACAGTCTACACACATCATTTCCATAGCATGGGAGGCAAGACTGAGCCTTGAAGAGACTGACTGACATGCTCAAGACCACACACTCAGAAAAGGCAGACACCTGTTCTCAGGCTGATCAGTCTGGATCTACATTTCAAGCTCCCAGCATATCCATTTCCCAGAAATGGGTTAACGAGAGGGAAAGGAGCTGCTGCCCCATCCTGACCCCCTCAGGCCTCTAACCAACCCCTCCAGGTCATCAGAGGCACCAGGTGAAGACATCCTGAGAGACAGACCTGCATTTAGGACCCGGCATATCGTAGGCCCTCGATATATCCTCGCTCTCTTCCCAACTTGCGGTATCAGGTAACTAGCGTTGCATGATTGGGTCTTGTATATTTTAGACACCTTTTACCAGTCCAGGAATGAGTGCTTTAGACTGGGGGCATTTTTCAAGGCTATGGGAATAATCTGCTGCTGCTGCTGCTGCTGCTGCTAAGTCGATTCAGTCGTGTCTGACTCTGTGCAACCCCATAGACGGCAGCCCACCAGGCTCCCCCATCCCTGGGATTCTCCAGGCAAGAACACTGGAGTGGGGTGCCATTGTCTTCTCCAATGCATGAAAGTGAAAAGTGAAAGTGAAGTTGCTCAGTCATGTCCGACTCTTTGCAACCCCATGGACTGCAGCCTACCAGGCTCCTCCGTCCATGGGATTTTCCAGGCAAGAGTACTGGAGTGGGGTTTTCTAGAGAATTAAAAAAAAAAAAAAAAAGCAATACCTGCCCCAACTCCCAACCGAGGTTCTGGCAGAGCAGGACTGGGGTCCAGGCACTGGTATCTCTTTAAGATTTCCCAGATGAATCTAATGCAGCCAGGGTCAAGCACTAGGACCCTGGACAATGGACTGCTTGTCAAGATGCCAGGTTTCCACATTTCCCAGCGATTCCTGGCACAGAGACAGGGTTGGGGACCTAGCATGCCAGGAACTCTTATTCCCGTGTCCTGTGAAGGGGCAGTTTTAAGAGTAGGCGTCTAAGCCCCTTTCCAATCCTGGTTCATTTGTAGTGGCCCTGAGATCGTGGGCAAATGACTTGTCCCTTGAACCTCAATGTCTTCATCTATAAAGTGGAACTGTTACAGGGAAAGCCAATTATGGCTCCATTTCTTTTACGTTAACCTTTGCTTCTTGTTGCTTTCCTTCACTAAAAGGATACTGTCCATACATAATGGCCTGCCATGGGGAACCCTGCCCCTCTGCCTGAATGGTAAACCAAAATGCTTTTTGCAGGACCTTGTCTATCTGTGGATGGCTATAGGAAGTAAGAAATTAGCACATCCCCTCCCCAGGCTCGCCATTCCAGGAGGTATATGCAAGGTACATGCCTTTTTAGTTTGCTTTCTCAGTCCCCCAACCCCCCCCTCTATAGAAGAACCTGGCACCCAGACCCAGACAAGATGGTTTTATTCTGAGACATTAGTCTGTCATTGTCTGTCTGCAGGCTTTTTGAATAAAGTCGTATTTTTTGCCAGAACAGTGTGTCTGTAGACTTACTGAGCTGTCATGTGGTGAGTAGACTGAACTTGGACTCTGTAACAGAACAAATAATAGTACCTCCCCTCATAGGTACTACAATTCTTCTGATAAGCATTAAACAAGATAATAACACTTAAAGCAATTCAGACAGACCCTGGTGCTATTACTGAAACACAAATTTTTGTGCCTGACAATACCTTCCTTGGTGTTGGCCTTGGTATTGTGAGGCCAAACAATACCAAAATATCAGTGTAGAACAGAGAAAGGTTTCCTGCAGGGCCCTGCAAGGAGACAGGTGGATCATGCCTTCCTTAAAAACCCCAAACTGCCCAAAAGCTCTCTGCAAAGCCCTTTTATAGGAAAGGTGAGGAAGGGGCATGGATGGTTGTTGCAAACTTCTTGGTGTCAGATCCTTTGTTCTTGAACCGTCAGGTCACGGTCAGGTAACAACATTCCTCTAAACTCCCACCAAACAAATGCTATTCTCTGTTCTGATAAGTACGGGCTAGGTCCCTCAGCACAACTTTCACTCTCGGAGGTCCAGGCCTGGCTGAGAAGAGGGGGTCCCTGCAGGCACTAGTTACCCTGCCCCACAGTGTTTGCCCAGCACCCATCTGGGTCTTCCTGCCAGCGCCCAGGCCTGGCTGAAGAAGCTCCCTGAACTGGTGGCAACCTCAGGGCCAGGTCCCCAGACCCGCAAGCCACCATTGCTGAGGGAGCCACGTGCCCAGGACCCAGCTGGCCTCAAGCTCCTCAGGCCACCCAGTGGGGGCCAGTCCTGGAGGCTGCTGCCATTAAATCACTGAGGTGGGGATCGGGGAGAGGGTCACCACCACCTCAAGGCCTGGACCTGGCCAGTGGGTGGCCCTGGTGAGGACTCTGGAGGCCCACAGGACACAGTCCCCAACTTGTTCCGAGCCCCCAACTCACCCAGGCCAGGCCAGTTCTGCCTCTGACCTCGCTCTCCATCTGAGGACCACCAGTCTGAGGACTGTTGGATGAATGTCCTACTAATGGCCGCTGTGCACAGTTATTCAGGGGGAGGAGCCCACTGCTGCACCGACCAATGGCTGAGTGACTGTTTAATGGTCTTGTGGTAACTGTTTTCTGGTAAAGTGTTGGGAGTTATGGCGGGCAGCAACGTCCATGAGAGTGCTAGGGGTTTCAGCAGGTGGCAGTGCTCTATTACGATGCTCCATGAATAAGAATTACTATCATCAATTTTCCTGTAATTCTGGGCATTGAAGGAGTTCTGTTTCCTTTTCTACACAGCTTCCTTCTTCTAGCTGCTTTTCTGACTGCCTCCTGGGTCCTTCTGCCTCTGTCCAGTCAGGTACTGGTGCTCTAGCCCATGCGGTTACCATGGAGATGGTTACTACAGATATTTCTGCTGAGGCTAAAGCAATGAGACAGATGATTCTGATCCAACCTTGCCCATTTTTGAATCCTCCCACTTTTCTTGGCAAAGCTCTACCTATCTCACTTGAGAGATCATGAAGGGAAAACAACTTCAAAGGAGTGAAATTACAGTGTCTGCCCACAGCAGACTCCACAAAGTTGTCTAAGGTATTCTTTTTTCCTAAAAGAACGACACTCTGCTGAAATGTTTACATTCGTGATCGCAATGAATCCTCACATTATCTATCTGGGGTGAATACTTTTTTTTTCCCTCTGGAAGCTGAGACTTAGAGAGTCTGAATGAGGTTAAGGCCAGTTAGTCTAGGTCATCTGCCTAAGCGAATGTGTTCTTTCCTTCAATCACTCAGCTTCCAGATTCACAATCTAGCCATGCTTTCATACCTGGTCTGCTAGTCCCTTAATATTTTTCTTTTAATCGACTCACATTTTTATTTATACAATTATTTAAAGATAATCTTTATAGTACATGATGAATCTGCCAAACATATTTTTCTAAAAATATTAAATTTAAGGAGGCAAGTAAAAACATACATCAGTCCTTGTATGTAGTAATGACATGTGTTCCATGCTCCAGAACTGCTGGCTTGGGCTAAATTCTTCTCTCATTTAAACAAATACATGCTTAGGTCCACCATACTCAGGTTTGTAATCTAGGAAGGCTCTGATATAATTATATGGGGTTGGCTGAAAAGTTTGTTCATGTTTTTTCTGTAATATTTTATGGAAAATCCTAAATGAACCCAATATGATTATCTTATATATTCTAGGAGGGCTTCTGATATTTGAAATAATATTTATAAAATAATAATATAATATATATAACCCATATAAAATATATTATATATATTATAATGTCAGATGAGTGTATTCTCCTCGGTTCTGTCTCGTCTCAATAAAAATTTGAAGTCACAGACATGAAAGCCCTTGGTGTGTCACAGCTCTCAGACAGACCGTGTTACAGCTCTTGGATAGACCAGTGTTACAGCTCTGTGTTACAGCTCAGTTTTATTTATAAAATAACATGAAAATACATCCTCAAGAGGTGCTGCTTCTGCTAAGTCACTTTAGTCGTGTCCAACCCTGTGCGACCCCATAGACGGCAGCCCACCAGGCTCCCCCGTCCCTGGGATTCTCCAGGCAAGAACACTGGAGTGGGTTGCCATTTCCTTCTCCAGGGCATGAAAGTGAAGAGAGAAAGTGAAGTCGCTCAGTTATATCTGACTCTTAGCGACCCCATTGACTGCAGCCCACCAGGCTCCTCCGCCCATGGGATTTTCCAGGCAAGAGTACTGGAGTGGGGTGCCATTGCCTTCTCCCCTCAAGAGTGAGGGCATGACAACCCAAAGACATGAAAAGAAGAGAAAGAGAGAGAGAAAGAGTGAATATACCGCGTGCACAGGAGAGAGACCCCCGGCCGTTTGTCTCCTTTTTTTGTATGCTTTGTTCCTCCCCTGGGCCTGCCCTATGTAAATTAGGCTGGCCAGGATGCTGTTTGTTCTACCTGAGGTCCTCACTCAGGTCCTTGGACCTTCCTTTGTTCTATTTTCACGGGCTGCCATTTTGGACTCCTGTTTCCTGTTCTCACTACCTAACAATAATAATGTAATATATTATATAAAATAATATAATATATATAACATAAGAATATATATAACATAAATAATGAGGTCTTGAGAAGGACACAAACCTCAGAGAAGGGACAATCTAGACCAAACCAACAATCGCAATTTAATACTTAATCAAAAGAAACATAGGGCACCACACTCTTTGTTTCTTCTTCCTCCTGAAGGAAACAGACCCCACTTCCCCATTGACTGCAATCTCACCTTAAATTTCCTATTAAAGGGCACAATTGATAGCACCAGCCCTGCATCATTGTCTTACATTATGAACCTTGTTGACACAATCAAGACGTCAGTGATTCTCAGAGACCAAACCAGTGCATGCTTCAGGGTGCAGAGTTCAAGGAACATATTAAGGATGAAATGGAATGGTTTATGTCTGTTTTGTAAAAAATAGATGTTTCTATATAGACAACCTCCTAAGCTCAGAATAACACCATGAGGATAATTGAAAGGAAAAATGATAATAAACAATTAAACTTGTGAACAAATATTGAAAACCTCTATGTGAGGGGAAAAAGGAGCTATCCGTACTATTCTGCACCTACAAAGAACTTCCTTACATAGTTTATCACTATGGCATTTAAAATAGCTACCAGGGAAAAAAATTATACATATAATACACTGTACATGCGGATTTATTGGAATCAATTGTGCAACATCATTCTTTGTGATACTCTGTGAACACCCCAGGAGAAGAAAGGGGGAAGTGAAAACTCCCCACCTGGGGGAAAAATGCAAATTAGATGAATGGCACCACTCAGGGTTTCAATTACGCTTTCAGCATGTTTCCACTCAAAATGTCCTCTGGGCTTAATGCAAATGTCACGAAGAGACAAACTTTAGCTGGGAGACAAAACCGCAACTGAAATGGGAAGCATGGCACGTGTGAATTAAGGGGCTTAATCCTCCTGACCCTGATTTTATGTTTTTCTATTTCTTTCTTTTGAATGTGGTTCTCCGGGATGGAAAAGGCATAGATTTCTTACCATCTAGAAATGTGTGAGGAAGCAAATTAAGCTGTATCATGATCCCAGGAAAATATAAAAATGTAGATAGATTTAAACTTACTGTAAAATATAGGGCAGTCCTACTCATGTAGATAGGTACAAACTCAATATGGAATTTGTGCTATTCTTGTAAGTGTTCTGGGGTGAGTCAGTGATCCATGCACTCACATCTGACATGGGTAAATGGTCCTAGATACATTATTCACATTTTGTAGAGACTTGCAAACTGGTCTACACATAAGTTTCAGGCCTCTCAGAGTTGGTGGCCAGACTCTGCTTGTACACGTGTGTGAGGGTGTGTGATGACCAGTAGTAGTGTGGGGTCAGTCATCTTGGGAGCTGTGTTCCTCCCAGAGTCAGAAGTGCCTGGATCTACTTCTAGCAACCTATGCTTGCCCACAGAAGAGCATGGCTTTATTTCAGCAGTATGCTGGTTAAAAAAAAAAAAAAAAGTAGATTGTACATTGCTTACTCTCTCTTAAGACTGTACCATCTATCCACATACGCATAGCTCAATTAGTCAAACAATTCAATTGCTCCATTTTGCATGAACAGCCTGCATAGTGGTTGATTTGCGGCGTCTTTGCTAGGGCGTGGAAAACCATGCCTTTCTAACAGATGAAATAGCACTTAGTTCAGAAACATCAGATGGACTCTCCCCAGGATACAGCACATCACTTAATTGCTTTTTGCATCTTCAGTATCCCACTGGGTTCCAACTTCCTTGGAAAGAACTCAAAGGACTTTAGTCCAGAGACTCTATGGATTCTCAAGTGAGAGAAACAGAAAACAATTCCTTTGGTTTCTCCCAACACCCTCGTTACTCAAAGCTTCTAGTCAATCAAGGTTTCATTAACATATGCTCAGTGCCACCCACACAGGGACAGATCCTTGACTGATAATACATCCTCCAGCCTTCATTCTGTCTACCCTCTTGGTTCCTGAATGCTCGGAACCATATCCTGTGTTTCATGTTTGGCCTGGAGTCAGCATCGACATCCAGAGAGCTTCTGCAAGGTTCTGGGCATGTTCCTAACCATGACTGATTATCCCAGCAGTGGATTTCACCTCCAGAGGCTTTGTAGATTTGATAGGTGCAGAATGCACATAAAATGGTCTTATACATCTCATGTGTCAATCCCAGGTTTGATAAAATAGAGTTTCGGTTCTGTCATGTCAGCCAAAGACATCATAATGAATGATTCCATCAAGTGATATTCAGCAAAAGCCTATTTTTTATCATGTAAACCCTTAAGGGGTTTACAGAGCCCACATCTGCTTTCAGGGGATTTCCTGTGCCAACCATTAAAAATTGAGCTGCTAGCTCTGGATAGTCTTTTCTGCCAGGGTCTTACATTTTCCTCTTGCTACTGATTTTTTTTAAAACACAGCAAGTTGTTTTCTAAAAAAAATAAAAAGTTATGCATTTTCAATCCTGTGGTGGTTATAATCACTATGAATTTGTATCTCAGATTGGAATTTATATGGCACAGTGCCTGACACAGTACTCAATCTGTTTGTTGAATGAATAAATAAGAGAACTGCCACTTGGCAACAAAGCAATTTTAAATTCCTCAAACAAAACTGAGGATGGCCCAAATTCACCTAAAGATTTGAGTAAGTCAATGTGAAAACCACCCACTCAGCGAAACAGAAATCACTGATTCAGCAACTTTGTGAATGACCAAGTCTTAGATTCCTGTTTTCATATTAGTAGTCCGTGGTTCTTACTTAGTCCTTCGTTTTTGATTTATCTAGTGATTATGTGCACAGATGTCTCCCTTTCTGAGTGTCTATAGGGTGAGTCAATGAGAAAAGAGATTTGCTCCACTGTGACTTGTACTTGGCCTTGCCGTTGGAGCTGTCTGGAGACATGAGGCAGAATGTCTTGACTAGGCCTATACTGAGATTCAGATCCTGATTGTGTGTGATGCTCTGGCAGTCCTGTGATTCCCAAGCACCCCTACACTCCATGAGATGGCATACACGTGGAGGAAGGAACCTTTAAGGAGGTGGACCACACACATTGCTCTGGGGTCTTCTAGAACTGAGTAGAATAAAAGCTAAGGAAGGAAGGTGTGTTGGGATCCTACAGTGGTGCAGGTGGGAGCTATACATTGCTGCAGTGCAAATATTAATACTTGCATGATCTTGTTATTGTCCAAATACTAGAAAAGCCGGAAGAAATTCAGGGTACCATTTGGAAGGTCTAGTTATTTCTGAGTGAAATAATTTGCTGATCATTGGATACTTTCAAGTAGCACTTAAATGACTGTTGAGCAGGAATGTTTTGGAAGAGATTCTAGCATTGGATACTGTCTCTTACAGCTGGGAAAGTCTATTATTCTAAATCACTATATATCCATCCATTAACCCATTAAAAGTATCATTTGATCACTTATGGTATGAAATACAGTAGGTAGAAAGGGATAAATACCAACATTAAGACAAATAAGGTGGATTATCTGTCTTCCAGATATTCAGAGTCCAGAAGGTTGGACCACAGTATCATTTGGAGGGCTGCCCTTTTGAAGGACAGGTGTCCCATTTCTCCATTGTGTCAAAAGGCCAAATACCACCACAGGGTAGATCTCAGAAGCAAGCAGATCATCTCTTCATATAATACATTATTTCTTACAGTAAGAAAAAGTCAACCAATGAACAAGTTTATAATTACCAGAAACACCCAAGGTGAGGGGTTATCAACAAGTATATATCACCTTATTGAAGAGCTGTGCTCTCTTAAAATTGCTTAGAAAGTGAGTTTCTGTATATTTTTTTCTATATTTTATTATCAATTGGATGTGTTTTTCCAGACAATGTTTTGGCTGTAAGTCCCAACAAAATTAAAGAATACAGCTAACACATTAGGAGCATTTGAAGGGATGAATTTTAACTTTTAAAGGTAAATATTATCCTAATCTATAAACTAAATAGTAGAAGTATGCAAATCTTGTGGCCCAATTTTTTAATTGGCTATGAAAGTCTGAAGATCTAATTGTAATAATGGCTACCATCAAGTTAGCAGAACTAAGCATCGTAGACCTAAAGGTCCTTCAGTTTTGACTCACTCTCTTCTTTAGAACTGAAGCAGGATGATCAGCTATTTTCTTTCTGGGTTCCCAAAGAAGCACTTGGGTTTTAGAAGGGATGAGGGGATGACTGGAGATGAAGGCAGGTGGGAGAGTGGCAGTGGAAACCCGACCTTAGAAATAAATTAAAATGTCCAAGATGAATAAACAGACAAAATAAGAGTCTTCAGGAAATGTGTATTGAATGAGTTTCTGATTTAAAATCCTGACTAGATTTTAAAATATAGTCTATAAAGAGTGCATAATCTATAAGCTGAAATAGCACTCAGTAAATAAACTGGAAAATTCTGAAAGAGATCGGCATTCCAGACCACCTGACCTGCCTCTTGAGGAACCTATATGCAGGTCAGGAAGCAACAGTTAGAACTGGACATGAAACAACAGACTGGTTCCAAATAGGAAAAGGAGTACGTCAAGGCTGTATATTATCACCCTGCTTATTTAACTTATATGCAGAGCACATCATGAGAAACGCTGGACTGGAGGAAGCACAAGCTGGAATCAAGATTGCTGGGAGAAATATCAATAACCTCAGATATGCAGATGACACCACCCTTATGGCAGAAAGTGAAGAAGAACTAAAGAGCCTCTTGATGAAAGTGAAATAGGAGAGTGAAAAAATTGGCTTAAAGCTCAACATTCAGAAAACGAAGATCATGGCATCCAGTCCCATCACTTCATGGCAAATAGATGGGGAAACAGTGGAAACAGTGTCAGACTTTATTTTTCTGGGCTCCAAAATCACTGCTAATGGCGATTGCAGCCATGAAATTAAAAGATGCTTATTCCTTGGAAGGAAAGTTATGACCAACCTAGACAGCATATTAAAAAGCAGAGACATTACTTTGCCAACAAAGGTCTGTCTAGTCAAGGCTATGGTTTTTCCAGTAGACATGTATGGATGTGAGAGTTGGACTATAAAGAAAGCTGAGCGCCAAAGATTTGATACTTTTGAACTGTGGTGTTGGAGAAGACTCTTGAGAGTCCCTTGGACTGCAAGGAAATCCAACCAGTCCATCCTAAAGGAGATCAGCTCTGGGTGTTCATTGGAAGGACTGATGTTGAGGCTGAAACTCAATACTTTGGCTACCTGATATGAAGAGCTGACTCATTGGAAAAGACCCTGATGCTGGGAAAGATTGAGGGCAGGAAGAGAAGGGGACGACAGAGGATGAGATGGTTGGATGGCATCATTGATTCGATGGACATGGGTTTGGGTGGACTCCAGGAGTTGGTGATGGACAGGGAGGCCTGGTGTGCTGCGGTTTACGGGGTCACAAAGAGTTGGACACGGCTAAGTGATTGAACTGAACTGAACTGAAACAGTGATCTGTAAGTGTTCAAACCTGGAAGAGGGACTCCCCTGGTGGCTCAGTGGTAGAGAATCTGCCTGCCAATGCAGGAAACAGGTTTGATCCCTGACCTGGGAAGATCCCACTTGCTGCGGAGCAACCAAGCTTGTGTGCCACAACTCCTGAGGCTATGCTCTCGAGCCCGGGAGCCACAACTCCTGAGGCCTGCGTGCCCTAGAGTTCCTGCCCTGCAATAAGAGAAGCCACCGCAATGAACTGCAAGTAGAGAGTAGCCCCTGCTTGCCTCGACCAGAGAAAAGCCCATGCAGCAACCAAGAACCAGCACAGCCAAGAGTAAACAAATAGATGTAAATAATATAAACAAAGAAACAAACAACCTGGAAGAGGGAGCGGGGAGGTTCTAGGAGAGGAGAAACTAACCACCAAGTCTTTAACAGAGTACTGGGAACATAATAGATATTCAATCAGCGGCGCTCCCCGCCCCAGTCCTCATGTGATATTTCAACTGTTTTACAGAAGGCAAAATGCAGGCCACTTGGAGAGGTTGAGTTGCCTATGGTGCAAAGGTTAGTGATAGAATTCAAACTGAGTTCAAACCTAGTTCCACCACACTCCAGGCTTTTCACTGCACTGCTCTGCGCCCTTTGACTACTGTGTTTGAAAAATTCTCTAAACACTAGTAATTAAAGAGAGGAATATTTCACATAAAATATAACAAATCAATCTTTATTGGATTAGCCTTCCAATCCACTTGATGCACAAAAATGGACAAACTGACTGGGTATCAAGAATTAGTAAAATGTCAGACTTTGGTTTATGACCTAGTTGAGAATGCCACGTGAATGTCATCATTCCCTCTAGTTCACACTAGTTCAGTGAACATAAATGGCTGTGGCATCAAGGATTAGAGTTTTGATTCACTATCAGTGTGCATTGGGAATCACCAACGCATTTCCCTAGATCCTGAAGACATTCTACAAACCCATAATGCTGATTTTTCATGGTTGATGTCTACCTTCTCTGCTACTGCTACTGCTAAGTCACCTCAGTCGTGTCCGACTCTGTGTGACCCCACAGATGGCAGCCCACCAGGCTCTCCCGTCCCTAGGATTCTCCAGGCAAGAACACTGGAGTGGGTTGCCATTTCCTTCTCTAACAGTTACCATTTACAGCTAGATACTTAATACATATTTCTTTCAGTTCTCTAACAGTCCCATGAAGGTAGTGTTTCATGGATGAGAAAACTAAGACTCAGAGAGATTAAGAAAACTTCCGTGAGTCACACAGCATTGAGTAGCAAAGCTGGAGCTCTGCTCTTTACATCTGTTCTAGAGTCCTGTCTCAGGTCTTGAGGGAAGAGGCAAGATCATTCCAGGATGGTGAAATTCAAAGTAAATGTTAGAAGTCTATTCTGTAGTTTAGGAGCCCATGGATTAACAGGAAGTTGGTCTGCCTAGAGGTGAAAGAGGTGTCAGTGGTAGAGATGAGCAGAATGTTGAAGCCAGTGATTAAATCCATCAGCAGGAAAACCCATATAGCAGAAGCCAGAAGACCCTGTAGATCAAAGCTCAGGGAATACTTGAACTCTGAAAAAGGTTTAGGAAAATACATGAAGGGGACCCAGCCAGATCTTTATGCAGCCCCAAAACATCTAAAAGTTTTCAAGTGCTTTTATTAGCATGGTTTCTTTAAAGGATGAAAGAAAATATGTGTGGAATTTGCTACCATTGATCTGTCTATAACTTTTATCAAAGAACTTTAGAGATTTGAACTTTCTGCAGACCAGTGCTCTGCTATTCTACAGATTCATCACAAATCCCCAGATTACAGGCGATAAGACAACGTGGAGGAGGGGAAAAAATAGCATGGAAATTTGGTCCATGATCTTCAGAATGGTTTGATTTTCATTAAGACTCGTAGCTGGTCTGCAGCCAGTGTGTGGATGGGCATCCTGTGTATGAAGAGTCCTGAGGCATTTTGAACACCCCATCCTGCATTCCCTGTGCACATCTAGAGTGTTTCCATGCAGAGATGTCCTTGTGCTACCTGCAGAGCAGTGTTTGGAGGCTCAAGTGTTTGTTGCCTGAGGCAAGAATGAGTGCCCTTCCCAAAAGGTACGCCTGAGATATTGAGAGGTTGGTGACTTAATAACCAGAAGGGATACCAATCAAACTGTAACACAGTGCCAAACACTGACTTGTCCCCTTCCCAATTTTCTCCTGACCTAGGCTTTGGTAACCTAACCTGGGAGCTTCGTGAGAAGCTCCATCTCTCTGGCTATGCTCTGCACTAACCCTGGTAAAAGTTGGCAGTCAGAAATATTAGTGGACTCTCTGTGGTTGTAACCAATTAATTCACTCACCTCCTCCCTAATTGCAGTGGGTGAGGTGCTCACCAGCTGTGATTACAAATTGGTTCTGTCTAGTTGACAAGACCTTATCAGGAAATTAAAATAAAGTGATCTGGCTTACAATACATGAAGCACAATTAATTATTGCATACATATATGGGTTTCTGATATAAGCAAGGAAATGATCAGCCCTCTAGGTCATGCCTATTCATCCTCCAGTTGCCAAGAGATTTTTATTGCATCCCTGATGCCATATGGCATTGTCTCTAGCTTTAGCCTCATGGGAACGCAGGAGGCGGCCTGCCAAGAATATCTCATCACTTGTTAAAGGTACCCCGTTTTCCTGTGATTTCTTCTCTTGACAACAATGGCCCACATTCATTTCCTTAAGAAGTGAAAGCTATCACAGCTGAAGGCTTTCCACCCTACCTGAATTATCAGGGGAAGTGCAAAAGCCAAACATAAATCACAGCTTTCCATCAAAAGTGGCAACTTTTGCAATTGAAGGATTCTTATAGGGGATCTTGAGTATAGTACTGTGATTACAGAAGGCCCTGTGTGTCTGGAAGTGTTCTTTTTGCACCTACCCACGGCAAGTCTCAGGTCCCGAGATTTATTGCTTGTGCTTTTTCTTTATGTGCTGCAAGCTGAAGCATCTGGTCCCACACAACTGTGATATTTACAATAATGAATCACAGATGTTTAAAAGGATGTAATCTGAAAACACTTAAATGCTAAGATGCTGGAAACTTACTGCAAACACTGTGAAGAGAGGACCTTTGGATTATGTTGATTTTCTGATACGATCACTTACGAATAGGACTTGACATATCCTAGGAAAATACCAGACAGAAAGGAATGACTTCTTTCCACTTTGAAGAAGTGTTCAGAATAAGCAAGGAACTCCAAGCGGGTAGACTCGGTTATTCTATAGGTTACTGAACTGCAGCCCCTTCGAGAATCAAGGTTGAGCTTACTGTGCACCCATCCTCCAGCACACAGTATTTTAATGGCCATTTCCAAATACAAGACAACATTTTTAATTTCACTGGCGTGAAAGGGAAATGCACCCATTTACCCTCCTTCCATCCCTTATTGCCCCATCAGCCACACAAATTGATGTATATTCTACCAGATTAACAAGCTATACACACACAGATATGCTACAGCAGTTCCGCTCATACATCTATTACAAACTTTTTATGTCAGCCCATATAGAAGTACTTCATTCTTTTTCATGACTAGATAACACTGCTTAGTATGAATACACTATCATTAAAGCAGTCTCCTGTTGCTGGACACGGATATTTTCTGTTTCATAATTACTAACCGGTTGGTAATAAACACCTTTAGGCCTGACTTTTTGTGTATATGTGCAAGCATTTTTTTTCTACAGTTGAGACCCATCTTAGAAACTGCTGATTCAAATGAAATGCCCATTTAAAATTTAGTTAGACGTTGACAAATCATCCACCGGAAAGATTTTATGGCCTTGGACTCTAATCCAACGTGTAATAGAGTTCTCTTTCCTCACACTAACAGTGGATAATATGATATTTTTTGCCAATTTGTGAGCTGCAAAAAAGTATAGTGTTAATTTGCATTTTTCTGATGAATAGTGATGTTAGGCTTGGTCTCATAGTACTGGCCATTTTAATTTCCTTTCCTGTGAATTTCTGGGTGTGCACCAATACTTAATAACTCAAATTACCATCTCTTGTTTCTTTGTTTTTCTCTCTACTAGACTGTGAGCTTTTTGAGGCAACTATGTCTTGCTTGCCATTCTACCTTCACTGCCCCAGAGAGACTAGGCACATGCGTTTTGTAGTGTGAATACATGTTTCAAGGATGCAGCCGAAGTTTCTTCCTTCTACTACACAGCTGCTTACCAGAGTCTCACTTTCAAAGAGAAAACTCAGTTCAGCCCCCTTCTTCCTGGTTTCCTCTCATATCACTCTCCCCAACCAGAATAAAATCTTCACTTTTCAAGGGCTGTATCAACCTAGTAACTTTTGTGTCTCTAGTGCATTCTAGTGGAGAAGGCGATGGCACCCCACTCCAGTACTCCTGCCTGGAAAATCCCATGGACGGAGGAGCCTGGAAGGCTGCAGTCCATGGGGTCGCTGAGAGTCGGACACGACTGAGCGACTTCACTTTCCCTTTTCACTTTCATGCATTGGAGAAGGAAATGGCAACCCACTCCTGTGTTCTTGCCTGGAGAATCCCAGGGACGGGGGAGCCTGGTGGGCTGTCTATGGGGTCGCACAGAGTCGGACACGACTGAAGCGACTTAGTAGTAGTAGTAGTGCATACTAGCACAGAACCTGAAAAATGGTAGGCACTCAGTCAATTTTTTCCAAATGAGTCAGTCTTCAATGGATGACCTGTCAGATGGTTCCTATATCAGATGCCATGCTGGCACCCAACTTTGAAAGGTGGACTGGAGCTTTTGATGTTATTTCTGCTCTCCTGTTCATCTCCTCTGCTGATGGATAGAGGGAGCCTTGGGGCTCTTAGTGAAACGCTTAATCCCACTTTGTGAACCGGGGTTTGGGGTGTGTATAGAATCTGTGAAAGGGAAATGCCATGATGACACCAGCAGATGGGCCTCGTTGCCTTGGTTTGTTTGTTTGTTTGTTTGTTTTGCTGGGGGTGGGTGGCGCAGCTGTATAGAGAAAGGTGTACTGCAGACTTTCTAGAGCATGCCCTACTGAGATGTTGAATCCATGAGATGAATTCATACTGATATACTGACATAAATCTCTAAAATCAGCAGAGAGAAGCAAAGAGCTTATAGGTCATCTTACAGCCGCATGTCCCTCTAAACCAGGAATCAGAACTTATGGCCGGAAGGCCAATTCCAGCCAACTCCTTTGATAAATAAAGTTTTATTGGAACACAACTCTACTATTTGCTTACATGTTGTCCATGTCTGCTTTTGTTCTACAATTGCAGGATTGAATAGTTGCAGCAGAGACTATCTGGCTCACAAGCCTAAAATATTTACTCTCTGGCTCTTTGCTGAAAACGTTTGCTGACCCCTGCTGTAGGCCAAGGTCACATTTTTCTCCCCCCATGTTTCAAGAGATCTACTCTAAGCCACCTGAGTGCTAAGGCAAGCAAACCCTCCACAATGGATTTTGTGCTCTTCAGTCGCGTGATTAGCCATAACGACAATCAGCAGAGTGAGGAAAATGACTCACACTCAACTAAATGTTATCTCAATGCCTGTGTGTTACTTTTAATTTTCAAAAATAAAGATCTGCTGGGAGATATTTTCCATCCAAAATAGAATCCTGAGGGGTTTAACTTTTTAAATAAAGTTTTAAAATCCATTATTTGCAGTCATTAAATACATGGACAAGCACTCATAGAGAACATGAATATACCCAGAAGAGCAGAAGGGAATTGTGTGTATCTATATTTTTTATGTCTCTAAAGCAATAATTTAATTTAGAGCCAAGAAATTAGCTGAGAATCATGCTTTTGCTCAAGCTCACACACAAAACTGTTTGTCTTCAAGGTCTGTTTCACACACATAAAGCGATCTGTCATTTTCCCATGTAATTTGTCATTAACTTTTGTTTCTTTCCTTGTAGACAGTCTATCATTATTATCCCCAAAATGACTAAGATGTCTGATTTTCTTCACTCTGTAAGTGAAGCCATCTGAAGATTTAGCTTCCTGGAAAATGAAATGGGAATTATCCAGTCCAAAGGTGGTAAGGAAATAGGGATTTTATTTTCTCTGATGAGGGCTTGGCTCATTAGCAAGAAGCAAATCACTGTTCATTTGAATAGAGAGACAAAAGAAAGAAATCAAAAATCCCTCAAGTTGCTTTAACATCTCCACAAAGTTAGTAGCTATAGTGAAGTGAAGCAAAGGGATAGTTACTGTGTATTTTAAGTAGTTAAATAAATGGCAACCCACTCCAGTGTTCTTGCCTGGAGAATCCCAGGGACGGGGGAGCCTGGTGGGCTGCCGTCTCTGGGGTTGTACAGAGTCGGACATGACTGAAGCAACTTAGCAGCAGCAGCAAATACCCCACGAACTCAGAGAAGTGCCACATTTGAGCGATATCGCGTATTTCTTCTATAATTTTATAAATTTGAATTGGATGGTTTCCTGAGTTCTTAATGCCTTTTAAGCCTGGGTATCATGGATAGGAATTTTTGTTCATTTACTGAGTAAAGAGGACACAGTTTCTAGGCTAGGGAATGGGTATAAAAGTGAAATCTGGTGATAATTAACAAGAGTGCATGAGGAATGAAGGGAAAATGAGGTAGAGTTGTTGCTCACTCTTTCACCAGTAACAACCTCGAAAACATTCCTAATATTCGTAATGAATAAAACAACTGCTGAGCTCAACCCAAAGCCCTCTGAGGAAGATGGGCAAGGGCAAGACCCTGGGTTCTATTGAGCCTCCCACTGGGTTTGGGTGAGGAAAACACAGTGGTTGCTAAAGAGCTCTGCCTAAATAAATAAAGGTTTGTTGGGAGAAAACAGGAAATCAAGTGAGAGAATGTGAGGAGCAGAATTGTGGGGGTGGGAAGGAAGCAGAAAGCTGGAGGTGTGGCAGAAGATCAAGAATGACTTCCCTGATCCTCAATTCATCAGTAAAATGCAACCTCTTCATAAATGATGTGTATGGTGTGGGCTTCTTGTGCACACTGTTTCAGGGGCCATGTTTTATTGTTTGCTTGGTTTGGTCAAGAATGAGGCAGCCTTTAAAGCATAGGACCCAGAGGCAAGACAGGCTATGAAGACACAAGCCTCCAGGAACAGGTATAAGTTAGGCAGGTGGCTCTGGATTTTCCCACTGTATTGAAGTTAGGAACTCAATTCCCATTTAACTAACCCTCCAGAGGTTGGAGTGGGTCTGTGAACACTGCATTTACATCTAATATTTATTCAACTCTTTCTGTGAGTCAGGACTTTGCATGCATTATCTCAATATCTTATTAATTTTTCACATCTGTGAGTCATATTAGTATTATCTCCCCACTTTACAAATAAAGAAACTGAGTCCAAATGGAAGCTGTGTGACAGGCAGATCTGTGAAGCTGTGCCTGGGTAACAGGTGTAGAAGCACTCGCACTCCAAACCAATCTGCCCAACTGCAAAGCTCACACCTCTTCCAGCTTGCCTCTGCTGTCTCTCACCTGCTCAGCAAACTAGTCTCAAGGATTCTATGGGTCCCATATGCATAAAACAGAAGAAAGTTAAGACCCTGTCTTTAAGGATAATGAGATAGTCAGTGAGTCAGTCAGCCATTTAAAATCAGGTGACAATGCTGCATAACTGGGAACACAGGAGAGGTGGGAACAAATTCTCTGGGAAGGAGAAAAGAACAAGAGGTCTTGTTTGAGCCTGAGCCATAGAGGGCTTCATGGAAGAAATGGCTTTGAGCTTCACCTTGAAGGATGAACCGAACCAAATAGTTGTTTTTTTACAACTGACTGCAAGCAGGCACCACTACCGGTGACCGACGTCAAAAATGGACTGATAGATTTCACCAAAGGACGTGTCTAGTCTCAAATGCACAAATTATCTCTAATTCCTTTAAAAAGAAAAGAAAAGCAACTCTTTGATTCAGTAGGGGTCTGGGCAGCTATCTAGAGCCTTCACCAGCCATGTTTGTAGCAGATCCATCCACATGATGATGTTTTTGAAAATATTCTGAGCAACTACAAAGCACAGAACAAATTTCAAAGTGAAAAACGCGGGGTGGCGGGGAGGGCAGCAGAAATGGAACATGTGTGAGGGGGCAGCTCCTCTTGATTAAATTTTCAAAAGGAGATAATAAATTAGGAGAAAATGTGAGAACAAAGACATCCTGTGGTTTCTACTCTTGAATTAAAATAAGCAAAGACGCCAACAAACCAAACTCTAAATTTCCACTTCTGAGAGTTAGTTATATATCTCCGTAGTTCAATTCTTGCAGAGTCAATTCAGGCAGAAGGGGGAGTTTTCTGACAAAATTTGTTCATTGCAGAAATGATAGGATTGGCATAGACTAGGGATTCTCGGAGTACAGTCCTAGGATCAGCAGCATCGGCACCATTGAGGAGCTTGTTAGAAATGCAGTTCCTGGTCTCCATCTAAGCCTAAATCAGAGGCTCGGGGGACAGAGCCCAGTGATCTACATGTGAACACAGCCTTCAGAAGAGTCTGGTTGATACTCAAGACTGACAACCCTCGGCAAAGATCATCTTGCAGATGACTGAACAGCTACATGACTCAGTGATTCGATTAGAAACACATTAGCCAATATTAAATATGCACTCCTGGATACTTAATTAAAAAATACAAGTATCCATTAAATACATAGAGAAAATATTGGCTTGGGAGCCGGAATGCACAGATGTGAAGAGTCCTACCTCCCCAGCTGCACAAGATTTTGTACAGAATCTCTGACACTCAATATGCTGATCTGTAAAATGGGAATAATGATGTTTATTGTCTAGAATTATCTTGAGAAATGAAAATGTGAAGCATCTGTTACACAGGAAGGCGCCTAAAATACTTGCATGTGTAATTTTATTAAAATAACAGACTTAACTACAGTTGGTACACAGCCCTTCTTTTTTAATAAACATCAAAATCTAAGCAAATGAAAAACAGCTCTTATTGATCCACTCTGCTCAAATTGAGAGGGTTGTTTTTCTGCAACACTGTCTCCCAAAGGAGATAGGTCTCTCTCAGAAAATGCAATATAATGGATGCTAATATCAAAGGGCCTAATTAACTGTCATTCAGTGACTCATCGTTCTGAATGAGATAGATATGAAAACAAATCTATGAAGTTGAAAGAAAGGAGCGGGGGAGTCCTCTTCCTGCCTGGGCGATTGCAGTAGATCCTGCACTGGCCCCCCCAGTCTCCCCTCCATTCACTTCCACCCCCAATGGTCTCAACATAGCAAAGAAAGGTCCAGATACAGTTTTATGTTTATGTCACCCTTCTACTCAAAATTTAGAGTCAAAACGAAGCTCCTACTCTAACATAAACACTCTGCATCATTTAGTTCACGCCATGCCTCATGCCCTCTCCTTGCCCTCGGCCACTCCAGCCTCACTGGCCTCCCGCTCTTTCTCAGGCCCCCAGGCTGCTCCTGCCTCAGGGCCTCCGCGTCTGTTGCGCCCTCCACCTGAGGTGCTCTCCCCCTGTGCAGCCACAGCTCCTTCCTTCAGTTCCTAACTTCTTCTAGGTGTCTACTCAAATGCCACCTTTGTCACAGGGCTTTCCCATTCCACATTTCAATACTTCCCGCCTCGACATTTCTTTGCTTTTTTGTCCTTAGCACTTTCCATTATCAAAATTACTCATCATACATTTTCATTACTTATACGGCTTACTGTCTTCCTCTTTCTCAAGAATGCAAACTCAGGGCATCTTAAGAGCTGGTAACAGTGCCTGGCACATGATGGATCAATACATGGTGAATCAGTCAATGAATTGATTAATTTCCTTCATTTTTATTCCTTTACTTAGCTATTATCATCTACCAATTATTTAATGATGATTAAAAGTGCAAAGTAAATAGGCAGGTAACCAACTGGAGAAAAGGACAAACGTAAGATGACCTTCTCATGTCATTTTTTGGCCATGTATGGATATGGAAAAAAGAAAAAGTTAGATGCATAATAATTTTAAGACATTTCATCACCAGATTTCTTTTTTGTTGTTGTTGTTGTTGTTTTTTGCTCTTCGGAAAGTTTCTCAGGGCAGCAATATAGTTTAAAGAATCAGAGCTCAGAACCTGACAAGTCATAGAATCACAGACAAGCTATGCCACACTGTTGAACTGTAGTTTTCTCATCTGTGAAATGGGTTGCACGTTGGTACATGTAACTCGTGGGACTAGAGTGAGTCTAAGATTAAGTAGGAGAGATTTCACAGATCAGTCTCTGTGGTGGCTAGTGTAATGGGTCAGTAAACAGTATTGGCTATCACTGGAATCTAAGTCACTCAAATCTGGAGAAAGCAGAACAGGTGCAGCGTTTTAATGCACAATCAGATCCTTCTGTTTTGACTAACTCTTAGGAACTGTAGTTAATTCTACTCCAACTCACTCAAACATCATACTGGGGTAAAACCAGTTTCTGAAAATAAAATTGCCATCATTTTGAAAAGACCCACTTTTTAAACACCAGTAATGGCTCCTGACTCCCCTCAAACTCTGGAGTCATGCCTCACTTCACTTAGTTTCTTGATTAGACACTATCAGAAGCAAACCAGGGACTACAGAAGTGAATAACCCTCGTTTGGTTTCGGTCTGTTAACAAAGACTGAGCAGACCACGTGGCAGCAAGTGGTGTCGTCAAAGCCTCACCAAGCAGTGGAGAGCTAGGCCAGCCTTCCCCGAGCCTCCCCTCCCCCATCTTTCCCAGGCCTAGCCTTTGATTTGCTCAGAAAGACAGGCTTTGGCATTTTCCACAAAGGAGCTGCCTTGGGGAAAAGTAAGTCATGTCAGTCAAAACTGTTTATGAGATGTGTCTGAATTTTGTTTTCGTATGCATCAGGGAGAAGGCATCTCAGATCACATTTTTTTTCTCTTTCTGTATTAATGAAAAATTATTACTTGGGTCTAAAACATACACCTAACACGACAACAAATTCCTTTATGGTAATTAACTATTACATTGAGTCTCTTTTTAATTAAAGATGTGGTTCAGACTTGGAAGTACCCCCACTTAGCATCCAGAAGATGACAGTTACTGTAGAGCGTCGCGTTAAATGATACTTGAGTTCAGCACTGTGCGTGTAAAATACCAGCCATCTTAAGCTGCTGACCTCAAGCACATAAAACGCAATGCTGGTCCTGGACTGGGTACATTTCAAAATGATTTCACATCATACTGTGAATTGAAAATTAAGGGCTTTTGTCTCATTCAAAAGAACAACAAACAAACAAACACCAAATGCTAGTGAGAGGGTGTTCTGAATAATATAGTGGAGGTCATATTTTAATCCAAAATTTTCAGTGTCTGCTATTCATTTTGAACCACTATGTATGAGACTGACCCTGCAACTTGCTATAATTTTTTGTCAGGCCTTGTAAATGCCCTGGCAGGCATTATTTTAAAGATGCTGAATCCACTGCAAATATTTTAAAGAGAATCAAGTCAAATCAAAACAAAGCAAAATCCACAGAAGCCAAGCCCTCCTGTCTGAGATAGAGAACCAATTAAGATGCCCCTGGTGAGAATGTGAGCATAAGCTGTGATGAGAATTCAATATTGCTGCTGAAACAAACTACGCTGTGAGACAAGTCCTGTGTATCTGGGCGGAAGAGGAGGTGAACACATACGTAATTGGAGATCTTCCTTTGTCTTTGTCCTTCACATGGGAAAACATTGTTCAGTGCCCTACCGGGAATTCTGAGGGGTGCAGGCCTGAGGCTGTTGGTCGGAGTGGCCAGCTCAGTTTGTGAGAGGCACTGAGCTATGCGGTGGGGGGTGGGGGGTGGTTCTCTAGCTTGCAGCTAAGGTTTTAGAACTGCTTTCGTGTATCTATGTGTAGCAGAATGTAAGGAACTGGAAAGAAATGAGATCTGAAGAGGGACAAAGAGTGAGAAGGGGCTGGGCCCTAGAGTTTACAGGTTTAAGCAGAGAACATCTCCCTTCTTCTGACCTAATTTTCAAGTAGAGACAGCAAAGCAAAGTACTGTGAAGTGAAGGTGGAGCCTTTCTCTGTCTGACATGCTTTGCTTAGTATGATCATCTCTAGGTCCATTCACGTTGCTGCAAATGGCATTATTTCATTCACTTGGCTTTGCCAGAAACTGTGTGTCTTCCTGTAGTAATGGAATCTTATTGCTATTCTCTGGGTTTTACTTCGGAGAAGGCAATGGCACCCCACGCCAGTACTCTTGCCTGGAAAATCCCATAGACGGAGGGGCCTGGTGGGCTGCAGTCCATGGGGTCCCTGAGAGTTGGACACGACTGAGCGACTTCACTTTCACTTTTCACTTTCATGCATTGGAGAAGGAAATGACAACCCACTCCACTGTTCTTGCCTGGAGAATCCCAGGGACGGCGGAGCCTGGTGGGCTGCTGTCTATGGGGTCGCACAGAGTCGGACACGACTGAAGCGACTTAGCAGTAGCAGTAGCAGGGTTTTACTTTGGCACATAGCTACTTGGCTAGAAACTACACTTCCCATAGTTCTTTGCAGCTGAGTGTAGTCATGTGACTCAGCCCTTGTCCATGGAGAATAAAGTGAAGTGAGAAGACAACTTGTAACTGATATCCTTTATAAAAAAAGATATTTTTCTTCTCCTTTTCCTCCCTGTTGTCCTTTCTGAAGGGTGGATAAGGCTGGAGCATCTTTATTACAGCTATTAGCCAATTCCTTAATTAATGTGGGTGCCCAGGTTTGAACTGATATAAGTGTTGTTAATTCAGAGTTCTTCCCAACACACATCCTTTTCTTCCTTTTTATTGAAGTATAGCTGAATTACAATATTGTGGTAATTTCAGGTATGTAACAGCAAAGTGATTTGGTCATACATACATATGTATATATCTGTTGGGTTGGCCAAAGGGTTCGTTTAGGTTTTGCCATGCAATGTTATCAGAAAACCCAAATGAACTTTCCGGCCAACACAGTATGGTCTTCTTTTCCAATGCTTTTCCATTATAGGTTGTTAGAAGATATTGAATGCAGTTCCTTGTGTCATACAGTAAGTAGGTCCTTATGGTTTATCTATTTTGTATGTAGTAGTGTGCACCTGATCATCCTATACTCTTAATATATCCCTCCTCTCCTTCTCCTTTGGTAACCATAAGTTTACTTTTTATGCCTGTGAGTATGTTTTTGTTTTGTAAATAAATTCATTTGTACCATATTTTAGATTCCACAGGTAAGTTATATCATATGGTATTTGTCTTTCTCAGACTTACTCACTTAGTATGATAATCTTTGTGCCCATCTATGTTGCTGCAAATGGCATTATTTCATTCTTTTATGGCCAACTAATATTCAATTATATGTTTTATATATATATATTTATATTTATATATATGCCACATCTTCTTTATCCATTCATCTACTGATTGACATTTAGGTTGCTTCCATGTCTTGGCTATGACCACTGGGTTATATATTTTTTCAAATAAGAGTTTTTATCTTTTCCGGATACATGCCCAGGAGGAAGATTGGTGGATTATATGGCAACACTATTTTTAGTTTTCCAAGGAACCTCCATACTATTTTCCATAATGACTTCATCAATTTACATTCCCATAAATGGTGTAGGAAGGTTCCCTTTTCTCCACACCCTCTCCAGCATTTATTATTTGTAGACTTTGTGATGAAGGCCATTCTGACTGGCCAATACACATCCTCTTGAGCCTGAAGAGCCATTTGCTGCTTTCCCTGGCCCTCTCTTTCTCCTTCCCCATCTGAGTCCCTGCCATCTACCGTAATAGCTGCAAGAGAAAGCCAATATCCCTGGTTCAGGAATCAGGTCCAGCTCACCTGAGTATGTTTCTGTTTCTAGACTCAGTATTCCACTGTTGCATTAATTAGCCCATGAATACATCCTCACTAAATCCAAATTTCCCTCTCATCAATGGAGGTCATTTCTTTTTTCCAGAGAGCATTTATTGAGCATCTAGTTTAGGCTGACTCATTCAATTGTCTTGATTTTTCTACCTCTTCTCTTATTAATGTGATGAAGTACAGTATTTACATCAAGCAAACTCACTTGGAATTTCCTCAAAAACAAACCAAATGAAAATATAAAAGAAGTGGCAGATACGCATCATAAATATGTAAGTTCCTGCTTATGCAGAATTATTTAGGAGATGCAGTGTGCCAGTTGAGCACTGTTCACAGATCTTTAACTACTTCCATCAAACATTCAGAGGTTCCTTTGAATGCAAGAGTAGGAGTTTTCCATGAGGCTTGGGAATCCCCTCTGTGCTCTACTACTGTGTTGGAGCAGTAGGTAGAGCTTGCCTTTGGTTTCTTCACCTGTCTTTCCCTAGTTTCTTCCTGTAACACCCCAAAACAGGACTAATCAACATAAGAGGCCAATGTGATCAAGTCTGAGCAGTTTGCAACTTGGTTACAACTGTTTGCATAAGAAATAAGGTACCTTCTCTGTTTTCTTTTTCAGATTGCAGCTGCATCTGTGATCATATGTGACTATCCTGATTTTACATTTATTTATTCTCCCTAGACAGCACTTCTTATTTTGTCCCTGTTTATGAATCTGGCTTTTGAGATATTAAATGAAAAGAAAAACCACTTAATCCATTTAAAGAGATAAAGTATCCGTCCAGTGATACTTGGAGCCACAAAGTTACTGCAAGATTCTAAAGACATCATGAGAGATAGCAACCCACAGCCCTTGACCTTTGCCAAAGTGACAGACCCCTCTCACCTCCTGACAGCAATTTTCCATTTAAAGCATATTTGCATTAGCCTTAGGGGAAGCTGGGCTTACTTATCAAGTCAGTTATATGGAACCAAACACTTAGGAGAATTGTAAGTGAGGTAACAGGTGTTCATCTAAATCACTTCCATGTTGGGGAAAGGGCTTTGAATTTGGATTTCTAGTCCAATGCTGCCAGAAAAGAGCTGAGTAATCCTGAGCAGAGCATCAGTGCTTCCATCTATGAAGTAGGAATTTTATACCTACCTCTCCAGGCTTTTGTAAGAACAGAATGAAATAATACATCAAGTACATGCTCCATAAATGTGTGCTGAGTAAACAGGCACACAATTGTAAGAGCTCTGTGTGATCTGGTTCTCTCTCCCTTGCTTCCCTATAATTCCTTCAATACACCAGGCACCTCCAGTCTCAGGGCCTTTGTCCCTGTGTTTCCCTCGTCTACAGGGCTCTTCCTGAGGACACCTACTCGATGCGTCCCTTCACCTCCTCTCAGTCCTGCATGAATGTCCCCTTCTTGGCAAGGCCTTACCTGCTAATCACTTAATTCATGACCACAGCTCTTCCCCTAATCCCTGCCCCTTGGGCTTCTTGGTTATTCTCTGCCACGCTGGTCACAATCCAGCATCCATTACATTCCACTGTTCTATTGTCTGTCTGCACCCAGATGAAGCGAGCACATCACAAGGGCAGGGATTCTGGCCTTTTTAGTTCACTATGTCAGTTTTCTAGGGCTGCTCTAATAAACTACTACAAACTTTGTTGCTTACAACAACAGAAATATAGATATTCTCTCATATTCTGGAGGCTTCAAAGTCAACCAAGGAATTAACAGCGTCCCACTCCATCTGAAGGTTCTGGGATGGATTCCACTCCTTGCTTGTTCTAGCTCCTGGTGGCTCCCCATGCTGTTTGGCTTGAGGATGCATGGCCCTCATCCCCTCCTCCATCCTCACATGAGCTTCCCCTCCTCTCTGTGCCACTTCTTTGTGTGTCTCTCATAAGGGCACCCAGTTAGATAACCCAGGACCATCTTGTTTCAAGATCCTTAACTCAGTTACAACTGCAAAGGTCCTTTATCCAAATTAGATCACATTCTAGGTTCTGGGTGCTATGATATATGTGGCCATATCCTTTGGGGCCACCAAACAACAGACTATGTACGCTTTTAAAAATTTATTTATTTTTAATCGGAGGATAATTACTTTAAAATATTGTTTTGGTTTTTGCCATACATTAACATGAATCAGCCATAGGTATGCATGGACTTGCATACTCTTGCAACCTTCTTGCAAACTTCTTGCAACCTCTTGAACTTGCTTCCCACCTCCCACTCCATCCCACCCTTCTAGGTCATCATGGAGTACCAGTCATATAGCATATATGCGTCATATAGCAAATTCTCACTGGTTATGTTGTACACATGGTAATGTATATGTTTTCATGCTATGCTCTCACTTCATCCCACCCTTTCCTTCGCCTTCTGTGTCCACAAGTCTGTTTTCTATGTCTGCGTATCTATTGCTGCCCTGTAAATAGGTTCATTGGCACCATCTTTCTAGATTCCATATATATCAGACAACTCAATCCAAAAGTGGGTAGAAGACTTTTCTCCAAGGAAGACATACAGATGGCTAATAAACACATGAAAAGATGCTCAATATCGCTCATTATTAGAGAAATGCAAATCAAAACTACAATGAGGTATTACTGCACATCACTCAGAATGGCCATCATCAAAAAAAAAAAAATTCTACAAACAACAGATGTTGGAGAGGGTGTGGAGAAAAGGGAACCATCTTGCAATATTGGTGGGTACATACACTTTTATATCTTCAGTACCGATAAGAGAGGCACAATGAGGAGCCGGGTTCATATTTGTTGAATAAAGGCCAACAGTGCTTGGGGCATGGTTGGCACTTAAGGAGATTACTTTTCTCACCTGAAGAAGCACAGCTTCAGGTGTCTGAAATGGACAGCTGTCCTGAGAGGAATTCAGTGAGAGAGCAAAGGCAGAATACAGTCATCTCCTGGTGTCTGAAGTATGTACAGGGGACTGGTTCCAGGACCCCTGCCCCCACAGATATCAAAGCCCAGGAATATTCAGATCTTGTATAAAATGGTGTAGTGTCTGTGTACATCCTCCTGTATACTTTAAACCATCTCTAGATGACTTAGAATACCTAATACGATGTAAATAATAGGCAAATAGTTGTATTATTTAGTTTTAAATACTAAACAGTTGTAAATACAATGTAAGTAATATGTAAGTATTTGCTAATATGCGGCAAATTTGTTGTGCTTTTTGAAATGTTCTGGATTTTTTCTTTCTGAATATTTTTGATCTGTGGTTGGATGTGGAACCCGTGGATAGCACGGTCAACTGTATTCTGCCACTTGGAATGCCTTCCCATGACCCCACAATCAAAGGTGATCCCAACTGTGGCCTGAGTGATGCCCCTGACTGCACAGGACCTGGGTTCACCGGCATGTATGAAGTACAGCAAGCATCCTCAGTCATCCACAGGCATAAAGGGCCACCAGACCCCCCCCTTCTGACAGGAAAAGCAAACGGTGAGATTCACTTCTAAGAACGACACATCCATTAACGCAGTTGCCAGATAATCCCTCGGAACCCTCCTGATTTGCATAAATACCTCCCAGTCAATTTCTCCTGTTCTTAAATTAAAACGAAAGTGGCAGGTCTGTGGCTGAGGCCCGGGCCACGGTCTGGCAGCCCAGCTTCATGTGAGCAGTGACGGTTTGAATATTGGATCAATGGAGCAGGAAGAGATGAAAAATATCCATTAGCAGGGTTGGTCACTATTTGCTTACACATACTGAATATCCTCACTCACATGGACAATAAACTCACCTGAATGGGTTATAGGAATTTAAACCGGCGCACGATTAACTTGTGCTAAGTGGTCCAAACAGACAGCTATAAATACATCCTCAATTGTAAGAAGGATAAAAAAACAGAATCGCTAAAATGGTTCACATGGACAAACATAAGTTGCTTGCCTGCTTTGTGAAGGTTTCTATGCTGAGTAGGCACTGTGGGGGTTTGAAGAATGAATATAAATCCATCTTTCCTTGTAAGGGACATACGATCTTTCTACAGGATCAGGACAACAATTTTACATAATCAGGTTAAAAGCAGAAGGTTAGATTGACACGTATACACCGCTATATTTAAAATAAACAACCAACAAGGACCTACTGTATAGCACAGGGAACTCTGCTCAATAATAGCCTAAATGGGACAAACATTTTGAAAAAGAATAGACACTTGTGTATGGATAACTGAATCACTTTGGTGTATGCCGGAAACTAACACAGCACTGTTGATCAAATATACTGCGACAGAAAGTGTTTTGAAATGTACCAGAATTCACAAAGGAAGTTCTCCAATTTTGAAAGGAAGACATGATTCATCTGGATGGTAGAAAAATTCATGGAGTTTCTTAAGGGAACGCTGGAAATGAAAAGTGCTGAGGAAACAGAGAAAAAGACAATGGGCACAGAATGAGTAAGATGTACCTCAAGTTATGTTTTGTCCTTGAGAGAGAACAGTGGGGAGTGAATGTGCCCAGGCGGGAACATGCACTCAGATGTGCTGATAGGAAGAGATGCCTGATGGTGACGTCCACTAAGCACTTACTCTGTGACGGCCACTCTGCAGTGCCCTCCATATTGTTGTGTAGTTGCTAAGTCATGTCTGACTTGGAGAAGGCAATGGTACCCCCCTCCAGTACTCTTGCCTGGAAAATCCCATGGACAGAGGAGCCTGATAGGGTGCAGTCCATGGGGTCACTAAGAGTTGGACACGACTTAGCGACTTCACTTTCACTTTTCACTTTCACACATTGGAGAAGGAAATGGCAACCCACTCCAGTGTGCTTGCCTGGAGAATCCCAGGGACCGGGGAGCCTGGTGGGCTGCCATCTATGGGGTCACACAGAGTCGGACACAACTGAAGCGACTTAGCAGCAGCAGCAGCAGCAGCATGTCTGACTCTTTGCAACCCCATGGACTGTAGCCTGCCAGGCTCCTCTGTCCATGGAATTTTCCCTGAAGGATACTGGGTGAGTTGCCATTTCCTCCTTCAGGGGATCTTCCTGACCCAGGGATTGAACCAGCTTCTCCTGTGTCTCCTGAATTGGACACGGATTCTTTACCACTGAGCCACCAGTGAAGCCCTCCTCCATATAGACTGGAGTTTTTCTACCACAAACACTATTGACATTTTGGGCTGGTGACTCTCTGTCCCGAGTGGATGTTGCTCCTGTGCATCATACGATGTTTATCATCTCTGACCTCTACCCACAAGTCACCAGCAGTAACCCCCAGTTATGACAGTCAAAAATGTCATCAGACATCGCCATATTCCCCTGTGGGGAACAAAAATACCCCCTCCCCAGTTTAGAACCACTGATATATACTGTTTTATCCCATCTACTTCTTAGAAGAACCTAAGAGGCAGCATCACAAGCCTCATTTTATTGATGAGGAAAGAAAGCCACATAAAGGTTAGAGTATGTGCTGGAGTACACACTGCGGGGGAAGATGCTTGTCCTTTGAGATATGTGGCACAAATATATATTTTTCAATATGTCATTTGCCTTCTTACTTAGTTATAGAGTTTTTCTTCACTGTACAGAAACATTAAAATTTTATGTAGTCAACTATATCAATTTCTCAGCTTATAGTTTTGACTTTTGGGTGACATGTTTAAGGTTTGCTTAACCACAGGATTATAAAAAATTCACCTCTGATGGATTTCTTCCATTGTTTTACAGTTTCCTTGAACACTTATCTTGGTACCATCAGGAATTCATTTTGATGTGAGGATATGTGTATATATATAAACGTGTATTGTATGTCTATATATGGTATTTGTTTCTTGCTTAAAATGTCAAAAAGAAAAGAGTAAGAAAAATTGGTACTGTTCTAAATCTTATTACTTGGAGATAGCTGCATGCATTTTGCTAAACATTCTTCAGATCCCCTCTGTAGGTACAGGTACCAAAAGTTGAGTCATAGGAGTTTTGGGACTGACAAGGGAGAAAATAACCAAATACAAGTAACATTGGGGGATATTCACAATGAGGAAGCAGAAAGAGAGAAAAGTGGATTAAAAATGGAGTTAGAAAGCATACAGTTAGATAAGGGGGGCGAGTCAAAAGAATATAACATAATGGAAACCAAGAAAAGAGATATTTTCACCATAGTGACGCTCTTCAAGCATCAGATGCAGTAGTAAACTGCCTGTTGGATGGAATCTGAAAGGGTGTGTATTTTGGCGTCTGAAGATATGTTTTATGGGAAAATGAAGAGAAGAGTTATCAGTGTACAAAAAGATAAAAGTAAATAGTGTGAATAAGACAATTTCTAGAAGCACAGAGCAAAATCTTTATCAAGAAAAGTACTGGAGAAAGTTAGACACGAGAAGGGGAAATGCCTTCAGGAAAAAAGGATCAAGGGAAAACTACATATCAGAACTTCTAATCTTGGGCTCCACCCCAAAGTCAGGGGGTGAAGGAATAGGATTTAAGGGACTCTGTAAAATTCCTAAAATTACATTTCATTTTTGTGTTTATGTGTATTATTCTGCAGATATGGAATACTTTCTATTCAATTATCAGTTCAGTTCAGTTCAGTTCAGTCACGTCCGACTCTTTGTGACCCCATGGACTGCAGCACGTCAGGCCTCCCTGTCCATCACCAACTCCCGGAGTTCACTCAAACTCACATCCATTGAGTTGGTGATGCCATCTAGCCATCTCATCCTCTGTCATCCCCTTCTCCTCCTGCCCCCAATCCCTCCCAGTATCAGAGTCTTTTCCAATGAGTCAACTCTTTGCATGAGGTAGCCAAAGTACTGGAGTTTCAGCTTTAGCATCATTCCTTCCAAAGAACACCCAGGACTGATCTCCTTTAGAATGGACTGATTGGATCTCCTTGCAGTCCAAGGGACTCTCAAGAGTCTTCTCCAACACCACAGTTCAAAAGCATCAATTCTTCAGCGCTCAGCCTTCTTCACAGTCCAACTCTCACATCCATACATGACTACTGGAAATGTCTCTGCTTTTGAATATGCTATCTAGGTTGCTCATAACTTTCCTTCCAAGGAGGAAGCGTCTTTTAATTTCATGGCTGCAATCACCACCTGCAGTGATTTTGGAGCCCAGAAAAGTAAAGTCTGACACTGTTTCCACTGTTTCTCCATCTATTTCCCATGAAGTGATGGGACCGGATGCCATGATCTTAGTTTTCTGAATGTTGAGCTTTAAGCCAACTTTGCTAAAAATTACTTTGCACAGGATATGGGAAACTTCTCTTAACTTATAGGAGAGGATAACAGCCCAATAAAAGGGTCTAGATGGGGAAATTGAAAGTGGTAGCAGATATTTGATTGAACAATGTCCAAGCACAGGTTAAGAGTAGATGGAGTCAAGGGTATACCCCTGGCAAAAAAGTCTAGTCCAGAGATATTATTTACTCTTCTATCATCAGTTTCTATTATCACCAAGAAGATAGGTTGTTTAAGAAAAAAAATCACTCTAAACAAAAACAAAACAAAAATTAGGAAGGAACAGCATTAAATTACATCTCTGCCTATTTCTGAATGATAGAAATACTTTTTTTTTTAATTCTTTTTTCACTATTTTCCCAAATATCTTCAACTAATCTATGCCAATTTTAAAATCACGTGAGACATAAGTTGCCATTAAAATCAGTACATTAATGCTATTAAAATAATTCTAGGGAAAACATTTCATGATATAAGCAAAATGGGTTTCTCCAAAGAAGACTGCTATGTTGAAATATAAAAAGCACTGGGCTCTGGGGACAAATGTAGACAATTCTGAAGCAGTAGAAAGGACAGGATTATATCAGCCTGAAAGATGAGCTGGCTTTACCGTGGGTTGACGATGGTTCATGACATCCCATCCTGAGACTGTTTCCCCATCTGTGATATGGAACACAGATGCCTTCCAAGTAGAATTTCTAACTTATTTAGATTATTTGGATTATTTAGATGAGTGGATATTTAATAAATGCACATCCTTCCGGTTCTCTAAGTATCAGTGACACCCTAACTGACACCATTGTCCTGAAAAGAGTTGTGGCTAATAGTCTTTATCTATACTTCATCTTTTAAAAGTGATCTAGAAAATTACAGTGACTATTTTAATGATATGCAGAAATTTATTTTTAGATGCCAGGTAGAATAACGGGAAAAACCTGAACTTCTGTGTTGGGTAGTTGTTGTTTCGTCCCTAAGTTGTGTCCAACTCTTAGTGATCTCGTGGACTGGAGCCCACCAGGCTCCTCTGTCCATGGGATCTCCCAGGCAAGAATACTGGATTACGTTGCCATTTCCTTCTCCAGGGGATCTTCCTGACCCAGGGATCAAACTCAGGTCTCCTGTCTTGCAGGCAGATTCTTTACCACTGCGCCACAGGTGGTTCGGTAGATTAGAGCTTAAATCCCAATTCTTCTGCATATGAACCATGTTAATTGCAAACAAAGCGGCCAAACCTCAATATCATCATCTGTAAAACAGAGATAACACTTGGGCTCAGGCTTGCTGTGAGGATTTATTGAGATTAACATTAAATGAGAGACTGGGACAGGACTGGGTGAGATGAGTGGGCAAGTTGTTCAAGTGTCTGAACTTTATTTAAAACGTTGATATCTTGTTTACCATTTTTTGTATTAATTTTTGTTATAAAATATTGCAGTAAGTATTATTTGTTTTGATAACTGAGTTTCTTGGCACCCCTTCCTAAATGTTGTGCCCTATAAAAATACCTCATTTGCCTCATCTTAGTCACGGCCCCAAAGCTGACAATTACTGAATGTGTAAAAAGCACTGCAGTAAGCACTTTACCTTTCCTCATTTGCCTGTAAGTAAGTGGTTAGTCAGTACCACACCTACAGGGAGGTGTCCCCGTTATTACCCCCAACAGCACTGTCGTGGCCAGCACCACCACCATCATCATCAACGCCACTGTCACCACTGACATCACCATTGTAATCATTTATTGTGATTCTCTGAGTCACCTTAAGTAAATTTCATGCTAATCAGTTGTAGCTCCCTGAACTGAACTGAACTGAACTGAATATCCATCATGAGGCTACCAATGCCTCCTTATAAGGCATAAAAGTTAAGCGAGGTTGTTTTAATTGTTGCTGTCATTCGTATTATTGTTGATTCCAGCGTACGATCTGCCTCCACAGAAAAGCCAGCGAGTGTCTGCTAAGGAATCAGATGATTCTAACGAACAGGGAGACCAGTCAGGCAGGGCAATAGGGCAGGGACACTCTGTCCTAGAATGGTTTTTGTAAGGCTGCCTAACGTTTTCGCACAAAGCAACACACACTGTTCTCAGAACTGGCGTTTCCACACTCGTAAAGCTCAGTGCCGTTCCAGTTCAGGAAACGGATGAGTCACTGGGAAGGGGAAGGGGGTTGCTTTGTATTGCATGTGTGTTTTCCTACAGGTCTGATTATTCCTCAGATATTTTTAGATATATAATAGGAAAGGAATATGGTAACCTCCTAGTCACTGCCCCACCTGGAAAACCTCAAATCACTAATTGCCTTTTTTTCCTAAAATGGAAGAGTTATTTCATCAGCCCAAAGGTTCCATTTTCCTTTGCTATGCTTTGCTCTGTAAGTTTTTTAACCCTGTAAGCTACAACCACATAAACAAACAAGGGAGGAAACAGGGAGATGAAAACTCTTCAGGTTCATCCAATTTTGAATCCCACTTGCCAAATACAGCGGTACATGGTTTTGATAAAGGCTGTGAGGATTGTGATTTGACCTTCCTCTTGCCACTGTGTGAAATGTAAACACGGTGTGTTTTCTCATAATTAAAATATATTGATTCCCCAGAAGCCTACAGGGGGGCCGGGTAGTCTTTCTTCTCAATGGGTGCAGCATGATCCCTGTTGTCATCTGGTTGCAGCCAATCAGAAGGAAGCCATAATAGGCGGATGTGACTTTGTACTTCAGCGAGTTGTATAATAGGGGGGTAAGTAGCACTTCTATTTTTTGAAAACAGGTGTGTTTTTAGGGCACACTGTTGTATTGTAATAGGAGACCAGAAGATTCAGTGGTTTAAAGCAACAAAGAAGTGACTTTCTCCCTCGTATCACAGTCTGGGCTGGTGGTCCAGAATTGGAATAGTGGCCTGATGGGTGTTGGGGGTCCATCTTGTTACCCCTTGCAATCTCCAGCATGTGCCCTTGCTGGCTTAACTGAAGATAACTTACTACTAGTTCTGCCTTCCGGCTAGAGAGCAGGGGAAAAAGAGGGAGGAACATGTTTCTTTCCTTCTAAGGGCATTACCTGAAATGCATACCTCATGTGTGTTCATGTCTCAGTGGCCATCACCTGGATGTATAGCCATACCTGGCAAAGGTGACTGGAAAAGTTAGTCGTTAGCTGGGTGATCATGTCCCTGGCTAAAATTGCTACTACTCTTGGAATAGGGGGGCTTCCCTTATGGCTCAGCTGGTAAAGAATCCACCTGCAATGTGGGAGACCTGGGTTTGGTCATTGGGTTGGGAAGATCCTTGGAGAAGGAAAAGGATACCCACTCCACTATTCTGGCCTGGAGAATTCCATGGACTATATAGTCCATGGCGTTGCAAAGCCTCAGACACAACTGAGCAAGTTTCACTTTTTCACTGGAAAAGGGAGCATAGATACAGTGGGAATCTCTAGGAGTTCCAGCTAGCGTTGAGTTGGACAAGTATTTGCCCAAGAACAGAGAGAGGGGTTCCTGATCTGGGATCTCCATCCTCAGACATCTTGGTTTTTTGATAATAATTGATGGTGTTGATAAAAATTATGAAAATAAACTTAGGAGCAGCTAACATTTACTGATTTCTTGTCTCACACCTCTCTAGAGTACTCTGTGAACATGATGTGATTTGATCTTCATGATAATTCTATTGAATCAGTAGTATAATTATCCCAATTTTACCCATGAAGAAACTGAGATACATTCAGTTCAGAAACTTGTCCAAGGTCATGCAAGGAAGCTGTAGCCAAGTGGAACCTAAACTCATGTGTTTCTACTTCTGAAGTATTCTATTAACCACTTGGTTTAGATGCTAATGGTGGTCTGAAATGGTTCAATATATCAAAACACTGAACTAAACTACAAACTCTTCCATAACCAGGTCATCTGAATTAGCTAAAAGATGTTTGTTTGGGGCTTGAATTGAATTTAGATTGGTCCTTCCATTTGTCAAAGATTAACAAGAGTTTTTGACCCTGACACAGACCTCGATTAATCTTCAAAAAGTAGAAAAATGAATGAATGCTTATTTATTAAATGCAATTTGTTTGGCATATAAGCTCTTTCCAAACATGGCTTCCAGAGTGAGGGGAAATACACAAAGGCATCATTAGTTCAGTAAAAGCTGGGAAGAGGATTTAAAGACTGCACAGTGCAGGGCCCCTCTGCGGGTGCTGACAGAAACAGCTGGACAGGAGGTATCTGAGCATCCCTAAGTGAGGGGGGCCTCAGGCACCCCAGTGAAGCTCAGGGCACTGACTCAGTGAGCAAGAAGGAACCTGCGTCAATCAAATGCACACACTGTGTACGGAGCCACGTGGGGGAGTCAGAGCTGTGGTCTCGATAGTCGGGCCGCCCTGACCAAGAACTGAACAGAACAGCTAAGTCAGCTAGTGTGATGCCCACAGGGTGGACTCTGAGGTGCAGCTGCTGTGGTCTTCACGCATCAGCACCCGGAGATGTTGGGGAAGGGATGGGACTCGAGCATCCTTTCCCTCCCCGCAAACAGATGGGTAATTAGACGGAGGCCAGAGCCAGATGCTGCACTTCCCCCGAGACCCGCACCGGAGGGAATGGGCTGGCTCTGCAGAAGGCACTTCCGCTCCAGAAAAGGAATATCATGTCAGAAAAAGAACCAGGGCTTCAGGGTTTCTTGGAGGGAGGGGTGACAGGCTTTATCCTTCGCCAGCCCCTCTCTGGGCTAAGCAAGTGCTGCCCTTGAGGCGATCTCCTCTGACCAGAACCCTGCCTACGGACATTTCAGGAAAACCGGCTTGTTAGAGCCTGTTGATGGCTGTTCTGCTGGTCTTTGTTTCCAGGCCCTGTTTTCTGTGTTTCACAGTACAACGATACCGACGTTTCCCCGATGTGAGAAGAAACGCTCAACTAAATCTGAGCTGAGAAGTAGCTTCCTCTGAACTATGAGCCACGGTCTAACACAACATGCCTTTGAAGATGATTCAGCTGCAATTGTTTTCTATTAATCTAAAATTAGTTCTTGTGGGAAAAGTCCTTAGACTTCACCCAAAACACTGCTTCACAATGATGATGGGTTTGGGCTTGACAACAAGGATGGCAAGGAAGTCTAAGATCAATTTCTAGAATGTGCACAGAGTCAGTTACATGCCTCTCTCTCCTTGGCCCTCTATTTTTTTGTTTTTTTGTTTTTTTCAGCCGAGTCAAAAGCCAGCATTGACTGAGACCTGCAACAATTTAAATCAGTAGCGACAGGGTAATGAGTGTAAGTATTTGTAAGATGTAAAATGCTCTCCTGATCTGAAAAACAGTGATTTAAGCACTGCCAGCGCGCTCTGGTAAGAGATTCCCAAGGCACTTGGCAGGGTTGGGGTGGGGGGTGGGGGTGCGTGGTACAAACTGCCCTTGGAGAATAAGATGTAAAATTAGCCCACAAAGAAGAGTCCTCCTACAAGGTGAATAGCAGGAAAGAGATCCCAAGACTAGGCTGTAGACAGTTATTGAGTCAACTACATTAACTTAGCTAAGACCCAGTGTGTGAATTAGAAAACAGGGCCAGGGAAGACTTGAAAAAAGAAGAAAAAGTGGGCCCAGCCCATGCTAAGTTCTGTTCAAAGAAGACCCCTCTTCAAGCCACTAGACTCTGCCGCTCTTGGGGAAGATGGACACACAAAGTGGTGTCAGCCAGAGGCCATTAAATCGCAGAGTCCAAGTTCTTCGTTGTACAAGGTCATGCCTGACTAGCGTCCTCACTTCTACTAATAATTTGGTTGTTACCCAAGGCTGAACAAATTTTCTGTCTTCTGAATACCTGCCCATTATTGTTTACTTTTATTATGGGGTTAATTACTTATTATTTTCTTTATTTCAAAGTGAATGTTAATCTCCTATACAATAGGACCTGCAGTACAGCACAACTCTTTTTTTCCCCTATATATAACCCCCTCTGCACCTCACACTGAATTAAACAGTTGCTTTAAAAAAGGTATTTGTAGGTTAGCTAAATCAGACCAAACTATTGATTATGCAACCATTCAGGTAGAACTTTTCAACACATGGGGCTATAGTTCTGGAATACTGGGAACTGTGGCCTCTTAGAACATTACACTATCTCTAAGGGTCCACCTCCCATCCCGCCTCTAACCCCTCAACTAGTTCTGTGACAGACCTCTCCAAGTACAGAAAAAAGTCCCACTTATATGACAGTCAAACCTGAAGATTTTCTTCCCACATACGGGTACTTAGCTCTAATTGCATGTACCACAATCTCCAGTGAATGGAGTCTTTAAAAAAAGTATATTTTCCAAATAAGCATCCCAGGTGATCCTCATGTACAATAAAGCTTGAAAACTACTAATTTCAAGCCACGCTCCTCATTTCACAAAGACACGGAAATTTAAACAGGAGATGTATCCACCTACAAGTGATGTATCCACATCTAGTTTGTGACAAAGTCTACACAAGAACATACTTCTGTGTTGCATGAACACCTGCCTGATAACATTCTGAAGTTTATCAGTTCCTACTGTAGAAATTATGACCTTAAGGAAGCCCACCACTGGAGTTCCTCTTCCATCCTCCAGGGCCCCTTTCCTGCCCCTTTTCATGAAAATGTACTTTTATTATATGAAATGCTTCAGCTACAATTGGCTTCCTCATCCCTTTCTGATATTTTTGTATAGCTCGTACACTATATTCATTTTTGGTAAGCTAAAATTCTCCAGTAAATTTGTACAGCCCTCCACTTACATCCTAGATAATGATATAAAGTGGGTTTGTTAAATTGGCAGAATTAAAATTTAAAATTTCTCCTTCCCTCTTCCTCTACCGGGTCAAGGCTGAGGCTGGCTGTGTTCAAGCGTCTAATTCTCCCCACTGATGGACGGTTACATCATGGCTGGAATCAGCAGTCCTTTGAGTAGCTGTGTGCCACGTTCCACATCCATCCCCCTCAGCCCCCACTCCCAGATGATGCTCTGTCCCTTGATAGCTCATTTCAGCCACCTGCATACCACAGAAAGAATGTTTATAAATTATGCCCTGGAGGTGGCCATGGGAAGAGAGACTGGAGTGGACTGGGAGTTTTGTAAGTGTAAAAACAGACTTGAGAGGAGCAGGAAAGAGACAAAAGCCAGACTGGAGCATAGTCTTGCAGGAGGTGGTACCTGAAGTAAGGAGATGAAATTTGAGTTGAAGATGAACCAATATCATGTTGACCGACCAAGAGCAAAACTGCTTCTTCCCCTAACAAGGGGTGCATAGAGAGGAAAGTATATTAAAATACAGATTTTTGAAAATATGTGACTTTTGCCTTAAATGCCTCTCAGTAGTAAAAACCCAAATTATGCTAAATATGACCCACGTAATAGCTAACAAGAGTGTGTGGTCAGTTTTTCAGATGGCTGGTGACTATAGTGAGCCACTGATGAATATGTTGCTATTTGTGTGAAAAAGTTTGCTTAGAAAATGGGAAACTGGGAGGGAAGGAACAATGGTAGAATGCAATGGAGCTTCCCAGTACAATTAAACTCCCACCCTTGGAAAAAAAAGAAATTTATGACTTATGTTTAAATCTCTGATGAAGACATTAAAGAGACGTTTTGATATGGTGTGCCAGTTACCACCCTGGAGACCTTCAGAAGCCCAGGGTGCAAGGTGGGGTGATTCCCCCAGATGAGAGACCAGGCACATCCACTTCTGGACTGTATCAAGCCCAAGCCGAGGATGGCATGGACATGGCAGAAATGCCCCACCGCTTCCTCCAGCCCTATCTGTGGGAGGCGCCATTACTGACCTCTTTCCCAATGAGATCAACATGGCTTCAGAATTGTTCTCAAAGCAGGACCACTGACCGGTGCTCGCAAATGAAGTAAAGGTTATCTTTTATTTTAGCCAACAGATGTATTGGCCTTGGGGCCGAAATCTGTAAGAGTCTCAGTTTTAAAAAGGCATGAGAACTTCTTGGCTTCCTTTGTTATTGTTAATATCATGCAAGTGACTTGAAATCCTGAAAAAGTGCAGGAGGAACCCAGGTGAATCCTATCCTGTGATGGGCAGAAAGGAGTGAGAACCACAGAAACATATTCCTGCTTCCTCACTGCTGACTCATTCCAAGGGAAGCACAAGGAATATGCGTCTTCCTGGAAATGAAGTCTATAAGTCTCTTCTGGAACCCTTGCTTTTCTATAGAACAAAATGTTGTCCATTCCAAAGGTGAAGTTTGGATTGCATTTGACAGTGACTGGCAGTTGGCTTCTTAACTTCCAGCCACAAGGGATTGGAGCTGGGAAGGAGAGAAAGAGAAATTGTGTATGAGGGGAGGAATGTGGATACAGAGGAAGAAAAAATTATGATGTGATCCCGTGTACATTCACTGGGGAAGAGGGCAGTAAGGATATTCCCCTGGATGGGCTGAAATGAGATCACAGGCTGACAAGAAAGGAGCTGGGCTTCAAATCCTTGGAGACAGGAAAAGGCCCTTGAGAAGAGCTGGTCAAGGAAGATGTGATGGGGGTGGGGTGTGAAGAAGAGAAATTTGCTCAACAGTTGTTGGATAGAGAACCCCTAGGGTCTGGAGAGAGTTTATATAATTGGATCCCAGGGATTTTAACAAGGGCAGTTCCATTCAGACACTAGGGCTTTAAACTAAATTCTAAATGTAAATCACAATGCTTGGTTAGAGAGAAAACTGGCCAGGAGGGGGATAAAAGTGAATCAATTCTAAGTAGATGGGTTAAGCTAGGAGAGCTAGCTTAAGTACAAAAAGGACACAGTATTCTGATCATAACATGAATGCTGCGGAATAGTCTGTGTAATAGAAAAAGAAGTCTGTGACATTACTGACTGATGGAGCCTAGCCTTTCTTGAGGCCTTTTCTTTTTTCAACTCCTTACACTGCTAAGTTTCAGGTATAGGTTGAATATTCATTCGCTCCCTCACCCATTCATTCTTCATTCTCTTTCTCCCTCTCTCTCATCTACCTGGAATTTTTCTAAATGGGGGTATAGTTGCTTTACAAGGTTGTGTTGGCTTCTGCTGTACAACTAAGTGAATCAGCCATATGTCCTTCATCCCTGTTGGGAGCCGCGTTAGGCATTACTGACACATATGTATATATATAACAGCTCCCTCTTGGTCTTCCCTCCCAGCCCCCCAGTCCCAGCCCTCTAGGTCACCACAGAGCACTGAGCTGCACCCCTGTGCTATGCAGCAGGTTCCTATTAGCTATCTGTTTTACCCATGGTAGCATACATATGTCAATCTCAATCTCCCAACGCATCCCAGCGTTACCCCCAACCTGTGTCCACAGATCCATTCTCTCCATCTCCTTCTCTATTCCTGCACTGCAAATAGGTTTCTCTGCACCATTTTTCTAGATCCCACATACATGTGTTAATATATGGTATTTGTTTTTCTCTTTCTGACTTACTTCACTCTGTATCACAGATTCTAGGTCCATCCACATCTCTAAACATGACCCAATTTCATTCCTTTTTAAAAGCTCTGTTTTCTGGGTAATTGTGAAGCTCATCCTAGATTTCAATTTCAAAATAACTTAGCTGCTTCACTATTTAATTCATTCATCAGTCAGTTTGTTATCTAAGATCACAAGGCTGGCTTAGGTGCTACTGCCCAGAGCCTGCAGCACTAGAGATAAAAAGAGGAACGAGACAGCGGAGGCCTCAAGGAGCTGATCGTCCACCCAGTAACGGTCTTATCTGAGGTCATTCCTGTCTTCGCCTCTCACCTCCGAGCATATCCTGTCTTGCGCAACCCAGAAATTTACTGAGCAAGTATCCAATTTTAATCTTGAATTTGCTCTTGATTATCTGCTCTCTTTCTGAACATTTCCAGCTTTGCTAGAAGCTTCCATGTTCTTCTAGCTCTGTAGATCCAGCCTCCAGCTTCTCTACCTGACGTCAGGGTCACCAGCCCTATCTCCCGTTCTCCACTGACTTGCAGGGAAAAACACCATTCCTTCTACTCTCCTTACTTTGGAGGACTCTAACCTGTTTCTTTCTCTAGAAATAGTTCCTTACATTTGAAAGAAAACACACACTAACACACACACAGCAATTTTATTGCTACAGTTTTGGCCCAGCTGCCTTGGGTTCCCATCAATCTTCAGTGATTTAAGGAATAGGGTTGTCACTACAAGATATTAAAAACAAAAACCAAAAAATAGCTCTGCTTTAGTGGGTGGGGCAGTGCCATGTTTGGGCAGGAACGCTCTGCTGGTTGAGACGCCCTGCTGGCAGCAAGTGGCAGGAAACGATGAGATGAAGGGCTATTGGCTCATCAGATTGTGACGAACACTTCAGAGGGAGGAAGACCTCTGTGCTCTGGAGAGAGCCTATCGTTTCAAGTCACAGGACTAGACATCATCCCAAAGAGGGATGCGGCAAAGTGACACAAAGTCCTCAAGTCTGTCTCGGTGTGATGGTGGAATCCCGCAGACACCGGTTGAGAAATGCAGCCACGGAATCCCCTGCTCGTTCTTTACCATTCTTTGTGATTGAAACAGTGAAGAGCTGTGTAAAAAAGAAGCCCCCTTAAATGTTGGCTACTTTGTGCCAAAAAGAGGCAGCACGCCCTAAGATCTCTATCCAACAGATTGAAAGATGGCTAATTAATTCAATAGAATCCTACTGTTGGGAGAGTTCAAGGGAGAAAAGACAAAGGGAAAAAGAAGCCAAGAGTGAATCAAGACTGAAAAGCTGAATCACGAGGTGGGTGATGGCCACTGTGGAGGGAGCAAGGGAGGCAGCATTTGGGAAGAAGGCAGGATGACTGGAGTGCTTCTGGCAGACTCATTTGTTGGTTCTTTCAAAAGACATTTACTGGATGGCCATTTTTATACCAGACACTTGGCTGGGTGCTGTTGGTTCATGAAAAGCCAGTTACTAAGTCCTAATTCTGTCAAGCTAAGATGGGGTCTAATATTACCTTATGTGGTCTGTGTGATGTTCTGATAGACTTAAGTCACCCAAACCCCCTAGTCTGCCCTACACAAATGGAAAGCACTAATTAATTAAAATGTAAAAGAACTAGGGGATTTGGAGCTCCAGGTATGGTAGAAAGACATACGGCCCAAAGTCTTACAGCTGAACTTAGCCTTGTGACCTTATGACCGATAAGAGCAATTGGCTATGATGCAAGCACGGCTTGAGATACAGTCCCAAGGCTGGGCTTGCCTCTTGCATTTCTACTTTAACCAGAAGAATGAGAGACACAGGGAACAGAACCGAGTCTTCCCCCCACCACAGTCCAGCACTAAACCCAGCAGTTTAGGTCAACCACATTCCAGATGACCCTCAGATGCGTGAGCAAGAAATAAACGCTTGCTGTGATAAAGCACTAACGTTTTGAGGTATTTTTGACCCTGAGGGCACTGAAAATCTGAGAGATCTGCTGGGCTAAAGAGTCTATAAAGGGATTTTGTGACCATGGACTTCATATATTTATGATGGAAACGGAAGCTATTAGAAAATGAAAGCGAGAGTGGGTGTTTCCAACAAAGCACTCTTGTCCTTGAATCAAATGGCAAAGGCTTGCCATCAAACACCGCGGAAGTCAGTTCTGGGATTCACTCTGGTCCCCCAGTGTCGTAGAGGCTCAGATGTGCCCACAGAAAAACACATCATCAAGAGAACATCATGAACATCTACAGAGCGTGTGGCTGGACTCTAACAGGGTTCTACTTGTATTGATACATTGTTGCATTTGTCCTACAGCAACTCCATAATATGTTTGAGAGTAATGTCCACACTTCAGAAAGGAGACAGAAGTTCAGAGATGATAAGGGTCTTGCCCAAGATCTCACACACAGGATGTGACAAATCATTTTTAACCCCAGAGCTGACTCTACAAAATCTGTACACTTATCTCTGGAGGGCCTGTGCGAGATTTCTTCTGGAAGGGAAATGAAGAGGAAAGCTGGGGAAACATCTAATGAATCCAGTGTCATCCAAACACCGTTTAGCATCTTCGTTGGAGCCTTCTGATTATAAAATTGATGGCACTTTATTTTTTCCTCCAAAACTACCAAGTCTTGATTATTTCAAGATCTCTGAGTTCTGCCTTCCCTACAGAATAGGATGAATCATCCTCTAACTTCTCTTTGCTGTACTAGAGATGGATTTCAACTTCCCCTCCTTTATATTCCAAAAAAGGTTCTCCAAAGCTCTGAAAGATCCTAGATGCTAGAGTTCCCTGGACACCAGTGTGTCCTACAGAAGTCAAGCAACACTGGGATCAAAGGGCTTATTACATTTTACTTCTGTAAGGACTCCTCTCCAACACTTAGGAAAAACAGAGCAAATAACATGAGTTGCTGACCTTATTCAACAGAAATAGATTTGGAATGTGATGTTCCTGGTCTCAGTAAGTCAACACGTCTGTGCATGCTGCCTTTCTATCACCCCGACAGGGCTGAGCATGTAGAGGAGGAGGGGAAATAAAGACACAGATATTCTGGAGGCACAAGTTAACTATTGGGAACACTGTAGATACTGGAGAGTTGTGACAACTGCACTCTAAGCCCCAGGGTAAAAGCAGTGATTATAACTTTAGCTAATAGTTATTAAGCAGATATATGTTCTAAGCTCTGAGCAAGGTGCTTACACATGTGTGTTATAGCAGAGTCCTCACAAAAATATTCTCAATAAATTTCCCGGTTTAAATTACAGCTCTACCTCTTACTAGCTGTGCAACCTTTAGCAAGTTATTTAACCTCAGCTTTTTCATCTGTAAAATGGGAATCCGAGTTGCACCTCATTCAGAGAGTTGTTAGGAATACATGAACTAACAAAGTGCTTGAAACAGTGACTGGCACACAGCAAGTTGAATATGAGTGTTAGCTATCATATTCAATATCATATATCATAGTGTTAGCCCATTGAATCACTTCAATAAATCTAGGGAATAGGTGCTATTAAATACCATCTTTATTTTATAGCTAAAACAAAACAAAGCAAAAAGTCATGAGGTTCTGGGAAGTTGAATATCTTACTCAAGCTCACTCAGGAGATAAGTGGCAGAGCCAGAATGTAAACACATTTCTATTAGATTCTGATCTATATGTTCTTGAGCACATTAAAGCAAACAAACAAACTTCTGATAGCATAGAGTATTTCCAATGTGAAGACTCCGGTGAACTGTATCTAAAATCTGGGGTGTTGTTGCTGAATACAGAGGTGTGGTGTCCAGACTATGCTGGCCAATAGGACTGCAAGGGAAATGAATCTGTTATAGTTTAAACCAGTTTCTTACTCCTCTTCCCCTGAGATCCTGATTTAGAACATTGCAGTGTTTTTTAATGGTTTCCCTGGTGATTCAGATAATCCACCACATTTGGAATCTACTGGAATAGGGCACTCTCATGATTGCTGAATCACTCAGATCTCTGGTATGGAAAGTCTTACGGGCTGCCCAGTCCAGCTTCCCACCCATGGCTGGAAGCCCGTGTCTCTGGCAGATGTGACTCAAAGCTATGAGGTGTGTACAGCAAAAGCCCTCTTTACATGAACCCAGGTCTACTTCACCAACTGTTCCTCTGTTTGGAAGCTGAGTGATCAGATCCATTCCCCATCACAGTTAGTTCCTAGAGGGAGGGGGCAGGGGGATGGTGCACAGAGTAGACAAGGGTAGATTCATTCAGAGAGACATGCTCTGAAGTGAGGCATGGATTTGTCCCCATTGTTCAGGGTATGCAGAGCCCCTCTCTCATGCACATGCTCCTGCTGAATGGCTCCAAAATCTCTAGTCAACTAACTGCCAACTTATGTCAAGCATGACATCAGCTCACAGGAGTCCTGTCTCATGGATCCCTCTGTTGTTCCTAAAACATGTCATTTTCCTCCCACTTTCTCCTCCTGGTGCCAGGGAGCTTGCATTGTTTGAATACTCCCTTACTGGCTGTTGCAAATTCTCTGTGTCTGCCTGGAATCCAAGGAATCCAAGGAGCTGAACTTCACCATCAGGTCTTGGCCCTTTGACCCCCTAGCTCAGAACAGGGCATGTTAGCCCAGACCCATGAAAAGCAGATGCAAGGTGGGGTTCAAGACCAATGGTTTTATCAGGGAAACACCCGGTAAGAACATGCATAGGAAGTTGGGAGCACCCGGGAAAGCCATCAGACTAAGTGGCAGGTCTGACTTGGAGTGACGGAGAGAGGGATGGAAGGCTAGTAGAGGGGTCCTAGAGTCTAAGGAGGTGCCCTGCAACTAAAGGAGGTCCTAGGGGAGTCCTAGAGCGAAGGCCAGCTGTCAGATGAGTTCTAAGACTCCCAGAAACTGGTCTGCCTTAGCACCCCTGCCTTGCTGAGTCATTTGTGAGAACTAATAAGAAGTACAACCTCAGCCCAAACATGGCCATGGGCTTAAGAGCTCGGCAGCTGAAAATGTTGGCCAGTTACGCTCCTGTGGTTAGAGGCCTGGGATACATATTCTCATGATTGCCACACTTAGCAAATGTTAACCGTCACTGTTTAAAGGAATATCTCTCCTGCTCAGCTGATGGAGGTATCCACCAAACATTTTTTTACTTATTTCAACTCAAAGTGGACAAAGATTCCTCATTCTTCAATAAATATTGAGAAGTCTGGGCCATTTATAGAAGGACATCACTAGGAGTTGCACTGGTTATGGGAATATGCAGAGTTGACTGTGTGGAATGCAGCCAGGAGAAGGCATCCTGAAATATGCTGGGGCAAAAGACCTGAATAAAGACTGGGGCTGAGCTGAAATCAAAAAGGAAAATCTTCTTTGTGGAATTCAGAGTTGCAACCATAGAAATGCAGATGGTTGTCCCAAAGAAACTGCATAAAGACGGATTCTTGAGATGGAAAGATAGCAGTAGCAGAATGGTGGCCTTCCCAAACAGGGTGTATTCTAATCCCTGAAACCTATGACAGTGGTGAGTCATATGACAAAAGAAATTAGGGATACAGACGGAATTGAGGTTGCTAACCACTTGACCTTGAAATGGGAAGATTATCATGGATTAATGGATTATCTGTGTAGGTCCCATGTAATACTGAATGTTCCGGTGAAAGACAGGACCAGAGACAAGGGAAGATTTAAAGATGCTGTTGGTTTTAAAGATGGAAGGGAGAGTCGTGTGTCAAGGAATGAAGGTAGCTCTAAAAGTTGGGAAAGGCAAGAAAATTGATGTTCCTCTACAGCCTCTAGAAGGAACTGGGTAACACCTTGATTTTTGCCCCGTGAAACCTTTTTAGGACTTCTGATCTCCAGAACTAAGGCATCTTTTGTTGTTACTTTAATCCATTTAGCTTGTGTTAATTTGTTACACAAGCTTACACAACAGGAAATTAATACAGTTCTGATGTCAGAATCTTGAAAGAGAACTGTAGATATTAACGGCATAAATTCTAATTTTCTGGGGACCTTTATAAATGTTTTAAATCAATTCTCATGTGTAACTCTACAGAGTGGGTATCATTATCCCCATTTTACAGGTGAAGATGCCAGGACTAAAAGTTAGCTAACAAGTGCAAACACTGAAAGTTGAATCAAGGAAATAAGGCTTCATAGCTCCTGTCCCTAAAACAGCATTGTACTTCCTTTTTCAAAATGGAAGAATAGCAAGAAACAGCCCTCAGACAGTAAGGGAGGAGGAGGGACTGTGTGTTAAGCTACAGAAGCTATGGGAGGACCAGTTTTGAGACTGGGGTAAGAAAAGAAGAAACTATTATTAGAAGATGAAGCATGGGCTGTGCAATGGTCTAGACTAGGGAGCCAGTAGTGTAGCCTTTGAGAGACTTACTGTAATTGGGAAGAAGAGTCAGGAAGGTAGGTGCAGTGGTGCAGCAAAGGCTGGCCGTGAGCACTGTATGTGGGGAGATATATCAAGAAATGAGAGTTTCCCCCAAAATTCAGAAAGTGGAATCAAGCAAAAAAAAAAAAAAAGGGAAAGAAAAAAATTATGTGGTTTGTTGTTTATGGGGCAAAAGACCTGAGTAAATACTGGACTGAGCTGACATTAAAAAAGGAAAATCTTCCTTGTAGAATTCACAGTTGAAACCACAGAAATCCAGATGGTTGTCCAAAGAAACTGTGTAAAGACAGATTCTTGCAGCAGAAAGACAGTAGTAGTGGAATAGTGGTTTCTCTGAACAGTTGTGTAATTTTTTTTTTCTTTTTGACAAAAAAGAAGAAAGGAAAATACTTGAAGGGGATGGAGAGAAAGGGAAATACAGAACAGATGGCCTTAAGACTTAAGGTTAAGTCTTAGCAAAAAGAGATGGTCCTTCCTCTGAGAGGAGAGGAGGAAGGCACGCACAGAGGGTGGAGAGGAGGATGAGGATGTTCATCTGGACCTCACTGGATTTACCACCTCACCCTCCAGAGATGGGGTGTGGGAGGATTGCCTCAAGAGTGGAGATTTAGAACTGGAATTATGGTACATGAGCTGGGGAACTGAGGAAAGAGGAATAAAGCGTGCTTCGGAGAACAAATTTATCAGGGCACAAACTTTATTCACAAGCACTGAAGATTAATTTACTTTTGCGATATGCTGGTGAGAAGCAAAATGGAAGTATATTATTAGTTTCCTCCTTTTGAATTATTTTGAAGTGACCAAGTGAAAGTCAGTAACCAGATCAATGGAAAATGACTCCGTAGAAATGGAGTCCCTTTTGAAAACTGCCCTCAGCCGATACGGCGTGTAAGTCAGCCAATCACAGGAGGCCGAGCCTCTGATGATGGTGCTTCCCAGGCTCCCAGCCTTCCTTTGTGCTGAAATGACAGAATTTGGGGGAAGGAAAAAAAAAGCAAAACAACTCAGCAGTCATGTGTTGTCCTGAATCACTAACCAGAAAGCCCCAGGAGGGTTTCAATACACTGGATTAAGGAGAGGAGCTGCCAACAGGAACTCCATGACAGAGACTTCAATGCAAACAGTTGTTCCCTTTTAGTGCTCATGAATGCCTGGCCATGAAACAAACAAACAAACGTTTCTTGACTGTTAGGAGTCATGAGCATGAAACATGAGGACCAGAAAAGACGAGAAGGTTCATGGATACAGTTCATGAAGTCTGAGAGCTCTAGGGCTTTGCCTGGGCAAGATACTGAAACCAAAGTCTCAGCTACTTCTATTCCAGAACATAGAAACCACCCCCTAGCTTGTTGGGGAGGATTAAGACGGAATTTTTTTACTGAAGCGTTCAGCACAGAGTTTTTACAGAATGAGCCCTCAAGCAACATTTATACTCATTCTAACATAAAGTGCCCAGTCATCAGAAGTATATAATCCATATTTTACTGAGCTGCCTTCAATGCGCCCATCTCATGTCCAGCACTTCAAATCCCCGCCTCAGCCTGACCTCTTCCTCCCGTCTCCCTCGTGAGGAATGGTCTTTGTGGACTCAGTCAGCCTGCTCGCTGGTCCTCTGACCAATGGGCAAAACATATCAGAGAGGGATGAGAGGGAAGAAATGTGGGTTTTCATTCCTCTGCTCCCTCGTAGCTGGGACACTGAGGGTGGCTGTGTCTCTGAACTAAAAGTCTCCATGTCTGTTGGGTCGCCCCACACACCAGCTTATAGCCTGGCCCTCTCTGTGCCTCCCTGGTCAGGGGGCTCCCCTTTCTCAGCCAGGTTCCATCCTGCAGCCCCTGAAGGAAACTGGACACATGGCTGAAACTCTGCTTAGTCATCCAAGGGAGGGCAGGGTCACACAATCCAAAATGGAACTCAAGTACACAAATGGATTAACCTGATTGATGCAGATATCTTCAGGAACATTTGAACTTCTTCAAATGTCTTCCAGTCGGTTATTTATTTGTTAAAAGACCCTTTAGGAGGAAAGATATATTTTTCTCTCCCTTCTTGTCACTGCCTCATGGCGGGTGGGGGGGATCAGACTGCCCAGAATAGACGTGGCCAAGACAGACGGATGGGCCAAGAGGTTCACACCCTCTTCTTAGAGCAGGCCACTGGCCTCACCCTGGCCACCTTGCCCACCCACTCATGGTCAGGCCTGAGGGAAGGAAATCCTGAGTCTTGGTGCTGCATGACTAGCCAGCTGCGTTGCAGGTGCTAGAATTTGTTCACAAACCAAACACTTGCTGAGTCTACCCTCTGTGCCCTGCATCATTCTCAGTTTTGGTGACAACACAGCCTCAAAGTCCCTACGGGAGCCGAAGTGCCTGAGCGAGGGCGGATCCCACCTGCATCGTCTACCACTCGCAGCTCTATGAACAGGTCTCAATCTCCCCCTTCCTGGGTTGCTGCAGTTGTTCCATAAGCGTTAGTGGTCCGCGTGCGATGCATTCTCTATACTGCAGTCAAGCACTTGGCACAGGGACAGGGTAATAGGCTAATAATTATTGTTTCAATCCATGAGGAGAATGACTGGAGAAATGTCTGAAGTGTAGTTAAAGTGAAGGAAAGAGACGTACGACTCCAAATTACTGTGGAAGGTAATCCACACTCATTAATGGAGGGAAGAAGACACAGTCAGGGACCCCAAGGAAGAAGAAACTGCCTGCATGCGGGCAAGTGAGAGAAGGCTTCAGAGGACGGTGAGTAAGTGGAGCTCCTGCTTGCTACCTTCTTCAGAGCCCAGGCCCTTCAAAAGCCGGTCCCCGCTGGTCTGCCTCATCCAGAGCTCTTGCTTAATGAAGACTCTTTGACTGTCTCCCGAGTCATCCACTTTTCAACTCTCCTCAAATCTTATCTTGAAAAATGCCTTCCTTTCCTCCCTCATCAATGCCTTTGCGTTTCTCTTTCACTTTGTTATTGGCCTCTGACCAGGCGCTTTCATCTCTTCCCAACACAGAATCTTTACAGCCCTGTTTTCTGCCGTTTTTACAAACCCGATATACTCTCCTCTCCTGCATTATTTAGTGCTGAAAACGGAGGGAGGAGAGAGATCAGAAAAATATGGTGTGCCTAATTGCGTTTTGCCATGAACAACCCTAAAAGGAGATCTCTGCTTTTCAGAGATGGGTGTGTGTGTGTGTGAAGGGAGAAATTGAGGAAGGGGAGGTTAACTTGAAATTAATTGATAAAATTATTTATATGTAAACATGTGAAAATTTATCTCAATATATTACTCTCCAAGAGGGAGAGCAAGGTCTGCAACGATACCGTAAATTGGGAAGGGCTGATTTAAGAAAGGTAGGAAACTATTTTAACTTAATAACTGTGCAATGAGAATGTTGCTCTTGTTATTTATTGGGTGCTCGCTGTTTACCATTTGCTCCGTGAGGACTTTGCATCGTGACCTCATAGAGCCCTCACAGCACAGCAGTCTGTGAGCAGACAGTATCACTATCCCTGTCACACAGAGAACAAAAAACAAGGATCGGAGAGGCTTAGGCAGTCGCCCGAAGTCACCCAGCAGCTGTGGACCTGGGAATGCTGCCCAGGCCTGGTTCTGACCCCCTCCTCCCTCCTCACTGTTTGAGGCTCTTTTCCAGGGAGGCCCTGAGCCCTGTGTCCTCAGGTGGGATACGGGTATTGTCTCCACTTTTCCATGGAGGCCCCTGAGCACCCTACCTTGAGTGCCTGATGACATAAACAGCACCCCTGCCCCCTGCCACTGCCCCCAGACCAGCCAATCCAGCCACAGCAGCCAGGGGCTCGAGGCCACCCCATCCCCTCTACCGATGTCACTCTGGGCAGCTCCAGCTCTCCTTAATACTCATCTGTGCTTTATATCCATGAGGCTAACAGAAATCAGACAGGTCACCTCCTGAACAGCAAAAGGGGGTGTAGGCTGGGGCAGCCATCCGGGAGAGTAATCCAGCAGCATCTCAAAACAAGTCTAGTCTTACCTCAGGTCTGCAGGTCCTCCTGCTGCTGTAATACATTACCACAAACTCTGTGGCTTAAAGCAACAGCAATGTGTCACTGTACACCTCTAGAGGCTGGAAGTCTAGCAGAGGTCTCACAAGGCTAAAATCAAGGCGTTCACAGGGCCGCGTTTCTTCTGGAGGTTCTAGGGGGGAGACTTGGGTTCAATCCCTTGGTTGGGAAGATCCCCTGGAGAAGGGAAAGGCTACCCACTCCAGTATTCTGGCCTGGAGAATTCCATGGACTATACAGTCCATGGGCTCGCAAAGAGTCGGACACAGCTGAGCGACTTTCACTTTCACTACACCTTCTTGCCTTTTCTGACTTCCAGAGGCCACCTGATTCATTGATCCCTTGATCCCTTGACTAATGGCCCCTTCTTCCATCTTCAGAGCCAGCAGTGTGGTGTCTTCAAATCTCTGGCTCTTCTGCCTCTTCCTTCTCTCATAAGAACGTCTGTGATGACTCTGGACCCACCTGGAAAATCTAAGCTCATCTCCCCGTCGCTTAAGATTCTTAATCACATCTGCAGAGCTCCTTTTGCCCTGTCAGGCAACACATTCACCCATTCTGGGAATTAGAAAGTAGACATATTTGGAGCCGTTATTCTGCCTGCTGTACCTATGGCCCAGTAACCATATTCTTGCATATATATGAGTCAAGGAACTTTTCACACTGATACACAGATGAGTCGTAAAATGTGTGACTGCAGAGTGAGTGGGTATTGGAACCACAATGGATGTGCCACATGGAGACAGTGGAAAAGTGAAGCGTGAAGGATGAGCAACCCATGGGAATAGACAGAGATTACAGGAACAGCCTAGATGTTCACACAAAGAATGTTTAATGAAGGAAGTTAAGCAATAAAATAAGGTATGGTAAGTAACACAGGGTCATTTACGTCAATTTAAAACTAAATCCACAGACGTAAAATGGCAATATGTATTTTGCCTGAGTACGATCCAAGCAAAAAAAGACATTTGTACACATTGTCAGTGGCTGCCAGTAGGACTAGAGAAGGGAATGGAGTGAGGTGGGTGAATAAAAGGAATAAAGGGGACTAAAGTAAAACATTTGCTCAAACACCGCTTTCTCCATGAAGCCACCCTGCCTCCTCCAGCCCCCAGGTGGAGGTGCCCAGCTCTGCGGTGCCCCTCTTTAGTGGAGTTCTTGCACACTGCCTTGCATTTGTCTTTTTGCGTCTCTCCTTTCACCCTGAGCCTCTTGGAAACAGGGACTGCATCTGGTTTTCCTTCGTGTCTCTGAAGTGTAACATAACGCCTGCCTCCAGTGGGTACCGATTACGTGTTTTGTTAAGTTGAAAAGTGAAAAAACAAGACTTCTGGAGTGGGGTGTCTCATATGAGCTGACACGTAGAAAAACTTCTAAGGACGCCCAAATGGGCTTTAAAGCTAAGTTTAGAGCAGAAAGTGGAATCGTAAAGCCCGTTTCTTCAGGTGAGCAAAAGAGAAGGATGGTAAAGAGAATGCAGACTTCCTCAGCATCTGCTTCACCTCCAACTGAAGACAAGGTGCCAAGAAGAACGAGCATCAGAATGAAAATGCAGAGCTAACAGAAGCAAAAAGACACCGTCTGTGAGTCAAAGGTGTGGAAGGCTGCACCTAGCGGCTCTAAATAATTCCACGCAGAAAAACAGGAGCGGACTGAGGCAGGGCTCGGAAAAGCATCTCCAAATATTTCAAAAGTGGTGGTGGATTCTGCGATTCTATAATGAGACTGACATTGTTCAGGGTCAAGACTCCAGAGCTGATCATTAAAGCGACGGTTTGAACACTTAAAATAAAGGGGTGAACTTTAGAAGCCTGCAAGGGTTCATTACAGTCGAGTTGTGCCTGAGTGACCTGGTTTCCTTCATGGACATTAAATGGCAAAAGACAGACTTGTAGTAGATCTTTTATCTCAATTTCAGCAAAGACTTTGATAAGCTCTTTCTTAGTGGTTTGGGGGATAAGGTAGCAGTCTGCCTTGGTAACCACTTCAATGGACACACCCAAAATGGCATGATGCATGGAGTGTGCCAATCCTGATGGCTATTTCTGGGACAATAGCACCCTCCCAGTAGTAAAAATGGCAGACGTGAGCTGAATGCTTTCCATGTGATGGGAACTGTCCTTGGCAATTCACAGTCAGTCATTTTCTCCTGCTCCCCCCACCACCACCAACTCCATGGGGAAAGGGCCATTTTATTCCACTTTGCATGTGAGGGGAGTGAGGTACACACAGGAGAAATATCTTCCCCAGGTGCCGTGGCTCCAGAGACTAAGCCAGCCCAGCACGTAATGCTGCTAATGAGCTTGTACACTAGATGCTGGGTAATGCAATTGCAGAAATGGAATTCAGAAATGCAAGCACCTCTGCAGAAATGGAATAAACATTTCCCCTGTCTTACTTCTCAACCATTCCCCTTTCTCATCCAAACAGAGCTCTCACACTCAGGATTTTCCTGCCGATCCATTTCTCAATAACAGCTCTCTATGATGTAGCCTGCTCAGGGACTGTCTTCCTCCTTTGTATTGGTCTGTTTCCCACACTCTTTTAACCTGTACTTAATCAGTGCCCTCTGAGTTTTGGCTTTGGGATTCAAGTTCGCCTCCTGCTGCCCCTCCCCTAGATAGACCTTTTTCTGTTCTGAAATCCGTCTACGCAAGGTGCTGTAAAGTACAAATCAGCTTACAGCCGGGTCTGCAAGTATGAGACTTTCTGGACTCGAGGGTTAATGCCTTAAACACCTACAGAGGCTTCATTCTCAAGTAATCCTCGGCAGAGCAGAGCAATCACTGCAAACAAAGCTAATGGTCGTATTAAATCAATCGCTGTGAGACTGGGATTCAGCAGATACTCCCTGTTCAAATAGGATCTGGAAGAGGTAGCACCCAAGGGCACAAGATGCTTGGGGGGAAATAATCCAGCTGACTTAAATGTTTGTGCTTTTCAGATTTCATTCTTATCTAACTAGGACAATCTATTTTGTTCTGTATTATGACTAAGAAGAAACCATTTGAATTCAGGCTTGAATCTGGGGAGGTGAGTTTATGTCACAGCTATAATCAGTCAGTCAGCCATTTGATGCACACTGGTTGAATACCCGTCGGGAGTAACAAGGTCAAGCGGATGATGTTCAGGGTCTGGAGTCAGGGGTCTGGGACTTAGGTTCTGACTCTTTCGTGAATGGACTGAACGGCCTATACTCCTTAGTTTTTAAAATGCAAGTGATGATACACACCCCACAGGGTTGTTATGAAGATTATGTTTGTCTCCTCCAGAAGCTGATCATGAAACAAGTGTATGCAGTTTATTTGGGAAGAAAAGAGAGTACCCATAGGAATAGGAAATGAGATAAGGTAGGCAATGTAGCAGCCAAAGGTTTATCTGTCAACTGTAGGTAGGGAAACAAGAAGCACATGTCTTGCTGGGGAATCCTGGAGCCCAGGGTTATGTCATCTGAGGGGTGAGGGAGCTGGGGTATTTATACACTAGCTCCTCTGGACTGTGATTGAGGGCTGCTCCCAGGGCTGTGTGTTCCCTGGCAAGTCAGTTAGGCCTGAAGCCGGGGAGGGATAAGAAGCAGGGATACCGGCGGGGCGCTGGCAGTGTCTGCTGCAGAATGTGCAGCTACTCTGTGTGACAACCCTACGTTACTCCTTCACGCGATCTACGTTTACAGAGCTCCAGAGCGGAGTGAGCCCTGTGATGGACTATGGGCACAGGGAGTGAGTGACCTGCTCTTGTGATAATTTCACTGAAGTGTGAAAGGCAGACATCAATTAACAGTGAAGAGTGCTGGGGTAAGGAACCAGCAACAGAGCGATGGAAAATACAGCATTGGAACTTCATCTGTTACAAGGATCAGGCAGCACCCCCCTCTCCCCAGACAGGTAGGGTTTGCGTCCTTCAGGATATGCAGGCGTTAGCCTGTGAAAGTTAGGGATCTCTAAGGGAAGATGATTCAAACATTGAGAAGCTTCTGAGCAGGGAGAGACTAAGAGCCAACAAACTGTGGCCCTAGGGCAAAGTCCAGCCCGATTCCTGTTTATGCAAATACAATTTTATTGCAACACAGCCCCACTGTGTGGTGGGGGCTTTCTCCACACAGTGGCAGAGCGGAGACATTCTGTCGTCCACAATGCCTACCTGGTCCTTCGATGAAAAGAGTTTGCTGACCTCTGGTTTATATTAATAATCTGGAAGTAGATTCTAATGCATTCTAAGCCATTAAAAATATTCACTATTGCTCGATACAGGTATGTGTAAGAACCTGTTCATGAAAAGCTCACAGCCTATTGAGGGGAACAAAATGGCCGAGTAAATACCTGCAATGCCATGTGACCGATTCTATAATAAAAGTCTATACCAAAGGTTCATCGAGCTGCCAAGCAGAGAATAATCACTTTTGGCTAGGGAGTGGAGATGGCTTCACAGAGGAAGATATGGGTCTTGAAGTCTCGGTCCATTTCTGGGTTAACGTAAGGAGTTCAAATTAATCCAGGCAGAGCATAGAACATGTTCAAAAGGATAGAGGAGAGAGAAAGCAGAAAGCGTGCAGGAAAGGCTGCAGTTTACCTCCCTTGGGCCTCCAAGCAGCTGGCAGGGCCATGAATGTGGGCTCTGGGGAGAAATACCACTTAACTCCCTTCACCTCTACCACCAGCTTTTTAAAAATTTTTATTTCAAGAATTAGCCAAAATAGATAGTAACTGCATCACTGGGTCTGAGGACTTTTCGGAAAATAAGAAATTCCCTACATAAAGGATTCAAGACAGGGAAGTGGCAGACTTTAAGTGCAGCAGTAAGAGTCGAAATGTTAGTATCCTTGGGTATAAAACCAGTATATTTGATCTCCTGCTGACCAAACTGTAGACTATTGCAGCATGAGAAGAAATGATGATAGTAATACATTGTAATCCCACAGAATAAAATAAGACTCCATAAGCCCATGCTGATACTACTTTTAAAAATGAAAGTAAGTTAACAAATGGGGAAGAAGGGAAAATTCTTCCTTAAAACAGAATGCTAACTAACAAATGCAGAAGAAATCGTGCAAATGGAAAATCACCTCTTGGCAACTGTGACTTTAATAATAGCACTGGGAAATGATCATTAATGAAAGCTAGAACTAGTGGAGGAAAATAGGGAAAGAAACAGGGTATTTGTGAGACTGGCAGTATCTCCTTATAAGATTATGTAAAAAGGAAAAATACTAAGTTTACAAAGGAGAAACATGGCAGATACCACCCTAAATAAGAGAGCAATGCTAATGTCACAGGAATGACACAGGCAGATATACTAAGTGCTTCCCATAGGATGCATTAGGATTCTGTGATGCTTCTGTGGTGTTCTTTCCATGAGTGCATAACCTGGAGTAATCATAGGGAGCATCACGCAAACCCAGATTGCAGTTCTAAAGTATATCAAGATCATATAAGAGAGAACGAGGTGGAAGAGGTTTCCCAGATTAAAGGAGGCCAAAGATATGAGGTCTAAACACAGGGTGAGACCCTGAGTTGAATTCAGGATCAGAGTAATTATTTTTCCTTATGCTATGAAGAACTTTAGTATCATAATTGGCTGAATTTGAATCAGGTTTGCGGATTAGATAATATTCTTTCAACAGTGTTAATTTCCTAATTTGATAATCATTCCATGGTCCTGTAACAGCAAAGAAGAAGATCTTTGTTTCTAGGAAATACCACTCTGCAGATTAAAGGTAGAGGGGCACTGGGTCTGCAACGCAGTCTCAAATGGTTGGAGGGAAGAAGTAATAACTAAGCAGATTCGATAAGATGTTAACGTCTGGGAAATTTGGGTTGAGGGTCTGATGGGATTATCTGTATTCTTTTTGCAGTTTTTCTGTTGGTCTGAATTCATTTCAAAATAAAAAGTTAAAAATAAAACTTTACATGTTTTGGAAGGCAGACTTCCAAGACAAAGGCTCTGAGTCAGACCAATCTGGATTGGAATGTTTGAGCTCATTTTGATTAGCCGTGTGACCTTGAGCCAGTTATTTAGACTATGTAAGCCTTGATTTTCTCGTGAATAAAACAGGAAGACTAATACCTACTTCTTGGGCTGAGGTAAGGATGATATTCAGTCACTGTGTGTAAAGCTCTTTACACCGTGCTGGACAGCTCCTGAGCCGGCTCACCAGGTACCTCAGGGGGTTGGCGGAGATGCTCCATCAACTTGTTGCCTGATTGGTTGACAGGGCTTTTATGTGTCTTGCACGTTTGGGGCTTTACCTATGCACTCGGCTTCATTAGAGGACCATGCTGTAAGTTCCAACTTTGTCTTTAAAATACGACTCCATAGAAAAATGAATGAATAATAATATAGTCAAACTAAAAGCTCAGCACCCTTATCTTTTCCAGTGTGGCTCTTGTTCCCTTCAGCTGAGCAGAGCATTTTGCTAACCCAGTTCCTAGAACTTTGAGAGAAGGTATGGGGAGGGAAGAAGGAGCAGAGTATAAACAAAAGGGGTGGTCTGACTGGGAGTAGGAATGGGCTGGGAGAAACTGCAAAGGAGGGGACACGAGGAAGTCTTCCTCTGGGTCAGAGGAGGATTCGTTTCAACATGCTGGAAGAGAAGGGGGATACATCTTATTTGGTTTTAATTGTTGGACATTGTCCTTTGACAGCACGTGGTGTGGCTGAAGTCACATCACCTGCCGGGTCCATTTTCCTTTCTTCCATCCTAGTAAGGTGATATTCTTGGAAGATGATCAAGAAGGACTTTCCTTTTGTGCCAGTTACACACCCCTTCCCCACAAAAAAACACCCCTCTGCTTTAATGCACTGAGAGTTGGTGCCACCATGTTCAAACCAAGAGAGTAACAAAGGAAAATCTAGTACAGGGAACAGGGAAGCATTGGATTAGGCAAACGTTGGAAGGGAAGTAGTTTAACTATTGGATAAGCTGTAGGTGGTTATGTTTTACTTCTTTAAATGCTCGGCTTTATATTACACTGGCTGCCCCTGACCTCCATTAACCCCTGGAAGCTTTACATACATTTCCTCTCTTTGGGAAGAAGTGCACGACTGAAAGATTTCACTTTCACTTTTCACTCTCATGCATTGGAGAAGGAAATGGCAACGCACTCCAGTATTCTTGCCTGGAGAATCCCAGGGACGGGGGAGCCTGCTGGGCTGCCATCTATGGGGTCGCACAGAGTTGGACATGACTGAAGTGACTTAGCAGCAGCAGCAGCAGCAGCTGTGAGTTGATACCCACCTCCTACTCCAAGCAAGAAAAGTGATGCTGACAGGAGCCACTCACTCAGGTTCCCATAGAAAATGGAAAAGAGTCATCACACTTACTGATACAGAAAACCCACATGACTGTTCCCCCAATGTGGGCAATTATCTCCTCTCCCCGACTCTTTACTTCTCCCCAAAGGTTTAATGGGCTGAACCACTATCTTCTGTAAAAATGGCTACCTGCTGTCACAGAGCCCTCATCCCTTATCACAAGTGTGCATTGGTGGTGTTTTGAGATTGCCGAAAACTTGATATTATTTCAGCTTAGTAAGCCCTTGGGGATCTTTCAAGATAAAGCCATTTCATAAATTTAGCTGTGTTACAGAATAAAATCCTTTATAAAGGACTTAAAGAAAATTACATGCATCTGTGTGTCTTTTCTCCCGGTGTGCTACCATCCAGGTTGTTTCACAGGCACAGAGTGGGCCCACTATGGATTTATTAGATCTCAGCCATCTCCATTTCTCTCTGGCATGTGTCTCCTTTCCAGCGTTTTGAGGATTACATCGTACAAATTGAGGGACAGAGCGCTGTGCACACAAAGTGACTCAGGAGGTCTCAAAAGCCCACAGCTCCACTGGGCACAGGCTGTTCCCTGTGTGAACAAGGGAGGCGGGGACCCCTACAAAGGACGTCACACCGCCAGGTCCAACTGTGAGAACAGGCAGGCCTTCTCTGTACCTCCATGTGGCTCTCCCGCAGGAGCAGGACTACAAGGGCTTCCAAAGCAAGGCGGGGGAAGCCTGCCCCCTCGGGTTCCTCACTTCAAGGGGAAATGGGTACTTTGGGCATTTCACCAACATGCACAGAGCATTCAGCTTCTTTACAGACCACTTACCATGCCCCAGGGATGGTTCTAGGTGTTGAGGACTGGGTGGGCAAATGCAAATCAGTTACAGGCTCTGTCCCCATGGAGCTTACATTCCAATACGGCAGCTGGGGTTTAAATCAATTGTCATCAGATCAGATCAGATCAGGTCAGTTGCTCAGTCGTGTCCGACTCTTTGCGACCCCATGAATCACAGCATGCCAGGCCTCCCTGTCCATCACCAACTCCCGGAGTTCACTCAGACTCCTGTCCATCGAGTCAGTGATGCCATCCAGCCATCTCATCCTCTGTCGTCCCCTTCTCCTCCTGCTCCCAATCCCTCCCAGCATCAGAGTCTTTTCCTATGAGTCAACTCTTCACATGAGGTGGCCAAAGGACTGGAGTTTCAGCTTTAGCATCATTCCTTCCAAAGAAATCCCAGGGCTGATCTCCTTCAGAATGGGCTGGTTGGATCTCCTTGCAGTCCAAGGGACTCTCAAGAGTCTTCTTCAATACCACAGTTCAAAAGCATCAATTCTTCGGCGCTCAGCCTTCTTCATAGTCCAACTCTCACATCCATACATAACCACAGGAAAAACCATAGCCTTGACTAGACGAATCTTTGTTGGCAAGTAATTGTCTCTGCTTTTGAATATGCTATCTAGGTTGGTCATAACTTTCCTTCCAAGGAGTAAGTGTCTTTTAATTTCATGGCTGCAGTCACCATCTCTAGTGATTTTGGAGCCCAGAAAAATAAAGTCTGCCACTGTTTTCACTGTTTCCCCATCTATTTCCCATGAAGTGATGGGACCGGATGCCATGATCTTCATTTTCTGAATGTTGAGCTTTAAGCCAACCTTTTCACTCTCCACTTTCACTTCCATCAATTGTCATAGAATTTATCATATAATTAAAGTTTTAATTATAAACACGAGGGAAGACGGAGTATGAGAGAACATCAGACAGAATAGAGATACCTAACGTGTAGTTAGAGGTGAGTTCTGAGACAGGAAAGGGGTGAAGGCAGAGGAGCGGCAGGGGCTGGGTAGAGAGGCTGAGACAGAAGCTCACTGCAGAGCTGACCGAGGGAACAGAGGGGCAAGAGGAGGTGCGTGGGCACCCCAGGAGCACAGAGCTGAGGTCTGCAGGGAAGGGGGGCCCTGGCAGGGACTGGCTCTTTGTGGCAAAATGAAGCAGTTGAACCATTTCAAGCAGAAGAGGTCATGGGCTTGGGGGGACGCGGTGGGACTGACCAGCTCAATAGGGCATTTTAAACCCTGATGCTGGTTGTTTTGGGGGAAGCGGTAGAGAGGGTATGTGCAGAGAACATGGGACTCTATAAGTAATTAAATGAAGGTGAGAGCCATCTGAATTAACCAAAGCATCTGAATTGACCAGAGCAGGATGTGAACCGAGTGATCAAGAGGCTTGTCGGGCACAGTGCTGGGCTCTGGGGTCAGTAAGACAGAGCTCTCCAGCCCTGCGGGGGCAGAGAGACTAGGAAAGAAGCAGAGATGAACGTCACAGGCCTGTGTGACCAGAGGGACAGAAGCTTAGCTGGACTCAGAGGCTTTAACACGTGCACTCATACCCGGCATTCTGAGAGGCTGTTTACATTTCACATGACGCTAACTAGCTTCCTCCCATCCTTCCTTCTTTTCTCTTTGTCTTTTGCTGATTTTGTACTTTCTTTCCAGTTATTTCTCTACCACAGCTGCCTCACTGTATTAATACACAGTTCCTATAAAGATCAAGATCAAGGAAGCTTTATGTCTTAACCAGAAAACTCTGTTTGCACTTTGTGAATTACTTTTTCCCTTATGTATCATTTCCCCGATCTGTTTAAAGATATTTGTCCTGGATCCCAGGTCATTAGTGACCATTAGTAAATAAATTACTAAAAATGTGAAGTTTGTTTATTTATCACAGGAAACCAGGCTCAGTACTGCTATACATACTAACACCTTGAGATTCTTTTAAAAGACTTTAAATGAAATAACCCATGTTCAGAAATGAAGTGCAGAAGGATCATTCCCAGAAGTGTTATTTGGTCTTCAGAACTCCCATCACATTGCCCATGTGTTTAGAGTTTTATTAATACCCACATGCTGATCAGCTTCTAGTTCATCTTCTAGATAACCACTGGTCTTTCTCCTCCCTCAGAAATTACTTGGATTCCACCCCTTTTTCATGTATCCCATCTCTCCTAATTTCCTTTGCATATTTGCAAATTAATATAGGTCTTTATTAGATTCCTATTGTTGTTGTAATAAATGACCACAAATTCTGTGGCCAAAAGGCAACAGCGATGTATTTTCTCACAGTTCTAGAGGCGGAAGTTCAAAGTCAAGGTGTCGGCAGTGTTAGTTCTCCCCAGGGGCCCTAGAGAATTCTTCCTGCCTCTTCCAGCTCCTAGTGGTTCTCGGTGGTCCTGGGCCTGTGGCTGCTCCTCTTCTCTCCGGGTCACATCTCCCCTTCCCTGTGTCTTTGTCTTCCTCTGTGTCTCTTGGAAGGACACTTGGAGTTGGATTTAGGGTCCACATGGACAACCCAGGATTATCTCAATAACCTTAACCTAATCACATCTGTCAACATACTTATTTCCAAATAAACTAACATCCCTCAGTTCCTGGGACTTGGCAGGGGAGTATCTTTTGGGAGAACACTTTCTGGCCAACCACGGCATCTCTATTATTTTAACCGTGGATTTATTCTCAAGAAAGGGGGGTGATTCCAGAGGTTCTGACTTAGTTGGTCCAGGATGAGGCCCAGGTACCAGTGCAGTTTTTAGTTCCTTGGGCAGTTCTCACAGACAAAAGACTGAATCACCAATGAAGCCAGGGAGTCCATCCCAGTATGTTAATTGCAGGGGGCTGGTATCAACTCTTTATCATTTAAGGCCTGAACATAATACATTACATATCTAGAGGACTTGGCTATTGGAAAGTAACCTAAAGAAACAGAAAAGACCACAACTTTCTATTCTCCATTTCCCCAGAACTATGGGTTAACAGCTGCTTGTTTTCCAAGGAGCACCCTGCGGTGAGCATGGGGGAAAGAACCAGGGCTCATGTTAATCAGGAGGCCTGGCTGGGCTGCTCCTTCACACTGATTATGGGAAGTCATGTCTCATCTCTGGGCCTCAGCTCCCTTGTTGGGAAGGTTGAAGGTGAGTTGGGTGTCTTGGGGGAAGTGGAGGTGAAACTGCACATCACAAGGTACCCATCAATAGAAGCAGACATCTGCTCTGGTCTCCCAGTTGCATCTCAGAGGGTGCTCACCAAGACAACCCCAGAACCTAAGAATCCAACGCTCCTGCAGCAAGGCAGTTGTCTGTATGTTTTCTGTTCTTTCTTACCCCGGAAATTCACAACACAGTACAGAAACACTTGTACCAAAAACGATTTGTATAGAGTTCCTCCTATAATTCTGAGTCACCATGGACTTGTTTGCATTAACGACTGTCATTTTAAATAAAGAGAAAACCTACTGCAACCTCGCTACAGACAAATGAAAGAAGAAACCTTCTCTGAGATGTGCTCACACAAAGGAGTTCCCTAGGAGAGAGCAGAAATCAACCAAGTGAAAACACTGGTGCCCATCACTCTTTGTTTCTGATTTTCACTTTCTCGTAGCGACAGTACTTATTATTGAAATGAAAGCTAGTGTATATTTTCCTTGTGAAGTGCAGAAGGTGAAAACAATTCTTTGACATCACATCAAGCGGACAGTTCTTGTCAGTGAGCAATGCCAAGCTTTGTGTTGGGTGTGTTCAGATACATCATCCTTTTCCCCTGTAGCTCCAGCCTCCCAACCCTTCCCCAGACTCCAGACTCCTATTTCTAACCAACCACTCAACGAGTTTCCACTCAGAACTCTGACAGACACATCAGGTTCAACATGATGAACTTCACCCCTTCACCCCCTCCCCACGTTCACTTCTGCCCAAGTCCATCCTGTAAGACAAATAGGAAAACTGTTCACCAACCTGCTCGAGCCCAAAGTGCTGGAACCCTCCTGGGATCCTCTTCCTCTCTCTTTCCCTGAGCAATTCTGCAGTGACTCTCAACGAGCGTCCGGGCATGCCTCTCTCAGGACTGCTTCTCACCACCTGCACCTCGCCCACCCCGTGCTACACCGCGGGCCTCACCTAGACCCCCGCTGACTTCCTGCCTCTGCCCCACCTGCAGGCACGCTTGACCCATCCACCAGGTAATGGTTTTAAATTACATGTAGGATCACAACAACCGCTCAAAATTCTCCATTGAATGCGAAATGGTCTAGCCACTCTGAAACACAGTTTGGAGGTTTTTATAAAACAGAGCACGCTATTTCCGCATAACCCAGCCATTGCACTTTGGGGCATCTGTCTCAGAGAACAAAAACTTCTATTTGAACAAAAACCTGTACACAAATGTCCATAGCTGCCCTACTCAAAATTGCTAGAAGATGAACACAATCCAGATGTCCTTTGTCAAGCAAAAGATGGTACATCTGAACCATGGTAGGCAACTCAGCAACACAAAGGAATGTGTAAACTTGCATTGCAAAGGGATTTTGCAGGTGGGATTAATGTGGCTAATCAGCCTGACCTTAAAATAAGGAGAATGCGGTAGACTGTCCAGTGAACCCAGTGTAATCACAAGCTCCTTCGAAATGAGGGGAAGGCAGAAGAGAAAGTCGGGCCAGGGGAGGGGAGAACTGCAGAGACAGTGGTCAGAGAGATGTGGCTTTGCTGGCCTTGAAGATGGAGAAAAGGGCCACAAGCCTCTAGAAGCTGGAAAACAAAAGGAAACAGATACTCTGCTAGAGCCTCCAGAAAGAAATACAACCCTGCAGACACCTTGGTTTTAGTCTAGGAGATCCTTTTGGACTTCTGACCTCCAGAACCATAAGAGAATAAATCTAGGTTATTTTAAGTGACTGAGTTTGTGGTATTTTGTTACAGAGGCAAAAGGAGGGGCAAAATACCCTCCGTTCCCAAAAAATGTGATCCAGAGTTGACTGAAATAAATGCCCTGTAATAAAGCCGCCACCAATGCTTTCTTGTCTCTGTCTTCTCTTGAAGCAAAACATGAGTTTGAAATGTAGGAAAGATATAGGAAGATAAACACGACTTATGAAGCAGAGGCTTTCCAAATAACAGGGGGAATTTCCTTGCTTTGTACATACCATTGCTGTGAAAGATAATTATTTATATCCAAAGGAAAATGTGAGGTATTGGTTACAGCTGTCAGACCATGAACACTGCCGCGAGAGCCTCGTTTCTTGCCAAAAGACCGTACAATGTAGATTTCAGTGACACCAGAGACGTCTAAGCACATTTCAATTTGATCTTTAATCTTCTCTTTTCACACTAGGCAGTTCCTGGGGTAGATTTCATTCATTTCAAGGACTTCAATATCTGCTTGGATGAAAAGTCACATTCAGCCCTGAGGCTGAATACTCCTAAAATGTGTTCATTCGTCCAGATAACATCACCTGAAGGCCTTCAGTAGGGCTTGCCCTGACTTGTTGGCCCCGAGTTAACCATCACTCATTTCTACCTTTCACCTGACCACTGCTGATCCCTGAGGACAGCTGAGCCTTGGATCTGTGCTGCTCACTTTTGAGTGACTTTAGAATGTCTCCTAAGTAGGCATTTTGTGCTTAGCCTTTTCTGCAAAGCTGGGGGCTCAACTATGCAATGCCTGTCTGCTATTTCCATGTGTGAATCCTTTGACCATTTGAAATCCAGCACATCTAATGTCACATGCTCATTCTGTTCCCTTCATACAGCTCCTCCTCTGCACTTTCTGGGTTGGTGAAGCATTCCAGCAAAAAATTGATTTTCTCATGATATATTTGCTGGATCTCTCTAACTTTCCCTAGACACTAGACTAACCCCAGGCGTTGCGTTTCTGCCTTCTAAGTTTCTCTTCTCTGCATTCTCCTTTCATCCCTACTGCCTCCACTGAAAGCCAGGCTTTACGGGGGAATTCAGAGTCCACGTACATCTACGGAGCATGGACAATATGCCCGATACTGTTTTGAACACTTGTGTGTGAATGATCGCAGTGATTCCTCTACCATCGCTCTAAGGTATGTGCTCATATTATCCTCACTTTTAGAAGCAGAGAATGATGAAGTCAAGGACCTTTTCCAAGGCCAGACAGCATTTAAACTGGAGTTCCAGCTGAGGCAAGTCTCCCTCCATAGTCTGCGTACTTAGTTACTGATCTGTAAATTTACTAAGGCTGGGACAGAGCAGCGGCCTCTCAATCCGATTTGCCACCCCTTAGACAAACATAGACATCTTGGGCCAGATAGATGAAGGGGAAAGTGAAGAGGATTCTGTTACAGATTTTCTTTTGTCTGCTTCGGAAGGAATGGACATACACAAAGCTATGAGAACCCATGCCCTGGCTGCCATTTCTCCAACAGAGGCAATTATTGATAACAATACTGACAAAAGTGTAGGAAATGCTCACTGTGGTAACTAATGCCAGCCACCACTTATCAAGTGCTTATCACTGGCGAGGTGTTTGTCTTGGCACGGTCCATGTTATTCTCTCACTTAATGTGCATAACATCCTCCTGAGGAAATGAAGCTCAGGAAAGTTAAGGAACTTTATAAATATGACAGTGCCAGTAAGTGATGCAGCCAGACGTTTCCAAGTCTGAAGCTCATGTTCTTAGCCACTCTGATACATTGTCCGTATCGTCTGTTCACCAAAAGATAACAGGTGGCGCATACACGTTGTATATGTTCTTGGGCAAGTACCTCACATCTCTGTGTTCAGTTTGCTATCATTTGTAAGTGTGGGTGCTACTGCCAACCCCCTGGTGGCCTTGGGCCACCTTGAAGTTCCAGTATCTGACACCACTGGTTTGTAAATGTGTTCATTTGGCCAAAAGGGGCGTGACTCCTGTGCCCTTAACTCTGCCAAGACTGCACACGACTGAAGCAAAAATATACTTATTTTTCTAGATTAGTTTTGCATGAAAGAATGTGCCAGGAATGATTTGCCCCTCAAAGAAAGACTGACACTTTATTCACTGATCTTCCTTGCAGCTAGATATTACTGTGTGGCCAGTTGCTGGCTGATGAGATATGAGCCAAGGGGTGGATACAACTTCTCAATTGCATACTTTATGGGAACACCTCCTCCCTGTCCCTCCTTCCCACTAACTTGGATGAGAGGTGATGGTGAGCCACCTGGGACCATGGCGACAGAAGCAACATTCCGTGGATGCCGGAAAATTAGAGATGTCAGGCCTTGGGAATTTCCTAGCGGTCCAGTGGTTAGGACTTGGCACTTTTACTGTAGTGGGTATGATTCAATCCCTGGTTGGGGAGCTAGGATCAACCTGCAGGATCCCACCAGACACACAGAGCAGCAAAAAAAAAAAAAAAAAAAAGAGAGAGAGAGAGAGAGAAAGAGATTTGGCCTTGCACAAATCTCTCAGATAGATTCTCTTCTCTACATCCCTGTCTCCACCAGATCTCTAAGTGACAGAGTTGGGACACCACATCAATCTGGAACTATGTATGTCTGGATTATCATTTGAGATAGGAATATACGTCTATCTTACTGAAGCCACTGCCATTTGGGAACTTTGTGATGACCTCTGAATCCACATCACTACTAATATATGGAGAGAATGGAAATCTACTGAGCCAAATGTTGTTGAAAAAGTAATTTCAAAAGTTCAGCTTAAGCAAAGTCTCCAACGCAAAAGAATCTAGCACATTAAGGGATGGTAAGAGGTTTGGTTGGGAGAAGGCAATGGCACCCCACTCCAGTACTGTTGCCTGGAAAATCCCATGGATGGAGGAGCCTGGTAGGCTGCAGTCCGTGGGGTCGCTAAGAGTCAGACATGACTGAACAACTTCACTTTCACTTTCCATGTTCATGCATTGGAGAAGGCAATGGCACCCCACTCCAGTGTTCTTGCCTGGAGAATCCCATGGACAGAGAAGCCTGGTGGGCTGCAGTCCATGGAGTTGCACAGAGTCGGAAACGACTGAAGCGACTTAGCAGCAGCAGCAGCAGCAGCAGCAAGAGGTTTGGTTTGGCTCTGCTCAACTTAGAGCATCCAGCAAGGGTGGTCATACTTGACAGGTCATCAGGTACCAGGCCGTGAAAGTTGTGCTCCCCCAAGTTAAAGAACATGGACTTGAACATGAGGGCAATGGTTAGCCACAGAAGAGAGCTAAAGGGAAATAAGAAGATACTTGTGAGCTCTAGAATGACCCATCGGTTGCCCGTTGGAGCAAAGATTGCAGAGTAGACTCTAGAGTTTGGGAGAAGAGTGAAGAAGTGAGAGATGACGATGGCCTTGGCATAGGGCATGTATGGGAAAGGAGAGAAGTATAGATCCATGTGGGAGATAAGTGGGAAACCTAATTAAGACTTGATGACTGACTGGTAATCAGGTGAAGGAAGCTAGTGGAGGAACAAGAGTCATGCCCAAATTTGTGGTTTGAACCATGCAGGGTGAACCATCCTTAATAGCTAAAATAGAAAGTATGCACAGGATCAAAAGCAGACTTGGGGCTGGGCAGAGGGTGGGGCTATGGGTGGGCTGAGAGTTGAATTTTGTACTTCGAGAGTATGATATGGTAGTGGGACATCCAAGAGGCGGCGTCCACCAGAGAGTTAACAATAAATTCACGACAACAGTGAGTGTATAGACTTGCTTATGTAGAACCTTGAGTTAACATTTTTATAGCCATAGGAACAACCAAACTTTTTCTTTTCCAAGTTAAATCATCCTCAGAAGACCATGAGAGCAAAGACAAAACCCTTTCAACCATCACTGCTCTTGTAGGCATTAATAGGTATTATTTGCTTGACTACTCTAGGTGGAAGCCACTTTGGAAAGCCTTCTCTCTATTTAAATTGCAAGCCCCTTGTGCGGAAGAGGTTTTCCATTTCTCAATTGTGTGGCTTATATTTAGCCATATAACAGCATTAACTGATGATGTAGCATTTTTGAGCAAAGCCAGCCTTAGATTCAGAGTGAATTATAGAGATGCAATAGCCACTTGGGGAAGAGGTCCCCAACAGTGACTCAGAAGTGCATCTTCTGGTGCACTTCCTCTCAAAGTGTATTTCTTTCTAACAGTTGTGTCAGTTTTGCCCCCACTCCCAACTATATTCCTAGTACCAAACACAGTGTCTGACTCCCTGCTGCTGCTGCTGCTAAGTCACTTCAGTCGTGTCCAACTCTGTGCGACCCCATAGACGGCAGCCCACCAGGCTCCACCGTCCCTGGGATTCTTCAGGCAAGAACACTGGAGCGGGTTGCCATTTCCTTCTCCAATGCATGAAAGTGAAAAGTGAAAGTGAAGTCGCTCAGCCGTGTCCGACTCCTAGCGACCCCATGGACTGCAGCCCACCAGGCTCCTCTGCCCATGGAATTTTCCAGGTGAGAGTACCAGAGTGGGCTGCCATTGTCTGACTCACAGCAGATGCCAAATAAAAACAAATGCATGTTTAATGAACTGCCACTTGAATATGCCTTAAATTCTAGCTACTTAGAAACTGCAGGCCAAAAATACTCTTGATGAAAACATGCATTACTACACCCAGTAGGGTTAACCAGACAACCCATAATCATAAACTAAACAAATAATGGTGAAGCTAGAGTGTTAATCATTTATCAGCAGAAAGCAAGAAGTACAGGCACGGAGAACCAAGATCAACTTAACAGTTGACAGTGCACTGATAACATCCTCTTGATGCTTTAGAAATTGAAATCTATCTGTGCAAGTGCATAGTGGGAGTTTTTCTCCTTTGCCAAACAATGTGAGTCAGACTGTACTCAGTTGAACAGCAGTCTAGTCATCAATAAACCCTGAGCCCACCTTAGAGAAGAGCCTAACAGCCCATTAAAGGTTTAAAACAGAGTTGCCATATAATCTAACAATTCCACTCCTAGGGAGATACCCAGAAGAAATGAAGACGCGTGTCTATAAAGAAAACCTAAAACCAAATTTTCATAGCAACATTATGCACAATAGCCAAAGCGGAAACAACTCAAATGCCCATCAATTGATGAGTGCATAAAGACAACATGATATATCCATGCAACAGAGAATTATTTGGCAATAAAAAGGAATGAAGTACTAGTATATGTTACATAGGGATGAATGTTTAAAACACTATGCTAAGTGAAAGAAGCCAGGCAAAATGATAATATAATGTATGATTTCATTTATATGAAACACCCAGAAAAAGCAAATCCACTGAGACAGAAAGTAGGTTATCGGTTCCCAGCTGCTGAGGGTAAGATACAGGAAATGAAGCACGATTATTAATGGACATAGGGTTTCTCCGGGGCTGATTAAAGAGTTCTAAAATCAATTGTTGTCACAGTTGCACAACTCTGTGAATACACCAAAAACCACGGAATTGTAGACTTTAAATGAGTGAAATGTATGTTATTGAATCATATCTCAATAAAGCTGTTGTAAAAAAAAATTAAACTCTAAGAGTAAGAACTCATTTAGTAGGCTACTGTATATTGGTAGGCTTTAGTCATGGGTAGTAATAAAAATCCATGGAAGGGCACTTCATCACAAGCGGTCTGTGACTTTGGACAAGGTATTTCGACTCATGAAGTCTTGGCTTTCTTGTCTGCAGGACAGGAATGCAGGAGATGTTTGCACCTGCCCTCATCCTCTGGCATCACCAAAGGTTTCTTTGTGCCGGCATCTGTGTCTCTAAAACCGAGGCCTTTGTCCAGCCATAGGAGCGTTCTTGGCCCGCAGGAGGGCAAAGTAGAGGTGCTTGAGAGTCAGTGCCTCTGGAAGTGGCTTTCAACCAGTTACGAACAGAATCTGGCGGACCAGTGCCCCCTCTTCCTCGCTGATCATGCAGTGCCACTATGTGACTGTATAAATGGTGGCGCTCTCCACGTCTCCTAGACCTACTGAGGACTGCTGAGCCCAGCTCCCGCAGAAACAGACCTGTGCATTAATGTACCTTGTACTGCTTTCCCTCCTGCTCAGCTCACTCCATTCCCTACCAGTGCTTCCTGGCATCACCTCCCAGTGGAAAACCTGCATACAAATCCTCTTCTTGGAGTCTGCTTCTGAGGAAATTCAACTTAAGACAAGAGATAATCAAGGACTTCCTGGTGATCCAGTGGTTAAGACTCCATGCTTCCCGTGTAGGAGGTGTGAGTTTGATTCCTGGTTGGGAAACTAAGATCCCACATGCAGCATTGCCCAAAAAGAAAAAAAAAAAAAACAACTTTGTTTCTCTACAGTAGAAACTAACACAACATTGTAAAGTAATTATACTCCAGTAAAAATTTTAAGAAAAGGCATATTGGAAATGTCTTCTTTTTGAACTATTGAGTAGATTAAGTAAGATATACATTGAGCATTTCAGCACTGTGTCTGACCATGTAATAACTGTTAGCCATCACTATTATGATTAATGTTATTATTATCAAAAACAAATAATTATCTTGAAATTTTAAGCAGGTTTTGCCCCATCTAGAAGCCTGCTTTGGCCTCCCTACATACATGAGGAACACCAAGTCAGTATTGTGCTTATTATTTCACTACTGAGCATCCAGTTAATTATTTTCCCTCAATTGATTCTGGATTTTCAAAGACTTTATCTACAAACTGCACAGATTAAGTAATAATTCATTTGATCTCCCATGTTTTATTAATCAAAGACACATATAACTGCCAATCAGAGCTTCTGATCAGCATGAAATTACCAGGGTCACCTCATAGAGCTAACATCATTTCAGTAAAAGCACTGAATCTTGATGTTTTTGTTAGTCTGTGAAGCTTTATCACTTCTAAAAGAATGATTATATTAGATTTCTCTGAAATATTTAAAATAGCTTGCAGACCTCTATTGCTACCATTATGGTCTCCTAAGACCCAGGGACCCCTTGTGGGCAATTATTAATGTAATAAAGCAAAATTCATTAAGAGATATGCTTGTTTTTGTTGTAAAAATTGCAGCAATAAAATCTTTATTGCCATATTTGGCAGTAACCTTTTTTTATATTATGAGAAAATAAAGGATAAATGGAATTTTAGTAATGTATTTTTCTTTTATCTTGACCTTTTCACAATGAAATATCCTCAAATCTAAGAATGGTGGGATTACTCTAAGATGCCAAGCCATTTAAAGTTTCCCACTACAATATTTAGAGATCACAGTTTATGAGGAAAAATAATGGAAGAGAGAGACAGGAGGAAATGAGCAGTTTAGAACAGTAGAGCAAAGGAATAATCCTCCATTGCTTAAAGCAAGTATCACTGACTGTTGTTGTGTTCACAGGTGGATGGGCTGAATTCCCTCACTTCTTCACCCTGCTCCGTCCTTCAGTAGCTCGCCTGCAAGCCTCGTCCGCAGGCTTCCAATTGGGTTCAGCAAATGAGGAGCCCCAGAGATGGAAGAGGAGGTTTTCTTCCTAAAGGTCATGAAGACTGTCTGCATCCCTCACCTGAGGACCACAGTCCTGTCACAGATAGCCCTTTTCATGTGTGTCTCTCTGCGACTCCAATTCTGGTAACGGCTCTAGTATTTCACCCTAAAAGCCTTGTGGTGGTAGTGTGATGTCCACTACCGCTGGCCCAGGAAGCGTTCCTTGCAATTTCCATAGACACTGCTCACTACCTTTGTCAATCAATAGTCACTTTATCGCATTCTTTTCAAGTGAACTAGTTTGATTGTGTCATCCATTCTCTGCCAGGACCCTCACTGATACACCCAGAGAACCCAACCAGAAACTGGGGGCAAGGTAGCCAGGCTGATAAGGTCCACTCAGGTCAGTATCTTGTGGCCCAGGCAGAGAGGTGTTTTGGAGGTGCCAGTGGGCTATATATCTGGCTGCTCAAGATTTCCAATACATGAGATAGATAAGTAACACAAAATTAATAGGGTTTGTATGAGAACGAAATAATATTATCCACACACACAAAACTTATTACACAGTCTAGCACATTATAAATAGACATTAGCTACTACTGTTAGATTCAAGGGTCTGTAGAAAAATCCTGTTCACCCCCTGCTTTGTGAATAACAAAAAGTACCTTTCCCCATATGCCTGGGATCGGAATTCATGTGAGAACCATCACTGCAGTTAAGAGGACAAATTACCTGCATGAACACTAGCCAGCACTCGTTGAGAGCTTACTATTTGCTAGGCATGGTGCTAATTACTTTCCAAGCGTTGTCTCATTTAACACAACAGTACCATTAGGGAAGTAATTTAAACTCATCCTTTTACACATGAGAAAACTAAGTAGGCGAGCAGGATTAAGAAAGCTTCCCAAGCTGACACGGTGCAAAATTGGTAGAAGTGGTGTTTGAACCCGAGCCCATATATCCACAGCCAGTAACCAGAATTCACTGTTTACAAGAGACAGATTCTTCAGAGAGAATCCTGAGCAACTTGATGAGCATAGAATCAGGTTGTCTGTGAAAAAAAATGTCTACGCATTTATCATTGTCAAAACTCCTTTCAAGAAAATATGCCGTAATTGTACATTTAATTCAGCTCTGGCACAACACAATGTTCCAGTGAAGCATACAGCAAAGTGACATGTTGAGATTGTGACCCTGTTGGGATGGAGTCTTGTAAAACTTGCACTAAAGAAAAATGACAGACAAACAGATGCAGTGGTTTATTGGCCTCATCTCTTTGTGGCACCTCTGTGGCTCCCGGAAAGGAAATGGAACACTTAGGAAGACACGCTGAGACCCCCAGGCCCTATGGGCCTATGATAGCTCTGCTAGCCAGAGGATTTATGCTCTTGCTGTCCTTGAATATTCACCAGCTCCCCACTGGGGAGACAGTCATGGAAGCCAGACAGAGTACCAGTCTGTGATGAATGGATCCCTTCTGCGAGCTCTCTGGACTTCTCTCCACTCAAGCCAGGCCTGCAACTACCTGGGAAGCCTGTGAGAGTGCTGTGGATGCTGCCCGTGGGGAGCTGGGCATCGTGATACAGGGGACTGACTGCCACAGGCTGAGCCTGTCCAGGCTCTAGTTTTAGAATCTGATGTGTGGCCACTTTTGTTGCTGCCTGTCAGGGTGCCCAGCACTTTCATGGTGAAATATGGCTGAACGTCAGTACTCACTGCTCAGGTCTACCCCTCTAGAACAAGACAAAAGAAACTATGGGAGGTCAGTTAAGATGATCAATGAAGAGCCATCCCTCCTTCAGGAGCACAGCCTCTTCTCTGCAGACACTTGTAAGGCATCTCAGGGAAGCATAGCAGGGAGATGCCTTTTTACCAGTACACAGTCTCACAATGATTCCACTCACTTTGAGATAAGACCCCTACACACACACACACACACACACATACATGCGTGCACGCACACACACACACATGCACATACACACAATCCCCAAAATGTGGCTATTCTATCCTATACCCTCATCCCCTGGCCACAGGTGACTGACCCAAGGAAAGTTACCTGAGCCAAACTGAATCAATAAAATTCTCCTCAGGGATTTGAAATTCAGGGCATAGAAACATGGCAGTGGGTAATATTCAACTGAAGTCTGTCAGCTGTAAAAATTCCGGAAGGTTTACAAGTTCCCGTATCCAGACCTGTCTGCCTCCTGAACGTGCATCCGTCCCTCCTCCTCCGTGCACATACCTGCCCACTGGCACAGGCTGAATGGCGTTCCCCCACCCAGATTCGTTGGAGACCTAATGCTCAGAACCGCAGAATATGACCTATCTGGAGACAAGCTGTTTATAGAAGTGATCAAGTTAAATGAGATCATTAAGCTGGGCCTGGTCCAGTATGACTGGAGGCTGTAGAGAAAGGAAAGATTTGAACTCAGATGCAGACACTCAAGCTAGAACGCCAACACGTGACGGTGAAGGCGAAGTCGGGCAGTACCGCTTTGTGTACCGAGGAATCCTGAAGAGTGCCAGCCAACCACAAGAAGCTGAAAGGCAGAAACGGAACAGACTCTCCCTCACAGATCTTAGAAGGACCAGCTCTATCTCACATCAATCTCAGACTTCCAGTTTCCAGAACTGTTTGATAATAAATACCTGTCACTTATGCCATCCAGTTGTGGCCCCTTGGAATAGCAGGCCTCGCAAATGAATACATACACCAACAATACTCTTCTTCATTTTCCTTATATGCCAAACATTACAGTGAATTCCTGTTGCCTTCTTCTAAGACATACTTAACCAATACTCCAAGTCAACCATGGTGAAGATTGAGTCTGATTTTAAATAAAGTCTCCAACTGTTTGTATAAGGATTGTGGCTCCTATCAAACAATGAAAGCAAAATTGAATTTGGAAGGCAAAGGAACTCACAGTTAACACAAAGACACTAGATCACAGAGACCAAGGAGATTCGCTTAGACCAAAGAGGAGAGGACTACAAAACGATCTTTCTTGGGCATGTGTGAAGGATGAGAAAAATGATGTGCTGTAAAGAAGCATTATTTCTCTATTTCTAGCACAAATGGCAGAAAACAAAGAAACCCTTAAAGAACTGTATGCTTCAAAAAGGCATGCTAAAGCCCTAAAGCTTGCTACCTGTAAAAGTGACCTTATTTGGAAATAGGGTCTTTGAAAATGAGATAAAGTTAAGATGTCTTTTGGGTGGACTCTAATCCAATTTGGGGCTTCCCTGGTGGTTTAGCAGTAAAGAATCCGCCTCCTAATGCAGGAGATGTGGGTTCAGTTCCTGGTCTGGGAGGATCCCCTGGAAGAGGAAATGGCAGCCCACCTCAGTATTCTTGCCTGTGAAATCCTATGAACAGAGAAGCCTGGTGGTCTACAGTCCATGGGGTCACAAAAGAGTTGGGCATGACATAGTGACTAAACAACAATCCAATTTGACTGATGTTCTTTTTTTTTTTTCTTTTTAAAAAAATTAATTTATTTATTTTAATTGGAGGCTAATTACTTTACAATATTGTAGTGGGTTTTGCCATACATTGACACGAATCAGCCATGGGTGTACATGTGTTCTCCATCCTGAACCCCCCTCCCACCGCCCTCCACATCCCACCCCTCAGGGTCATCCCAGTGCACCCGCCCTGAGCACCCTGTCTCATGCATCAAACCTGCCCTGGTGATCTGTTTCACATATGGTAATATACATGTTTCAATGCTATTCTCTCAGATCATCCCACCCTTGCCTTCTCCCACAGAGTCCAAAAGTCTGTTCTTTACACCCGTGTCTCTTTTGCTGTCTCGCATATAGAATCATCGTTACCATCTTTCTAAATCCCATATATATATGCATTGATATGATTTTCTTATAAGAAGAGAGAAATGCCGTGTGAAGACACAGACACCCAGGGAGAAGACCATGTGAAGACAGAGGCAGGGACGGGACTGATTAAGCTACAAGCCAAGGAATACCTGGGGCTACCAGAGCCTGGAGGAGGGAGGAAAGAGCCTCCCCTGGAGGACCTAATGGAGCAAGGCCCTGCCAGCACCTTGGTTTTGAATTTCTAGCCTTTAGGACCGTGAGATGACAAATTTCTATTGCTTTAACTAACTCAATTTGTGGTACTCTGTTATGGCAGCACTAGGAACCCTGTAGCCCCCTGCTCTCAAAATCCTACCCTAGGTCACAGAGCAGGATTATTTGGGGTGATTTGACAGCAATTTGTAGACTCTGCCACAAAGTAGAGTTGGAAGATATTCACATTAGCCAAGTCTCTTATGGTCATCAGAAAGTGATATTAATTACTTAAAAAAAAAGTCTAGAGAGAACATACATAAAAATAAGTGACTTTTTAATCTCTTCAGGCCTTGTTAATATATTTTCAGTTAATTAATGTTAAAATAAGCAATGTTCTATAATCATAGTTGAGCACTGGCTTAATTCAAGCCAGGAGAACTGGTTATTTGCTGTCATCTGTTAAATTTTCAGTAAAGGTTCCGCCTTAGAGTGGAGTAAACAGGGCGCCTGAAAAAACTCAAGGAAGGCTAGGCCATCCTAAGCAGCACCTTCAAAAGTGGCTGAGAGCAAACTTCCTCTTACACTGTGTCATGAAACTCTGTTTTTAGAAGAAGAGATTGCCATCATAGTTGATGGAGAACTCTTCCTTCACTTTCCAGTAAAGATCCTCGCGCCTCTTATCTTTTGATTGTTCCCAAACAATGATTTGTTTGGTTTAAAAATAGCCCTTCTGCAAGGATAAAAAAGAAATTTATTTTTCAGGACTATGTTAAAAGGAGCACATTGAACTTTATAGGAGAGAAAAAGATAAATCTACTGAAGGCATGCCATGTGTTAAATTTACTGCTGATGTTCCAAGAAAATCTTCCTTAATATTTTTAGACTGAAATTAATGTATTTGCAGACAATTTTAGAATATAAAGAAGTCTAAACTGAACATCTGTTTTATTGTCTTGGTCCTAGAGTCAACCTTCTGGCTTAAAATTTTAGAAAGCAGATTTGGCGGAATAAATACATAATTTTGGCTTATCCAAATAATTTACTCATGTACTTGGGGAATAAAAATGATTTTTCATTTCTTTGTTTTGACAGAAGATTAACTTTAGAGGTACTGGCTTTATTAAGCATTGTATGACAATGTCTTTCAATGTCCATTAAATAATGCTTCGTACAGTAAATGTTAAATTACCATGTTATATCTCCATAAATACATGTGAAGTCCATATGAATGCCAAATGAATTCAATATGGTCATTTCTATTACAATAAATGCCAAATGAATTCAGAATGATGAGGCACTTAAAATGTCATACACTTCCAAGGAGTCCCATGATGAATTCATTACTGCCACGTGATACCCGTTCTTGTCAGCCTTTCCATTTTAAATAGTATTTCCAGCAGTTTGCAATAAAATTCCATTTGAGGAATTGATTCTCATTGGAAATACGGAAGAGGAACTCTGTAAGTCTGGAAAAGTACTGCCAAAATAACTTTTTATACATTACAAAAGTTCACACAACCACCAACCCACAAGTTCAATATCTGAACAAAACATATATAGACTAGTTATAGTTTTTGATATTTTATATCTAAAGAAAATTTTTATTTGATGTTTCCCCCTTGAACCATGGGTTCTTTCATAATATATCCCTATAAAAATGTACCTAGGTTTGTATCATTCTTATTAATTTATACAGATGTACACATAATAGAAAAATGGGAAAACTATAAGACACCATAAGATAACTACTTTAGTCAAGACACAGCATAGATTTGACGTTGCCAAGTCATAGAAACAGCCTAAATGTCCCTTGACAGATGAATGGATAAAGATGCGGTGCATATATACACAATAGAATATTGCTCAGCCATAGAAAAGAAGAAGATAATGCCACTTGCAGCAACATAGACGAACACAGAGGTTATCATACTAAGCGAAGTCAGAAAGAGAAAGACAAATACCATATGATCACTTATATGTGGGATCTCGGACATGACTGAAGTGACTTAGCAGCAGCAGCAGCAGCAGCAAACCATGACACACAAGAACTTATTTAGGAACCAGAAATAGACTCACAGACATAGAAGGCAAGCGTATGTTTACCTAAGGGTAAAGGGGTAAGTGTTTGGGATTAGCAGATACTAACTACAAAACATAAAACAGATAAACAACAAGGTCCTACTGGATAGCACAGACATCTATATTCAAGATCCTATAATACACCAGGATGGAAAAGAGTATGTATCCATGTATATATAACTGAATCACTTTGCTGTATACCAGAAACTAACACAATATTGCAAATCAGCTATACTTGAATCTAAAAGAAAGATACCAGCATGGATAATATCTGATTTCATGGTCCAATGCTTCCCTTATTTCCAAAAATACCAACTCTGCAAGTATTCTTGATAGCCCTTCTGTGAGTGGGAGGTAGAAGCAGTCAGATCAGTAGAGTGAATAGACATAGACGGCAGGAGGAAAAGAGAGCTGGGGAAAAACAAAATGCAGACTGACAGACGTGACATCCACACAGTGGTAGTAATACCCGCCAGCTCTCTAGATCCTATATGGGTGCTTCTTAGTCGCTCAGTCGTGCCCGACTCTTTGCGACCCCATGGACTGCAGCCTGCCAGTCTCCTCTCTCCGTGGGATTCTCCAGGCAAGAACACTGGAGTGGGTTGCCATTTCCTTCTCCTCCTACATGGGTAAATATCAAGTTAAAATTCAAGTTCTGGTATTGCTGATATCAGCCAGCTACCACTGATAGTAATCAAAATTAGGAACATGGAAGAGAGAGAGCTGTGAACTTTCTTAGAACAACTGATATATTTTAATGTATGTGCTGTGCTGTGCTTAGCTGCTCAGTCGTGTCTGACCCTTTATGACCCCATGGATATACTTGTAAAGACTTTGGCCTAGTCTTATTAGCAATAATTCAATTGTGTTTAATCTGCTATAATATCCTTTGTAATAAATATACATATGTATACATATTTATGCAGTCTAAATGTAGATTCTGCTTAAAACACTTTGAACTTCACTCTAGTGATTCTATATACAAATCATTTTTACTCAGTGAATTTCTAGGAATGTGTATTTTATATTACTGAAATATAAATCAGATACATTGATTGATTTTATTTTGTTACTGAACCAAGATTGATTAGTTTTATATGTGGGAATACAACAATTTTAGTCATATATATATATTAATATATATATCTATATATTAATATCTATCTATCTATATATATATATAGATAGATATCAGAAAGAAGCCTGAAGAGTTTTTTTGTTGTTATTATTGCTCTTTTATCTTTACAGAAATTGCCAGTCAATGGTACAGAAAGTCTTGCTTAGTATCCCATAGGGCGATGCTTTCAGTTTTCACCCAGTAGTCTAGGGAACATCATCTTAAAACCTATTTCTCATTTGATCTACAGTTGTTGCTGAGATCTGCACTGAGGGTTTACAAACTATAGCTTGAGGGTTAAGTCTGACCCATAGCTTTTGTTTTTATAAATAAAGTTTTATTAAAACATAGTCATAACCATTTGTTTACATATCATCTATGGACATTTAGGGGCCACAATGGCACCATTAAATGATTGGAGTAGAGACCAACAAAGGTCCATCTAGTCAGAGCTATGGTTTTCCCAGTAGTGATGTATGGATATGAGAGTTGGACTATAAAGAAAGCTGAGCACCGAAGAATTGATGCTTTTGAGCTGTGGTGTTGGAGAAGACTCTTGAGGGTCCCTTGGACTGCAAGGAGATCCAACCAGTCCATCCTAAAGGAAATCAGTCCTAAATGTTCATTGGAAGGACTGATGTTGAAGCTGAAACTCCAATATTTTGGCCACCTGATGTAAAGAGGTGATTCATTTGAAAAGACCCTGATGCTGAGAAAGATTGAAGGTAGGAGGAGAAGGGGATGAGATGGTTGGATTGGCATCACCGACTCAATGGACATGAGTTTGAGTAAACTCTGGGAGTTGGTGATGGACAGGGAGGCCTGGCGTGCTTCAGTCCATGGGGTCGCAAAGAGTCAGACGAGACTGAGCAACTGAATTGAACTGAGACCTTATGGCCCAAAAAATCAAAAATATTTGCTATCTTGCCCTTTTCAGAAAAATATTTGCTATCCCTGATCCATGTTAAGTTCCAAATAAGAAACGTCTTTGCACCACTTTCTTTCCCCTGATTAATCTATTTTCTCCTCATGGATAACAAAAACAAAATATAATTATTGATTTTATTTTTTTCACTACAAAAAAGCTCACAGAAAACTAAAGCAACTTTAAAAGTCCCAATTATTAGGTTACCGGTGTCATATATTCTGTTCAAGCTGATACTGCTGACTTAATATTTGCCGCTCTGTATTTTCAGAATTTCTCTCTTGTGAAGATATATTTTTAAGTACTTCATTGAGTGTGGTTTGTATGAACTGCACATAATACTTTGTGAAATGAAGTAGGGAATGGATAGATAGTTACAGACATAAAGACAGATAAACAGATAGGGCTGTAAGTCCATCCATCTGTAAGTCATGAATCACTTAAAAACAAACAAGTCCGCAGGGGCATACAACAAAATAGGGAAAGTTTCATAACGGGACAGGACTGGGCAGATGCCCTGGACTCCTCCACAGCGGTGTTAAGGACACTGCGGGCTGGACAATTGCTTGCGGAAGGACGGGGCTCGGCGTGCGCTGCAGGATGTCAGCAGCACGCGTGGCTTCAGCCCACTAGGTGCCGGTAGGGTACTCCCCCTCCAGGGGAAAACAGGAATTACCTGCGGACATGGCCGAATGTCCCCTAGAAGAGAGTGCTCCGTGCCTTCCCCAGTCCAGAGAAAGCAGCTCTCTTGCGGTTTATCACCTTATACACCTTTGTGTCCATTTCTTCTGCTCTGTTCCGAGATCGGCAATCTCATAGAGTCTGCGTAGCTCACCGAGGACCCAAATATGGGTGAATGTATCAGGCAGCCATCCTCCTTCTATCGGGTTAGGCCATGCCTCTGTGAGTCATCCAGCAGAAATCTAGGACTGGAGAATGTAATGAAACCAAATCGCATAAATGGGACTCTAAATCAGGGTCCTTCCACGGTCTGTTCATTGCACTGTACAAAGAGAGGTGAGCTTTGCCGTATATTTCTCGGCCCTGGTAAGATGCTTCTCCTGATCTCTAATGACAGTAATGAATTAAATAATGGCTAAGTAATGAATTGGGTTATTTCCTAAGTCTAGAGATCAAGAGAAATTAAATACTCAATCTCATGGGGTCCAAGTTGATAAAGGGCTATTTAAGTGCCTTCACAGCAGTGGAAGCAAGACCTGAATAAGATGCAGACTGACAACGCTGCCTGCACCCTCTTTCTCAGTAGATTGTGGAATCAGCTGAAGCTGATAATTGCAGAGGATGGAAGAAAATGGGAGGTTACCTCAGTGATGTGGGAAGCAAAATCACTTGACAAAGGAAACTTGATTCATTATGAGCACATTTTGTCTTGTTTACACTAAGCATCAGATACTGAATTTAGAGACATCTGTGTAATTGATTGCAGCAGTCTAAACTGTATCTCAATTTGATATACTCTTAAGCGCGAGGGTAGACTTACATTTCTTTGTTCCCCAAAGTGGTCTTGGACATAATAAGTGCTCAATAAATATTTGATCAACTTGATAGAAGTTGGTGGTTTTATCCATAAATACTGAGTCAAATATACATTATCTGATAATAGCCAAGTCCTCATAGCCTCAAATAGAAGGAAGCGACTGCCTGTTTCACCCCAAAACAATTCTCAGAGTCTTATGCTAGCAATTACATATTCTTGTCATGAATTATTTTTCCATTTGAGTCATATAAACTTTCAGTAATGGATACTTAGTCTTATACACTAAAGGACAAAGTCTTTCACAGACATTTCAATCATTTCAACAAAACTATATTTTAGGATATCTATCCTGCAAAGGGTACATTATGAAAACTAATCTGTTGTGTGCTATCTGTTCTGTGCTACATCTACTCATGACACTAAGGCAATTGCCACTAAAAGCAATATATATATATATATATATATATATATATATATATAAACATAACAGAAAGAAGAAAGCATGTCTGTATTTCTCTTCTATGCATGATAAAGGAGTCTGCAACAAAGATAGTTAGACTGGAAGATCAGTAAGTGAGAAATGACAATAATTCTAAATGCTAAACTATCAAGTCAAATGTATAATTAAACATATATAATTCAAAAGTGTAATTAGTCATGCATCCTAAGATTTTTTGGACACATATTGATAGTGTTAGAGCAGAGTTATTATCTTAAAATGAGACTCAATTAGCTCATAACTTTTGTAGGCATACAAATAATTGAGCTATTTCAGGGAGGCAATCAAGAATACTGGATAGAGTTAAACAGAACTGAGGGCAAATCTAGGGGTCACCACTCTTCAGCTTAGTGACCTTGGGCATCTGTAACCAGAGGCAATGCAATATCATCAGAAGAGACTGGATCTACTTGAAAATCTGAGTCTTAAACCAGACACCGTACCTCGCAACTCTCTGACCTTGAGCAAATCACGTATTTTCTTTGAGCTTCAGTTTCACATCTTTACAATGAAATTATTCTTCCTCTACTTGGGTATCTTCCTTGTTTTATTGACATTATTATTTCAGGCCAGTGCATATACATCATGGTTTATATCAACCAAATCAGTGTGGCCATCAAAAAATGAGAAAACTGCTGAGTGGGCATGCAAATCTGTGAAATGTTTCACAACCTAAATGACATAACCACTAAGAAAGTTATTCCTGACCCCTCTAGGTTAGGTCTTCTGGCATGTATTATAGCCTGTATTTCTACTATAAAATCATTTATCACAGGGTATTCTAAATGCCTATGTCAAAGGAAAAGTGATTAAAAACTGAATTTCTTGTATTAGCATAGTGAAGTGAAAGTTGCTCAGTCGTGTGCAACTCTTTGCGACCCCATGGACTATGCAGTCCATGGAACTCTCCAGGCCAGAATACTGGAGTGGGTAGCCTTTCCCTTCTCCAGGGGATCTTCCCAACCCAGGAATTGAACCTAGATTTCCCACACTGCAGGCGGATTCTTTACCAGCTGAACCATAAGGGAAGCCCAAGAATACTGGAGTGGGTAGCCTATCCCTTCTCCAGGGGATATTCCCGACCCAGGAATCAAACCGGGGTCTCCAGAATTGTAGGCAGATTCTTTACCAACTGAGCTATGAGGGAAACCCCTATATCAGCATAAGAATGGATATAAAAGCCAAGGCTCGGGGGCAGGGGGGGACAGTACAGTAATAAACCACACATATGAGATTCTTCAGTTTATGATAAAGATTTCACTGTAGTTCAGTGAAGGAAAAGGATGGACTTCTTAATGAATGATTTTAGAGGAACTAGGGAAAAAAATAAATCTTGATCCCTACCTCACACTATACATAAAGTTAATTTGAGATAAAAATTAATCATGAAAGCTAAAGAAATCAAGATTTTAAAAGACATAGTCGAGAATGTTCATAACCTTGGGGCATATAAAATTTTCTTAACTGAGTCACAAAAAGTAGCAAGAGAAATAAATTAATATTCTACATTAAAATATAGAACATTTACCAAAAGACACCAATAAGAAAGAAAAAGACAACTCATAGACTAAGGGAAGCTCACAATACATATAACAAAGACTTAAATTCATAACATAAAAAGAACCCCTTAAATTACTATCAAGGGAAGTCCCTTTTAAATGAAACTGGGCAGCACCAGTTTGGATATAAGCAGTTGAGACTGGGACTCAGGGAAGGAGCTGGAGCAGAAAATAGACTCATACCATATAAGAGACACAACATACTAGGTGGAAAATTAAAGGAAGGAAAGGTGGGAAGAGAGATGGGAAAAAAAAAAAAAAAACAATGGTGAGATGTGAAAAAAGGAGAACTGGGTTTATTCAGGCAAAGAAAATGAATCTTGTGCCTGAAGGACATTTAAGAATAATCAGGTTTAATTTTATATGGGGAATCAATATAATCTTTGAATACAACTTTCTAGAATTCAATAAAGTATGCAACCTATACAGGGCTTTATGTACAATTTTGCAAAAGTAAAAATGGGAGGTTATTTGCTATGTGTGGATTATAGAATATGAAATGATAATGAGGCTAATCAGAAGCATGATCTTGGAGCTAGAGGTGTCTACTGGTGTGTGAGCTCCATCAGTTCAGTTCAGTTCAGTTCAGTCTCTCTGTCGTGTCTGACTCTTTGCGACCCCCCTGGCCATGATGTGCCAGGCTTCCCTGTCCATCACCAACTCCTGAGGTCCACCCAAACCCATGTCCATTGAGTCAGTGATGCCATCTGACCATCTCATCCTCTGTCATCCCCTTCTCCTCCTCCCCTCAATCTCTCCCAGCATCAGGATCTTTTCCAATGAGTCAGCTCTTCACATCAGGTAGACAAAGTATTGGAGTTTCAGCTTCAGCATCAGTCCTTCCAATGAACACCCAGGCCTGATCTCCTTTAGGATGGACTGGCTGGATCTCCTTGCAGTCCAAGGGACTCTCAAGAGTCTTCTCCAACACCACAGTTCAAAAGCATCAAATCTTTGGAGCTCAGCTTTCTTTATAGTCCAACTCTCACATCCATATGTGACTACTGGAAAAACCATAGCCTTGACTAGATGGACCTTTATTGGCAAAGTAATGTCTCTGCTTTTTAATATGCTGTCTAGGTTGGTCATAACTTTCCCTCCAAGGAGTAAGCATATTTTAATTTCATGGCTGCAATAACCATCTGTAGTGATTTTGGAGCCCAGAAAAATAAAGTCAGCTACTGTTTCCACTGTTTCCCTATCTATTTGCCATGAAGTGATGGGACTCCATGGAATGCCTCAAATTTCTTAGATATCACAGAGCATTCACAAGGCATGGAATGGAGGTTTGAACCAATATTATTTACATTTTATAGGATGTTAGAGCCCAGGTGCTTGGTTCTCTTCCATGAAGCTCCTTGAGAGCAAGGTATATAATGAAAGTGAAAGTGAACTCGCTCAGTCATGTCCAACTCTTTGCGACCACATGGACTGTAGCCTACCAGGTTCCTCCATCCATGGGATTTCCCAGGCAAGAATACTGGAGTGGATTGACATTTCCTTTTCCAGGGGATCTTCCTAACCCAGGGATCAAACCTTGGTGTCCCGCATTGCAGGCAGATGCTTTACTGTCTGAGCCACCAAGGAAGCCCTTAGGTATATAATAGGAGCTCAAAAATATTGCATGGAAAATGAATGAATGAATGAGTGAATGAACATGTTCAGGAATGAAGTTTAGGCATTTTGTTCACCTTGATCAGTTTTCAGAGTTTCGATCACTTTTTTACCTCTTATTTTGATGGTGTATTTTCATATGTTCGTTTTTCTATCATTTACCAGAAGCTCCCAGTTCATATGCCTGCTGCATTGTCCATCTACAAAGCAACATTTCAGTCCAAATGTGCATCTTCTCCATTTGGGAGATGAGTTGCACTATAGCATACAGCGATTCAAATGCATTTGCAAAATAATTATTCCTCTTTCATACACGAGGCCTGTTATCTGAATAAATGTTTCCCTAATAAAGCTTGCAGCTGGGTTGAGTTTGAGAAATACAACAATTAGGAGTCATGGGACAGGAGCTCAAAAAAGGGTTCCCTTTTAACACCAGCATTTGCTTCCTACATCCCTGATTAGGGGGAACGGGGCCTGTATGTGACTGCCAACACAGTGCTGATTGCTAATCAAGTGGCCATGGTATGTGGGAGCAAAAGAGAATTAGAAAACAAACGTAGATGCTGATTAGTTTTCCACAAACATCTTGAAAGATGTGTGAAGTGGGAGCCAGCTAAGCTGAGACAAGTAAGAAGAATCCAGCCAAATACACCTTAGTCAAACCTGGAATTAAAAAAGAAACTATGGACCAGGGGACTGCAAAATCCAGATGGACCCACAGAGTAAAATGTTGATAATAATAACAGTCACAGTTACAACTGCTAAAGTTTGTACCCAGCTTTACCTCTGAGCCAGTAAAATGATGCTCTCTAGCTCATTCTAGTCTTATAATTACCCCATGAGTTCATTGTTAATTTGAGCATCTCTACTTTACAGGTCTAAAAAACAGATTCAGCAAAGGGGCAATTTGCTCAAGGCAAAATATGACAGTGACTGAATCAGGGTTTTTACTGAGGACTTCATTTGCAGATTAGGTTTAGAATCTGACCTATTGTTTAATCGCTAAGTTGTATTCAACTCTTTGCCACCTCATGGACTTATAGCCCGCCAGGCTCCTCTATCCATGGGATTTCCCAGGCAAGAATACTGAAGTGGGTTGCTATTTCCTTCTCCAGGAGATCTTCCTGACCCAGGGATCAAACCCGGGTCTCCTGAATTGCAAGCAGACTCTTGACTGTCTGAGCCACCAGGGAAGTCCTAACCTATAGTGGAATGGAATATACCCACACAAGCCAAGAGCTTATACATTCAATAATAGCAAAAATAAAAAGAATTTGAGAAATGAGTTTAAAAAACTCAGAGATTTAGAGACTTGGGGCTAACCAATGCAGCTAGTGGAAACCAGTGGGAAGAAAGCACTTCTTAAAAACACCCTTTCTGGAGGAAATCACAAATAACCATGAGTGTGGAGGAGAGTGACATTTAATTTCTACCCATTCATATGGTAGAAATTTCTACCCATTTATAGGTTAAAGTCCTCAACTCTGTACTTGAAAGTATATACTCAAGGATCTCACCTGAATATTCATTTAGCTCTGTGGGTGGTTCTGTGGCAAAGAATCCACCTGCCAATGCAGGAGACACAAGTTTGATCCCTGGGTTGGGAAGAGCCCTGGAGAAGGAAATGGCAACCCACTCCAGTATTCTTACCTGGAGAATCCTATAACAGGATTGGGGATCCTATGTTAATCCTATGTTAATGCTATTCTTAATCCTATGGCAGGGGAGCCTGGCAGGCTACAGTCCATGGGCTCACAAAGAGTCAGACACGCCTGAGCGACTAAATAACAACAACAACATGACCTTTAGGAGGCTGTTCATCTTTCTCTTTTGGTGGCACCCAGAGGCATCCTGGAGATGGCTTATCCCAGCTTAGGAGAACCAACAATACACAATTTTTCCCAAATCCACATTCAGTGATGTCATGTTGGTACCCAGTTTTGACTTGAGTCATGGTGGGAGTATTTATACCAAGAAAATAGGCAAAAACTTCAAATTCAGATCAGATCAGTTGCTCAGTCGTGTCCGACTCTTTGCGACCCCATGAATCGCAGCACGCCAGGCCTCCCTGTCCATCACCAACTCCCAGAGTTCACTCAGACTCATGTCCAGAGAGTCAGTGATGCCATCCAGCCATCTCATCCTCTGTTGTCCCCTTCTCCTCCTGCCCCTAATCCCTCCCAGCATCAGAGTCTTTTCCAATGAGTCAACTCTTCGCATGAGGTGGCCAAAGTACTGGAGTTTCAGCTTTAGCATCATTCCTTCCAAAGAAATCCCAGGGCTGATCTCCTTCAGAATGGACTGGTTGGATCTCCTTGCAGTCCAAGGGAGTCTCAAGAGTCTTCTCCAACACCACAGTTCAAAAGCATCAATTCTTCGGCACTCAGCCTTCTTCACAGTCCAACTCTCACATCCATACATGACCACAGGAAAAACCATAGCCTTGACTAGACGAAACTTTGTTGTCAAAGTAATGTCTGTGCTTTTGAACATGCTATCTAGGTTGGTCATAACTTTCCTTCCAAGGAGTAAGCGTCTTTTAATTTCATGGCTGCAGTCACCATCTGCAGTGATTTTGGAGCCCAGAAAAATGAAGTCTGACACTGTTTCCACTGTTTCCCCATCTATTTCCCATGAAGTGGTGGGACTGGATGCCATGATCTTCGTTTTCTGAATGTTGAGCTTTAAGCCAACTTTTTCACTCTCCACTTTCACTTTCATCAAGAGGCTTTTGAGTTCCTCTTCACTTTCTGCCATAAGGGTGGTGTCATCTGCATATCTGAGGTTACTGATATTTCTCCCGGCAATCTTGATTCCAGTTTGTGTTTCTTCCAGTCCAGCGTTTCTCATGCATATTCTTTTTTCAGAGGGCCAGTTGTCAAATATATAGTAACACCTTGCATGATATATTTTTAATGTTTTTATTTTTTCTGCACACTTTTATTTTTTACTTAAATGCATTACATTCAAAATGAAAGCCCCACATCATTACTGTAGAAAACAGTATGGTTTACCACATTGAAGGCACCCTTAAAGATAGGGGGACATAAATAGAAGATACCCTTAAAGATAAATTCCAGTGGAAACAAAACAATGTTAGGACATTCTTAACTGGATAATGGTATTGCAAAATAATAATCTTGAGGTTTACTTCATCTTCTGTAAAAAAAGATATTAGCAAGAGTGGAGAGGTATTAAATATACTCAGAAACCATGGTAGGATTTTCTACTTGAGGTAAGAGAATTGATAGAGGCAAATTGCTATGATGCATCTGATAGAGAACAGGCAGTCCGTGGGGCTACTTAATACCTTGACCACCGCTTTCTAAAACCATTTTACCGATGGGAAAGCTGCCAGTGTCTTGCCCAAATCCCAAAGGCCCCATCCCATTTTACTGAGCTCCAGACAACTTCCAGTGGGGAGTAAATACACTCAACCAAAGGGAATTGTTTTATCGAAGTCTCTTTTCCTCTTTCCTCAGGTGGAATAATTCCAAGGCATATCTTCTATGCTATTTCCAGAATTTTCCTATGGGATCTACTTTAGTGACCTACCATTTAATAGGGTGGCTTAATATTCTACACTACATAGACTCTTTCCTTTCTCCTGTGTCCTGTCCATTTCCGGAGCCCTCTGTCCCTACATAAGAAAGTACGGGCATTCACATCTTTGTTTCTTCGTGAGGACGCCAATTACGGTACACACAGACTCATGTCATCTCAGGTGTTCTCGCTGGATGAGGCTTTGGGCAGCCATGTCCTCACAGAAGGCCAACACTGATGTTGGCCATCTGATGCTGACTTTGAGTCATCCACAGATTTCCCATACTTCCCTCTGTGAAACGCTCAATATGGAAATTACCTCATTATCTCCTTTAAGGCTGGCAAAGACCATTGATATTTGAGAGGGCTAATTTAAAAGAAACATTGATCATTTAATCCTCTCAGTTCACTGAGTTCTATTCTGAAATCAAGTCTGATCACCAAGAAGCTTAGTTCTCTGTGGGAAAGCACTCACTTTATCATGATTCCATTTCATGTCTTTACTGAGGTAAGATATACAAAGCAACCAGGCAAAGAATATTTTTACACCTCTGGCAAAGCAGTTGTTGGAAAAAGCTATTCTTTGCATACTCATAGTCCTTTTCAGTAAAAGCTCTTACAATACATTCCTACCAAAAATAAATAATGAGAGGAAAACTTTTTCTCTTCTCATTAATTGGTATGCTTCTTAAAAAAAAAAAATCAAACAATGAGCACTATTTAAGCCAACACATTTCCATTTTTTCCATGGTTATGTGGAAACTCAAAGCAAATTTGGTACTAAATTTTAGTAATTATATTCCATTATTGTTCTTCCATATTATACTTTGTTTTTTTAAAAAAAAAAACATTTACCTTTATTGCAATTGTACTGTAACAAACTATTTAAAAACCAAAATCTTTACAAATAATGCTGCTGCTGCTGCTGCTGCTGCTGCTAAGTCACTTCAGTCATGTCCGACTCTGTGTGACCCCATAGACAGCAGCCCACTAGGCTCCCCCATCCCTGGGATTCTCCAGGCAAGAACACGGGAGTGGGTTGCCATTTCCTTCTTCAATGCATGAAAGTGAAAAGTGAAAGTGAAGTCGCTCAGTCGTGTCCAACTCTTTGCGACCCCTTGGACTGCAGCCTACCAGGCTCCTCTATTGATAGGGATTATGATCAATGAGCTCTGGAGAAGGCAGATGGCACCCCACTCCAGTACTCTTGCCTGGAAAATCCCATGGATGGAGGAGCCTGGTAGGCTGCAGTCCGTGGGGTCGATAGGAGTTGGAAACGACTGAGTGACTTCACTTTCACTTTTCACTTTCATGCATTGGAGAAGGAAATGGCAATCCACTCCAGTGTTCTTGCCTGGAGAATCCCAGGGACAGAGGAGCCTAGTGGGTTGCGGTCTATGGGGTCGCACAGAGTCGGACATGACTGAAGCGACTTAGCAGCAGCAGCATGATCAATGAATAAACAACATTAAACCCATAAGCCATCAAAATGCTGTCTTTGATACAATATAGCTTTAGAAAGGAACAAGTAGATGTTATTAAGGTTTTATTCAAGATCAACTGCATTTGGTTGACAGAAAAAACAAAGTTCCTGCACATTCACAGATAGCACATAAAGGATCAACAGGTAACTTCCATGATCACTGGCTTGCAAAGATATACACATTTATTCCATCACAAATTATGTGTCTCTACTATGTGCCAGGTACCATATTAGGGTTAGCAATAGCCCTCTGAGAAAAGAGATGCCAACCCTTCTCTCATGGAATTTGTAATTCAGCTAGATTTTGTGTGTGGTGTGTGTGTGGAAAGACTGCCTAACCTGCCCACCAGTGAAGAGTAAAACAGCAAAAAAGGGAAAGTAGGAAAGAGCTTTGGAAATATGATTGTGAACATTTATGTAAATGGGTCTTGATATCTCTGAGGCTAGAACACTGCATGAGTCATGGCTTGCATTATAGCTGCTCCAGAAAGAAACAAAACAAAACAAAACTGGGAAGCAATATAATGAGTGTGGCCACCCTATCAGCAGGGAACAGGCATTTATGGGTTTAGTTTAATAGCCGTTATTATTTTTATTTTCTTAACAAAACAGAATCGAGAACTCTGTGGTTGCCATTGTTTAATGGTACACGAGGTCTGAACACCACCCCATGGCATCATTTTGGAGATGCTGTGTTAAAGTCATGGCATAGAGACCCTGATGAAGGGGCATCTCCAAGGAGTAAATCAATCGACCCCCGTCCCCTCCCCACACATCTATCCTTGCCCTCAATCCACACCGGTATGACCCCTTTTGTGGGTAATACCCATAAGTAGAGCTGATTATATCTAGTCTCAGAGTGCAAGTCCAAATTGATTTGTTTGCAGACTTTTGTTCTTAGGACAGGAACTTCTTCATAGGAACTTTATGGCCTATAGATGCGGTTCTCAAAGTAAGGTCCTGGAACACCAGCCCCACTAATTTAAAACTCAGTATGTGTGTAAATTACTGGACCTCATTTCCAACCTTATGAGTCAAAACTCCGAAGGTGAGACTTAATGTTTTGATGACGCATACAGGTGTTACTGAAGTACAGTCAAATTTGAGAACTACTGGCCTGAGAACCAGAGTTTTCAGAATTATTTTTTGCATTTAGCCCCCTTTAAGTTTCTGCTTTAACCACACAGTGCTAGGAAAACACGTTGGGGAGCAGCATTTATCCAAACAGCAAAGAGGTCTTGAGACCAAAGGAACTTTACATGAATAGTTGTGAGCTATTTATCGTACAACTGAAAACAGGCCCCAGAGTCGTTTGACTCAGCCATCCTAAAGGTTTGCACACCCCCTTCATTCAAAAGTGTTTCATAAAAAAGACAGGAGAAAAAAAAGTTGATCATACAACACATGGATATAACAATTAAACGCTAACTCTTGCCTTCATTTATGCGTCTTCTGAGTCATGGTTCTCACATATTTAACTAGTATGGTCCGTTGTGTGGACCCAGTACGTTAATTGCTAATGGCTCAGCCCACCATTTCAGCCTACCAAATTATTTTTGATTCCTGAATCTGTTATCAAGCGTCAGGACTTCCCTGGAGGTACAGTAGATGGGAAACGGCCTGCCAGTGCAAGAGACATGGGTTTGACCCACATGCTGCAGAGCAAGTTAGCCTGTGCTCCGCAACTTCTCTAGTCTCCTAGAGAACTCCCATGCTCTAGAGCCCGTGAGCCACAGCTTCTGAGCCTGTGCACCTCAACTCCTGAAGCCTGCGTGCTCTAGGGCCCGGGAACCACAACGACTGAAGCTGCACTAGTGCAAGCCATGTGCCTAGAGCCTGTGCTCTGCAACAAGAGAAGCCACCGCAACGAGAAGCCCGCCGGCTGCAACTAGAGAAAGCCCGTGTGCAGCAACGGAGACCCAGCACAACCAAAAATAAAGAAATACATTTATGTATTGATCAGCATTTACCACTTGACCAGCATTTGCATGAAAATCTCCGCCCTGCCCATAAGTAATGTTTTGGGAAGCTCCATCCCAAGTGGAGTTTTAAAGTTTTTAATTCTTTAAAAACTGTGTCATCCTCTATCTTAATGGAGAGGTTCATAGAAAAAGTTACGATTTTCCCTTATAGAAGTGAAGTGAAGTGAAAGTTGCTCAGTTGTGTCTGACTCCTTGTGACCCCATGGACGATACAGTCCAGGCAATTCTCCAGGCCAGAACACTGACATGTGTAGCCATTCCCTTTTCCAGGAGATCTTCCCAACTCAAGGATCAAACCCAGGTCTCTGGCATTGCAGGCAGATTCTTTACCAGCTGAGCCACCAGGAATGCCCTATAGATTAGCTAGACATAGCTAAACACACTTTACTCATGAAAAATACTTTTTTTATTTCTTTAGAAATTATCGGAGAAGGCAATGGCAACCCACTCCAGTACTCTTGCCTGGAAAATCCCATGGATGGAGGAGCCTGGTAGGCTGCAGTCCATGGGGTCACGAAGAGTCGGACACAACTGAGCGACTTCCCTTTCACACATTGGAGAAGGAGATGGCAACCCACTCCAGTGTTCTTGCCTGGAGAATCCCAGAGACCGGGGAGCCTGGTAGGCTGCCGTCTATGGGGTCACACAAAGTCAGACACGACTGAAGCAACTTAGCAGCAGCAGCAGCATGGAATCTATCAGGGGGCTCGATCATGGCCCTTTTTTTATGCTGTAGGTGTTTTCTGAGCATCCACTCATGGCCAGGCTCTGCGCAAGATACAGAGTAGGTGGAAAAGGGCTCCCCATTCCATGGCTGTCTTAATTTCCACAGCAAAGAAACCCTGAAGGTCCCTTTCTTGCTTCCCCACTGCTTACAGAGCCACCATACATCTGTTTATGCTCAGAGTATCAAGGGTAGAATGGCTGAACTATTTTGCTAAGCCTTGTGCAGGTTCAAATCTGTCCCAGAGCAGATGTGTGTGTTTAGCACTGGAAAAGAGAATTCTCTGTATTTACTAGTAGATGTAATCTTATTTTTTCCTATTTATTAGCAGACATGATTGCAAAATAATAATTGATATTATTTTCTAGTTACCTTCAATTACATAATGAGAAAATGCTACGAGAGGTAGTCAGATAACAGATTAACTACACCTTTTAGCTAAGGAGGTGAGTGCAACCTAAGTATAAGTGAGGTTGAAAGCCGGTTTCTTGGGCTGAGTCACATGTACAATTACCTAATCATGACAATCTCTTTAGGATTATCTCCCAGATTATTAGAGAAGGTGCCTTTTTGTTTGGAATTAGCTTCAGTGGCCCATTCAGCTTCTTCAAAATAGAAACTGAATAGCTTTTTGAGTACCAGCAAAAGCTGCTGTGTACCACGTTATCCTGTGGAGAAATGATAAGTGAAAGTGAAAGCTGATCAGTCAGGTCCGGTTCTTTGCGACCCCATGGACTGTACAGTCTATGGAATTCTCCAGGGCAGAATACTGGAGTGGGTAACCATTCCCTTCTCCAGAGGATCTTCCCAACCCAGGGATCAACCCAGGGATCAAGCCAGGTCTCCCACATTGCAGGCGGATTCTTCACCAGCTGAGCCACAAGGGAAGCCCAGAAACGATAAAGCCAGAGGTCTAATAGTAGAGCCTGCAGGTAAAAGCAAGTTTGAAGCCTCAGAATTTTAATCTAACTTGGGAACAGGAGTGATTTATGTCCTCTCGGATAGGTCATCATTTCCCAAAAAGGAGATAGACGGAGGAAGAGGTTTAATTCTCACTGCCTTTCCTACCTAGGGGGAATTTGGACACTGGTTTATTTAGGCACCTCCAAAGCTTCACAGCATTAATTTTAAGTGCTCAGTTTAAAATGATATATTTAGGGGCATAATTGCTCAAAATCCTAAAAACATTTTAACATGTTTATTAAATGACAATTACAAACTTACTGCAAAGAGAGCTGATGCGGAACTCTTTGTTAGATTATGGCTCTGAAGAGTTTTCTGATATTAATAAATTATTTATAAAAAAGAATATATATAAATTGGACATGTGAAAAGGAAATATCTCTCTTCGACATTCTTGTACAGACTAGAGTTACATCAAAGAAAAATGTAAATCGCCCAAATGTGATCCATATTTAACATACCTGTGTTTAATATAATGCACATAAAGTGCTTAGAAAAGTACCTGGTGTGTTGTGAGTGTATGTTGAGTGTTAGCTATTGATCTATTACAGTATTTAAAAGACAGGGCGCCAGCCAGACACAAAAGAGAACACGCTGTCTGATTCCATTTACATAAAGCACAAAACAGGCAAACGGATTCCTGCTATTAAAAGTCAGAAGACTGCTGCCCTAGTGAACAGTGACAGAGAGGGCACAGGGGGCCTCTAGGGGCTGGTCAAGCTGCTCTCCAACTGGGTGCTAGTTACATGGGCGAGTGTTCATTTTGTGAACTGAACACAAAAATTCATCAAGCTATAGATTTGTGACTTCTACACTTTTCTATATGTAGGTTGCAATTCAGCAAACAGTTAAAAACACAGAGTGTCAATCTGATTCAAATGATAACATATACCTTTCTTGAAGGTAATCTGATCATTTTAAAAGTACATATAATGTTTCCCAAAATGGATAATGAATGCCACTCAAACAACTAGAAATCAGAAATCTGCAAGAGCGAAAGTGCCTTGCAAACACTGAACTTGATGCTCGCTGTATGGGTGGCGTTCACATGGGAGTGATCTGGTGTGACAGTTCTTCCCACTCTAGTGTCAGAAACACAGAGCCCTGATCAATGCAGGAAGAGTGGACACGCAGTCAGAAGAGGATAAGTTGTTTCAGTTAATCTCATAAACACAGGGTTTATCCCAATGTCTAATCTGTGATTTCTCATTAAATACCAGATATAATAAAAAGTGTAATCTCTCTATAAATCCTTCATTGCTTCAGGATTTAAAAACAATGAAGAAATTCAACCATTCCAATCTGTGATTTACTGGTACTTGAGGGGTTTTCAGAAAACCTGTAAAACTCTCATCTTGAATAATTCTTATTTATGTGGGAAGACGACACTAATTCTCAAGAGAAATGCAAATAAAAACAACAGTGAAATCGTTCATGTTCCCCAAAAGATGGGAAAATATTGAATAAAGTTGATAGTATCCAGAGCTGATGAGGGTATGGGGAAAAGGACACTTTCACATGTTCTTGTTAGCAATATAAATTGGTACGGCATTTGGGAAGGCGACTTGGTAGTATCTGCCAAACTTTTAACTGGGTCTACCTTTAGCCCAACCATACCACTTCTAGAATTCAATCCTACATTCAGTGGCTCTGTATGAAGATATGCCATTTTTGCAATGCTTAAATAAGAATTAAAAAAAACAGATGCAACCTGGAGGTCCATCAGTAGCTGAATGGTTAAATAAATGAATGTACAGTGATAAGAAATAATGTGTAGTCATCAAAAAGCCTTAGTAGACACCTCCCCCATATACAGAGACTGCATAATATTATTGAATGAAAAAAAATGACAGAGTATGATCATACTAATGGTATGATCACATTTATTTAAAGGAAAACTAGTTGACCCTTGAACAATGCAGGTTTGAAGTGTGTTCAAACTGTGTTTAAAATTGTTACCACCAAGCTCTCCCAAACTGCAAATTCATGAGGAAAATAAATGATTGATGCTTCTTTAAGCCACTGGGTTTATAGTGGTTTGCTATACAATTATAAGCCGACAGTGAAAGAAAAACAAATCAAAGTAGAGCCTCTTATCTTAGTCACTAATGGACTGGTCACTAATGGACAGCTCGTCACCAACATAGCTGAAAAGATCTCTGGTCTAGGTGGACTCTTCCTGTCCATGCCTCAGATTGCTCAGGGAGGTCGAGTAAACTGACTACAGAGACAAAGATGGAAAGCAGCAGAGTTAGAATTTCTGCCATGCTTGTTAACCTCTGAAGTCTGTGTGCCTAAAGAGTTAAGAGATTTTGCCCCCACCCTCTAGTTACCCAGCGCAGACTTCCAGAGACAGAATCAAGCCCAAAGCCACAGAAGAGCTTTATAACATAAGGGAGAAAGTGAAGACAGTATTTCTAAAGATGTTTTGGGGATTCAAAGTGCAGGAAGGAAATTTAGCAAAGTTGGGAGGTAATAGGGAAGGGCACATCTGACTCTATGTTGAATCTGATTCTTTTACTTTAACCTCTGGATTCCATTGCTTTTGCTACAAGTTAATCACTAAAGGGATGGTGTCTATAGATTTAAGTTATACATAATGGACCACATCTGGGAACCCTGTCTCCAACATAACGAACATTAAGCTAATATACCTTTGTTCAGTTCACAGGAAACCTCTGGACCAGGCTCACCTGTGAATGGCTGCAGAAAGGAAGAAAGAACACATCCTCTCTGGAGTCTGACCAGAACCAGATTCTCACCTCTTCCACTTCTAGTATGAAAGAAGCCAGAGTTCCAACTCAGAGAAGATGGTTCTTTAGGACACTCCATCTGCTAGCTTTCTCTTTCTTGGGCCAACAATTCACCTCTAATTTTATTGACATGTCATTGCAATGAGCAGTACAAGCTTGGACTTGGTAACAGAAAGGCTGAGAGTGGGTCAGAGTGAGGCTTATTATCCAAGTCTGTGTCCTCAGTCAGGTCCTCTAAAGTTTCAGGGAAGTAGGAACCAGGTGTGGAAATGTTTTAATACTTTTAAAGGCTTTGTGTAGGGATTAGCAAACTCCAGTCTGCTGGTCAAATCTGACTCAACAGCCTTTCTTTGTAAATGAAGTTTTATGGGCACATGGCCACACTCATTCATTTATGTATTATCTTGTGCTATAATACCATAGAGTTGAACAGTCATACTGTAGACCATATGGCCTGAAGTCTAAAGTATTTATTTATGTGACCATTCACAGAAAGTTAGCAACCCCTGTCCTAGTGGAATTTATCCACTTATGCAAATAAAGCTTTAAATGCTAATTACAATGTCGTTTTAATTTTTTTTAACTGTAGTCTGGAATTATACCAACTCTCCTGCTGGTTATCCTTTGTCGATCAGGGGCTCTGGTTGGCAGATCTGTAAGTCTTTGTTGAATTTTTTAAAATGGGAAAACTCATTATTACCTAACAAAAGGACTTTGTAGACAGAATGTTCCAACAGATGGATTCCATGGAGAAAACAGAAAAAAAATAAAAAGTAAGACAAGCCCTTGGTGGTAGAAGGCTGAGAGACACTGAATCAGGAAGAGTGTATTACTGAAGTGACAGGTGGAGAGATACTAAGGATAGACATTGGTTTGTCTTAAGCAGAGGATATAAACTTTAGCTCTGTGGGACAGATCTGGCACTCTGACGTGTTTTGTTTCCTTTAATACAGAGTCAATATTTAAATATAGTGTCTACATGCTGGCAGGCAGTTCAGGTTAGCTGTTCCAACACCCATTCCTAACTTCCTTCTCCCTGACTGCTTCTACCACAGCGGCTGAGTAGGTAATACTCTCCCAGCTTCCTGTGTAGCTAGGGTGACCCCACGACCTGTTCCAGCCAATGAGATTTAAGCAGAAGTCTGTTCAGCATTTCCAGGGCAAGTGTTAGTGTTCCTGCTAAACGGCTGACACGGCCTTCCCCCAACTTCTTCCTTCCTTGCATAGATACTAAAAACTGATTTCCAGCTTTTCTGATAAATGGGTAGATCCAGCAACACTGAGTCTACACTCTTACCTGGCAATTATTTTTAGGAACAGTGGAGCAACTCCCCCTGCGCCCACCCTTTAAGCACTGGCTGTTGATGCTCTGGGTGGCCAGAATTGCTCTGGGATATTGCTCCAACTTTCTGTCACGTCCCTCTTTGATAACTAGCTCAGGAGCTGCTGGGCGTTGCTGAGAGCTGACAGGGGCAGCCACCCAAAGGGCCAGGCTCTCTGCTGATCCTGCCCTTCCTCTTCCCAAAAAGAGGAATCTTACAGCACGGTCTGCACTGCATGGTGAAGAAAGCTCAGATCTCTTAAGATGGTTAAGGAATGAGAAATAGAGACTGCAAAACCACCCACTTGAGTAATCAGAGTATTATTCTTACATGGTTCTTAAGTCTCATGGGAACTTTTTTTAAAGGAAAAAGGGATGTCTATATATATATATATATTTTTTTTTTTCCCCCAAGCATGTATCAATGAATGTCTCCAAAGTGCTTTAAAAACAAGAATTACCAGCTTTAATGAGGGGGTAATAACAGCCCTAAGAACATCCGAGACAGTTCGTCCTTAATAAAGTTCAAAATGTTAGCTGGTTCCATTACTCAAAGCCTTCACTCGGTACACACGTTATTTAACATATCATTATGCATGCTGAGAAGTGCCAGCCACGGTGACTTAGACGAGGTGGTGCTATCGTACAGGAAACCTCACATTCCATATTGATAACGGTAACTCACCTGCTTTCCTCGTGCTCTCGAGTTTATCTTAAAAGCTCTAAAAGTAGGTAGATGGTGGCTTTTCTTAGGGTGCTGGAATAACCTCAGGACCCACCTGACACACAGGATGGGATGCAATGGCTCCAGCTAACAAAGTGAACATCACAGATGCCCAGCAGCTGAGAAAAAGTCAAACCACAACAACCGGAGAAAACATTCTGTTCTGAACTTTTTATACTGAAACCGTTAGATTACCAGATGGATCTTATCCTAATCCTAAACTTGTTTTTGTTTTTAAATAATTTTGACTTTTGTCAGTTCAGAAGAGGGGATTGGTGAGAAGCAACCACCTAAAAAGTGAGTCCTTAATCCCTATTTTCTGTTTTGCTAAACTTGAGTTTCTCGATTTGCATTATCATCTTCTTACAGAAAAATTGTATATAACTAGTTCTCTGGGAAATACCTCATTGAATGGGTTTTCTTCCATCAACTTTGGTTGAACATAAGAAACTGATTCATGATTCATTTGCCGATTAGCAGTTCTTGGAAATTCTGAGAAGCCAGTTGCTAGATACATGCAAACCTGAATCCAAGGAACAGGATACACTGTTTTTGGAACCTAAGTTATGTTATCCCACGATCATCTGCAGAGGGAAAGGGTGAGAAACTCCAGATCTACAATCTCCATCTCCAACCCAGGTATTTTCTCATTATCTTTTACTACAACAAATAATCATTTCAAATGCAACTAATAAAGACTATTGCGTATACCATAGAACAGGCAGCAAGAAAACAGCAAAGTAGAAGGAAAGAAAACAAACATTTACCAAGCTCCTGCCCTCTCCATGCCACAGGCTGTGTTCCACAGTTTCATATGATTTATCTCAATGAACTGTCACTGCTGGGCTGCTTTGCAGGTTTTCAAAACTGAAGACAGGGAGTCTCAGGAAAGTAAAAGGACTTACTCCAGGTCAGAAGGTAGCAAGTGAACATGTGGTTTGTCTGATGCCCCACTTGAGCGTCTATGAGCTCAAAGGACATGTGAGGGCAGGCCAGAACCCTAACCCTACGACAAGACTAAGAGTTGGCCTTTGTCCGAAACCTTACAGAGAGAGAGGCTTCACTCTTCAAACTAGAGCTGGAAACCTTCTTGCCTGGCTTTATTTCTTTATAAAACCTCAAGAACAAGAGCAACGATAGCTATTCTCATGCACTGAAGCCTTTCTTTAAGCCAAATAGGGTTGCAAGTGCACTGCATACACTGGTCCTTATACTCACTTCATTGATTCACTGATTCACTCATTCATGCAACAAGTGTTCACTAAACTCCCACCTGTGCCAGATACTGGAGAGTGTAGGGGATACTCATAAGACAGACATTACTGTCCTCTTTTCACACATTAGAAAATAGAAGCTCAAAAAGATAAACCTCAAGCTATACAGGAAGTGATTCACCAAAGAGGTTTTCTTATCCTTGAGGGCTGTGGCTGGACTAACCCCACAGCCTCTCTCAGGCCTGTCAGTGGAATGTGTGCTGGAGTCGAGTTCACCATGAGCAGACCTGGATCATAAAATCCTCATGGGCAGTTCTCTTGAGAGCAAGAAATGAGCTTCTACTTGCTAAACTCCTGAGTTTTGGAGGTCTGGATGTAACAGCATGCGTTATCTAATTAATACATACAGGTGGCAAAGAGTCAGGCACAACTGAAGCGACTTAGCATACACACGCGCAGCAGAAGGTAAGGCCATGGTTTTGATCCAAATCTGTATGATTCTCATCCTCTGTTATCCCCTTCAGAGGATGAGATAGTTGGAGGGCATCAATGACTCGACAGACATTAGTTTGAGCAAGCTCTGGGAGTTGGATGGACAGGGAAGCCTGGTGTGCTGGTGTGCTGCAGTCCATGGGGTCGCAAAGAGTCGCACATGACTGAGTGACTGAACTGAACTGTATGGTTTTGGAGCCTGGGTTCTAAAATAGGGGGCAAAACTGCTCACATTTGCTCCTCTTTAACTTGCATACACTGATCTGAGTTCTACGTTCTGGAGGGGAAGAGAATATTCCTATCTCTCCTTCTCCAATGCAGTTCTTTAGAGATTTGAATTCTATTTTCATGCACCTTCCTTGGCTTTCCCGGTTCCTTATATGACATAGTTGTTCAACCAGATAAAATCTAGTTTGCCAGTGGCCTCTTCAAAGTATGAGGTAGAAAGCTATAGAGAAAATCAATGAAACTAATAGCTGGTTCTCTGAAAAGATCAAGACTGACAATTTTTTTAGTTACACTGACCAAGAAGAGGGAGAAGATACAAATCACCAAATTAAACAATAGATGTGGAAAAGGCATTTGGTAAAATTCAACGTTCATGAAAAAAACTCTCAAAACACTTGAGGTAGCAAGCAACAACTTCCTCAGCATGGTAGAGAACATATGCAAAGAAAGCTGCATCTGAGATCATATGGAAGGAAATGAAGGCTTAATAGACTGAATGCTTTCTCCCTGAGATCAGGTACAGGGCAGTGATGTCTACTTGCACCACTTTTATTCAATATTCCATTGGAGGTTTTAGCCAGTGCAAATGCAGGAAGGAGGGTGGGGAGAAATAAAGAGATAAAAAGAAATGTATAAGCTAGAAAATGGGTCCTGATGCTCCCTGAGGTTTCTGACCAACCAGTACGGCCCACAGAGGCAGTGCCCCAGAGACTCAACCTTGCCTGCCCAGGACCCCTCTTCCCCCGTGGGGAATCGCCCCCAGCCCCCAGCCCCCAGCCCAGACTCTCAGTCCATGTGAACAGGCAGGATGACTCTATTCCTGGTGCAGGAGGGAAGGTTTGATCTGGGCCCGGGTCAGGACTGCCAGTTTATTCGGTCTACTTTAGTCACATAGCTGATTGATGGAGGCCACGAGACAATGCATGAACCATGCTAATAAAAGCAAATTTTATTCTAGACTCTTGTTTGAGCTATGGGGAAATATATAGCCTCTCTCCACTGGAGTTGCTGTGAAGATAGAACTTGAGCCTGGAGCTACAGGAAGCTCTCATGACTGTTAAAAAATATGGGGAGAATGGAGCTAATGTAGAAGAAAGTCAAGCAAAGAGATGAAGATAAAGTCCTGGTGACAGGTGTTGTCTGAGCTTATGTACCCAGCCTGAAGCCAGGACTGTTCACGGACTTCTCACATACATCAGCCATGAAATACCCTTTTGCTTCAGCCAATATTAACTGAGCTTCTGGCATTTGCAAGGGGAAAAATCCTGACTACTTTGGGGGTTGTGGCAGACTCCCTCCTGTGATTTCGATATTAGCCTTGCCATCATGCTCTTAGAATCCGCAAATCATACTTCCGTTAAGTCTCCCATTTGAATCTAAGTCCTAGTAGAACCAGGACTATCTATGTTTCATTTTACAGCATAACAGTATATCTCCAGTGCCTAGCACACACCAGGTATTCTATTAATATTTGTTGAATGAAGAGAAATTCATGGTAGAGGGTTGGGCAGATGGATGAATGTTGACGAATGGGTAGATCTGGTCTGAATTTTATGAGGATTTCAGTTCAGCTTGCTGCTGCTGCTGCTGCTAAGTCGCTTCAGTCGTGTCCGACTCTGTGCGACCCCATAGATGGTAGCCCACCAGGCTCCCCTGCCCCTGGGATTCTCCAGGCAAGAACACTGGAGTGGGCTGCCCTTTCCTTCTCCAATGCATAAAAGTGAGAAGTGAAAGTGAAGTAGCTCAGTTGTGTCCGACTCTTGGCAACCCCATGGGCTGCGGCCCACCAGCCTCCTCTGTCCACGGGATTTTCCAGGCAAGAGTACTGGAGTGGGGCGCCATCGCCTTCTCTGTCAGCTCAGCTTCATTGGCCTTTAATTTCCAGGACTTCTTTACCTTTTACGTGTTCACCATGCCCATTTCCTACTTACTCATACCTTTATTCTCCTCAATGTCTCAAAAATTACAGAAACTATTGCTGAGATTGTAAACCACTATTTTCTCGCTATCTTCTGCAAGAAATGATTCATCTAGTCTTATAGATGTGAATGTGCTTAAATCAATAGGATATACTTTTATCATCTTTTCAACTATCTTGGACTCCAATTTTCTCCTATTTGTATTTTTCTACCCTTTTACAGGGCGATGATTATTTTCTTTGACCATAAAAAACAGAGGTAAATGAGCCTGTGTGGTTCTGCTTATACCCTGCCATCCTTCAGCAGGGCACCATCTGCCCAACAGCAGGTCAGTCCACAGTCACCTTGACAAACTTCTTCACACTATTCTTGGCTTATTTTGAAACTTGTTGTGATTGGGAAGCTTTCAGCACCAGTACAAATGTTATGGGTCATGACCCTCACAGACACCTCGGTGTCTTCAATATGTGTGTGCTTGGTCACTCAGTCGTGTCCGACTCTCTGTGACCCCCTGGACTGTAGCCCGCCAGGCTCCTCTGTCCATGGGATTTTCCAGTCAAAAATGCTGGAGTGGGTTGCCATTTCCTGCTCTAGGGGATCTTGCTGACCCAGGGGTTGAACCTGCATCTATTGTGTCTCCGACACTGGCAGGCAGATTCTTGACCACTTGTGGCACCTTGGAAACCCATATATCTTCTATATGCTCTCTTTTAAATTGAATTTACTAGAAACATCCATATTTTGCGACAATATGCCTCTTTGGATATATTTTCGCCTCTGTCTTTCTCTCTTTCCTCACTCATTTTTCCTGTTTCTTCAGTGACATAACCAGGATTTCCCTTTTAAGAATATTTCTTTTGTTACTGTGCTCTGTGTTAGTGTATCTGGCTTTTAAAAACGTCTACATTTTCTCTGAATTTGACTTGATATATTCTTTCCGCAAACCAGGGCACCTGCCTGCCTTAGCTCTGTGCACCCTTCTCTTAGACACTCCCACATGAGACCAGCAACGTCCCAGGTTTCCATTGCCCCACGGACAACACAGTGTCTACTGGCCCCTCCTGGGAGTTAAGATGTCCACTTCCTTCCTCCCATGTGTGAGCATCTGTCTTCATTTACCCTCTGATGAGAGCAGACATTCAGCCTTCCTTCCTCACCGAGCCCACTCCCCATGAGTGACCATTTAAGATCATATCAGTTTAGAGACAAAGGCTGATACTTTTACCTGCCTCTTTATATTTATCGGAGAAGGCAATGGCACCCCACTCCAGTACTCTTGCCTGGAAAATCCCATGGATGGAGGAGCCTGGTGGGCTGCAGTCTATGGGGTCGCTAAGAGTCGGACATGACTGAGCGACTTCCCTTTCACTTTTCACTTTCATGCATTGGAGAAGGAAATGGCAACCCACTCCAGTGTTCTTGCCCGGAGAATCCCAGGGATGGGGGAGCCTGGTGGGCTTCCGTCTATGGAGTCGCACAGAGTCGGACACGACTGAAGCGACTTGGCAGCATCAGTGATCACTTTTACAATGAGCAGCTGTGTGAGTGTGGATATGGGAATTTTCCCATCCTTTTGTCTTTGAATAGTTCCACATATTTCCATCTGCTACACATTAACGTGAACTGTGGTAAATTTAATTTTGTTTTAGGAAGACCCAAATGTGTCACATGAAAATGCAGAAGTATAAATTCTACATACTCTATAAGCATCTCCTAGTGGGGGAAATTCTTCAGATCTTCTACTTTATTAATTCATAACCAAACGTAAGATGTATGACAATTAAACAACTCAACAGACGTAAAGATGCTGATACACTGAGGATGCTGCTGGGCTCTGTGCGTGCGCATCTACCATGGCATTAACCACAGCTCTGCTTGCTTCTGAATCTTTTACACGTGGATCTCTTACCTACAACTCCGGAGCCTCTCAGAGCCCGCGAATTAATTCACTTCTGCATCCTCTACTGCATCCTGAATGTGGTGATGTACATGGAAAGTGACAAATAAATGCTCCCTCTGTGGAACTGACCTTTGGACTCTATGTAAAATCAATAGGATGAAAAGGAACCACTGTCTGGAGGCATTTAAACATCATCAGCTCCACAGAAACATTTGATATATTAAATATGAATTATTTTAAACTATTAATTAAAACAGAGCCCAAAAGACTTCTGCTCAGAAATGCTTTGAACATTTCTTAGAGTCCTTTAAGGCCCAGACTGCTTTTCCTTCGTGCTATGATTCAGACAGGTCTTCAGGATAGTTAATTGGCATCGAGAAGCTGTGATGTATCAGAGCCCCTCTGATGATCTCCTGTGCTAAGAAATCAAGAGCAGTGAAACGTGCCCATTTTTTTAGAGTATGTGTGTCAGGAGGCACCTCAAAGTGCCGCAGACATAAGGGATGATCCAAGGGAAGAGGCAGCTTTACAAGGAGCTCACCAGGCACCCTTCCCTGAAGCAACGTGGCACCCCAGAGCACAGCCCCTCCGCCTATCTGGCCAGCCCCTCCAGTTGAGGAGTGTGCTTTAGATGCTCCACGCTCCCCATGCCTGCTGTCCACACGGGCACTCTGAGATTTTTCATCAGTGACTGCCTTTCCCCCTAGGCCTCTGTATTTCAGCAGAGAACAAACGATCCCTGTATATCACTTTGATAAGTTTGTAAAGCACTCTGCCGTCTTCAGGCAGGAAGCTGCTAAAGAAAGACGCCCTCGTTACGGTTTACAAAACCATTTTCAAACTGTGCTGCTTTGGCCCTTGGAGTCAAGTTCAAAAATAGAAGCCTGTAAAACTTACCGGGAGAACCACTGTCACAAAAAGACATTCTCCCCATAATTGGAGGGCACGCTTTAGTCTGTTACATTAGGCTGCTCTGGTATTAAATCTATATCCTAAGACTGCCTTAATTGACCATAAAAAGGACAATTGAAAACACAGGATTTGATCGCTGCACATACCACACTAGTGCTATAACTACCAAATTAGGCCATTTTGCGGAAAGCACCCGGGCCTGAGTTCTGTTTAAGCTGTCTCGGGGTTACATTTCATCATCCAATTTCAAAAAGGCAACAGGATATTAAGTTGATTAGGATTCAGTGAAAGTTTAGACCGTTGCACATCCTGCAAATCTAGCATTTGCCTCCATCCATCCTCCCTGATGAGGGTGGGGGAGGGAAGGAAAGAAACATGGACACGTTTTCTGAGGATTAAAATTGCACTTGCCTGATGCTCACAGTGACACCTTTTAGTGTCACTGGATTTAATGATGTTATAAATAATGAGTTAAACAAATTTGGAGAGTCTGATTAATGAACTCAGGGACCATTTTGTAATGGAGAACACTGATGCCTAAATGAAGCGTGTAACTTCCACATTCTCAGATCTCTCATGAGTTGTGGATTCCAGGACAGCTGTGCCCTCTCCCCGCCCCACACACTGAGAACCAGAACGCAACTGTGCCTGCACCAGTTCTGACCAATCTTCAAGAAAGGATAACATGCCTTTAAAAACCATCACAGCTTCAGCTTCTTTGCTCTGCTACTTTTTGGAGCTAGTTTCATTTGTTGATAAAATCAGCCTTGCTAATTACTGGTAGGTGCCTGGGTTATTTTAGAGAGAAAATTCTTGGTAGGTGTCACGGCTAAGACACCTGCAGGTGGCTGAGTTGAAAAAAACAAATGACCAATTTCCCTACTTACTAGTTTTGCAACAATGGATAATCTGCTTTGAATGACTGATCCTTACCATATTATAGGGGGCACACAGTTAGTACTCGACATACACCATGCGTTATTATTAGCGATAAGCGGGCCCTGGTGGTGGACTGCAGGGGGTGGTACACATTGTGCCTAGGAGAAGCTTGCTCCAGAATCTAATCGAGCTTCTGGCAAAAGCCTGCCAAGTCCCTGGTAGCAAGGAGGTGCTGGCTAGAGTTCTCTCTTCATTTCTCAAAGCTTCTTTTCTCAGCATTCCATGCATGTCCTTGTCCGACCACTGTCACTGCTTTTTTCTTTTCACTGACAATTTTTTTAGAGTAATTGTAGGCTCATAGTATGATTAAGAGGGAGGCACAGAGATTTCCCATGTGCCTCCTGCCCCAACACAGGAATAGCTCTCCCTATTACCAACTTCCCCTACTAGAGGGGTTTGTTTGTACAACTGATGAACCTACCCTGACACCTCACCACCCAAAGTCCACAGTTTTCCATAAGGGTTCACTCTTGGTATTGTACATTCTATGGGTTTGGACAAATGTATAAGGAAATGGCAACCCACTCTAGTATTCTTGCCTAGGAAATCCCATGGACAGCAAAGCCTGGCAGGCTACAGTCCATGAGTCGCAAAAAATGTCGGACATGATTTACCAACAGCAACAACAATAATGATGTATATTCACCAATATAGTATCTTATAGAGTAGTTTCACTGCCCTAAAAATCCTCTCTGCTCTGCAATACTCAACATTCTCTCCCCTCTAAACCCCTGGCATCCACTGTTCTCTTCACTGTCTCCAAAGCTTTGCCTCTTCCAGAATGCCATTTTGTTGGAATGACACATTACATGTAGCCTTTTAAAATTGGCTTCTTTCGCATAGGACTATGCATTTAAGCTTCCTCCATGTCTTTTCATGGCTTGATAATCCATTTCTTTTTTGTGCTGAATAGTATTCCATTGTCTGAATGGGCCACACATTATTTATCTACTCACCAACTTGCGTGTGTGTGTGCCAAGTCGCTTCAGTCGCGTCTGACTCTTTGAGACCCTATGGACTATAGCCCTCTAGGTTCCTCTGTCCGTGGGATCCTTCAGGCAAGAATACTGGAATGGGTTGCCATGCCCTCCTCCAAGGGACCTTCCCAACCCAGGGATCGAACCCGTGTCTCCTGAGGCTCCTGCATTACAGGCAGATTCTTTACCCCTGAGCCACCAGGGAAGCCCCCATCACCAACTTACCACACAGTATTTATCTACTCATCTACATTATTTATCTACTCACCAAGGGCATCTTGGTTGCTTCTAAAATTTGACAATCATGAATAAAGCTGCTATAAACATCCTTGTGCAGGTTCCTGTGTGGACAGGAGTTTTCAACTCCTTTGGGTAAATCCAAGGATTTGATTTTAATCAGATCCTGTGATTGCTGGACTGTCTGATAAGACTGCAGGAGTAGAGCCTGTTTAGTTTAACCGTTGCTCTTTCAATGCCACATCACCCTTCGTTACCAGAGGGCTTTGGCTAACTGTGCTCCACCAGCTTTCACACAATGCCTGAGAGAAAGAGGGGTATAAATACCCCAGGGCTCCCTTGCCCCTCGGGTGGGATAACTCTGAGCAAGCTTTGTGCCCTTCTCAGCGTTCCCCTCAAGGACTAAGCTCCATTGGCACAATCCCCCACCACACACCCACATTGGTTCCTGTCTTAACGAGCCAAGCTTCCCTGCTAGTGACCTTCCCTTCCCTGTGTCGACCCCCTATTTCTCCACCTGTGTCTCCTTTGTTTCCCCAATAAAGTAGGTGTCCAGAACCCCTGAAGGGTCTGCTCGTGCGATGCCAAAGGGAGACACTCCTCAGTGGCCCTTCCTCCTCGTCCAGCCCTCATCCGTCACACTAGCATATCTGTCAACCTCAGTATCTCCTACTTTAATTTACCTGAGCTCCCGGCTGGGGCAGGACTGTCACTTTTAGGACTGTTTCCCCATGACTGCCTCCTAGGCTTTATTCACAGCTGGCTCTGATGGAGAAGACCTAGATTCCCACTTTGTTCCCTCTGTTTCAGCCCTGGGTGGAAGGTGGGGACACAGTGCAGGGAAAGAGAAGGTTCCATGTGCAGTGGGTCAGGGCACATGGTGTGGCTAGAAGATCCTCTGCACCTTCTGAGGTCAGTTCAGTTCAGCTGCTCAGTCGTGTCAGACTCTCTGCAACCCCATGGACTGCAGCACACCAGGCTTCCCTGTCCATCACCAACTCCTGGAGCTTTCTCAAACTCATGTCCATCGAGTTGGTGATGCCATCCATCGCTTCTCGGCCTTTTGGCTAAGATCAGATGCATCTGCTGAAGGTCTGCATATTTCTGAAGAGCCAACAGCAGTAGCCTCCCAGAGCATCTCCCTACTGTCTGCCTCTCCCTACTTTCTGTCCTTTGCAGGGGGAAAAAAGCTAAACTATAATTCACTTTGTATCAGTAAATATGTTTTAGCTTAAATTCCATTTTTAAGTCTGAGTTCCATTTCTACTGCATTTTTATTTATTTATTTTGTATTAAACACACATTTACTCAGAGAACCTCATTCATCAACTCTGATAATGGGCTTCCCCAGCCCCACCCCCACATTCCTGCATTTGGAATGGGGATCAAACAGATTTTACAATGCTGAGATGACAAACATTGAAAGAGTCTCAGTTTAGGGGCTCTGTTGTCCTCAGATGCAGAAATTGAAGATACAGATTATACTTGCTCTCTTCCTTCTGGGCGTCAGTGAAGTATATCCATCTAGGAGTATTTTAATCAAACTATTTTATGTACTCCCTATCTTTCATATTAATCACTCAACTACTTTAAGAACTGCTCTGACCTAGCGGAGGGTTTTACGCTAGATCGGAAGACCCTAGTTAACTGAGAAAATGTCAGCCTGTTTGCATTCACTCATGCATTAATTTCCTGGTTGTCTGAACTTCACTTGTGTCGTTGAGACCCATAAAGACTTTAGAGTTGCGTAGGAAATTTTAATTTAGGTAGGCTCGAACTTAGTTCCCTCACGTTATGACTGAGGGCTTCAGTTATGGCAACCCCCCATCCTTGATGAGTTTATTAAATTGGCAAGAAAATAAGACAGACATGTGAAAAGTGCTACGTTAGCAGAAAGAGGAAGAGCTTGGGTGAGTCTCAAAGGAGGGGCACAGACAATGAGACGGAGGAGGGAGAGGTTGGAGATTTGGAGGAGAAGAGGAAGGAAGAAAAGCTGCTCTCCCCGCTGGTAACCATGGTGATGGGAGGGCTCAGGAGAGTGCAGGAGCAGCTGTCAGATTAGAGCAGTAGCAGCGGGGGTCTCTGAGGCCTGTGCAGAGAAGACAGGACTGGACATGGTCAAAGAGTGAACGACGAGCACCTTGGGTTCACTGGGGTGTCTGGAAGCCCAGGTGGCTGGACAAGGCCAGAGTACTGGACACTGAAGGCTCTGGGACATCAGCTGGTGGGTGCAGATCAAACATTTGATGGGGCCTCTAGGGAACTCGGTGGCAGAAGTGAGATTCCAGGCCAGAAGCCTGGGGCCTGGGTCTGAGGGTGATCCATGCCCTGCAGTTGATGTTTGGCGGTGAGTGAATGGTCATAGAAGGAAGATGAATGCCATGTCTACTGGGCACCATCTGCGTCACGGCGCCTGAGTACTGCTCCCCGCGAAACCTCAGAACCCTGCATCATCTGTTTCGGGGTCAGGGCATCTAATCCTGACCAACACCTTGTGAGGTGGGCACTGTCACTATCCCCATGTTACAGATGGAGACACAGTCAGACAAGGAAGGATTTATTCAGGGCTGTACAGTAAGCAAGAGGCATCATCAAGGTTCAGATTTCAGCCTCTGCAGAGCCCTCTCCAGGTCACTCTGTCCTAAAGGGGTGATGTCATGAACATCAAGGAGCCATTGCAGTTTTGTGGGGAGGGGAAAGGCAAGATGAGAAGGATGTGACAAATGCAGGGGTCATACTCAGCTGAACTGACAACTCTTTTCTTGAAGCTGACATAGACTCCTGGTTTTCCTCTTCTGGCAGGAGTTTTTCACACAAACCACATTACACCTCACACCTTGATGAGATGTGTGAATGAATGAAAGTCACAAAGAATTGCATTGCTCAGCGAAACTGTGTGATTCAGTTCTAGAGCTCTCAAAGTTCTGTTTTGGCTCTTGACTTTCTTATACTTCCCATTAACATGGGATCTCAGGTCCCTCCACCCTGGGGATTAGAGTCCAGAAGTTACTAGGCAGGCTTTGTCCTGCAGCTGGGCTGAGCTCTGAGCTTACATCAACTTCAGCTGCTGCTAAGTTCAGCCCTGCCCTGCTGCTAAGTTCTGCACGCAGCTCACCAGCTTCAAAGAAACCCCCATTCTATTTGCTGTCCCAGCTGCACAAGGAGCTTAAACCAGTCAATTCTAAGGAAATCCACCGTGAATATTCATTGGATGGACTGATGCTGAAGCTACAGTACTTTGGCCACCTGATGCGAAGAGTCAACTCATTGGAAAAGACCCTAGTGCTGGGAAAGATCGAGGGAAGGAGGAGAAGGGGACAACAGAGGTTGAGATGGTTAGGTGGCATCACCGACTCAATGGACATGAGTTTGAGCAAGCTCTGAGAGTTGGTAATGGACAGGAAAGCCGGGTGTGCTGCAGTCCATGGCGTCGCAAAGAGTCAGACACAGCTCCGCGACTGAACAACAGCTGCCCCCATCAGAGCTGAATAAACTCATCAACTGGGAAGCTGGCAGCATCGTTGGCCCCCTGGGTAGGAATGGACACCTCGCTGTGCTCTGAAGGAGAATACAGAGCTTTAGAACTCCTGTTTTCTAACTTAGTATCTCCCAAACCAAAAGGTAATCATTTTATAGTGTGTGAATCATACTAGAAATGTTCAGAGAAAAATAAGTGTCATGTGACCACCAATAAGCACCGCAAAACACCCGCACGGCGTGGTTCGTGGTTTGAGATTCAGAGTCTGGGAGCCTTCTTATAGGACAGAACACATTTTCCAGCAGGGATTAGCCTTGAGATTAGAGTTTAATGAAACAATCACTAACACTGGAGGCTTGGGCAAAACAACCGGCAGACTCCAGGGAGCTCCTAGATTGTCTGGGGAAGGCATTTATCTAATAAACCATGAATAAATAATAGAAAGGAGTTTAAAATCAAGAGATGTAGAGGAGCCAAGGGACAAAAGGTAGGGACTGAATGTAAAAGTATAAGCTTTAAAAGCAATTTAATATTTTGACTTTGTAACAGACATTCACTCCTGGAGAGATGCTCTGGAAAGAAGCACAAGGCTGCTCTTGGCAGTGAATGTCAGCCAGAATAGGACAGGTTACACAGTGATACTAAAGACTGTGAGAGTCTCCATGACTTAGAACAAGAAGGATTTATTCCTTGCTTAAGCTCCTTGCTCTGTGCAGGGCAGCAGCTGGATTCTGATGATCAAAAACACCCAGGGACCTAGATGACCAAGACGGCAGCCTCTTATGGGGTGCAAGAGGGAGACTGGAGAATTGAGCACCAACAATTATATACTTCAGTCTGGAAGTGACACATGCCACTTCTGCAGACATTTCCGTGGTAAGATCAAGTGACATGGTGATGGCTGACATCAAGAATGTAGGGAAGTATAACCTCTTATGACCAGGAAGTAGAAAAGTGCTAGATATTGGTAAACATTAATACATCTACCATGTTTAATGGCAAAAACTGGGAAGAAGTATCTATTCCTTTTTTGTATATGATTTATAAATATTATATGTCCATAGAAAATAGTATTATGCAACAAAGGACTTGAAAAATTAAAAGCCAAATTGAAGAAAACTGTACATAGTAGTATCTCTGTTATATATGGCTCACCCATATCATAAACATCTATGTATCAGTGGACATATATATTTATGCATATAAATGCCCAGAGAAACCTCTGGAAGGCTATCCATCAAACTAATTACAGTGGTTACCTCTAAGAGAGGAATATGGTCACAGGGAAGAAAAGGGAGTTTATGTTTTTCTGAATTTTAAAATAAAATGAATTTATATATAGTCTCTGAATTTTTTAATATGTTCTATAAAGGCATTTTTCTGTTGCCATGCCTGTTGGTGGATGACCCCTGGTGCTAACCTGGGTGCGTGTTCATTGTAGGAAATTCACTGAGAGCACTTTTGACCTCCATGACCTGCAACCCTGTCCATATATGGGAGTGGTTTTCACCACTAGCTGGCCCTACTTGGTCCTGCATCTGGCACTTTCTGGAACATTCTGGAATTTTAATTCCATGAGAAGACACTTCTTTTCACAGGTTCTCTCCCTCATCACCCTCGGCTCCCATAGGGTAATATCCTGGGGAATGTCAAGCTTCCAGTATTTTCTTTTTCCTTCCTCATTTCAAACCTGACCTGTCCTCTTCCCATCCCTAGTTATTCTTTCTTCAGGTCTCTTCTGATAGAATCATGAGCAAAATAAATCCAACACATACCTTATTTCCCCCAAGTAATATACTGTTTTCAATTAAGCAAATTACACAGCTTTCTAGAAGGTCCTTGGAGCAGAAGTATGGGGTATTTCAGAGACAAGGGCAGGGCATGGAAGATGGTGTGGAGCTGAATTCCCAGCTTCCTGCACAAGAGGCTGTGCCCAGGAAGGATCTGCTAATGTTACTCTAGACTTGGCTTTCAAAGTTAGAGACAGTCATTTTGTAGCTTGGAATCGGTGGAAAGCAGCTTGGAACACCCATAAAATGGAATGTTATGCAGTGATGAAAAAGAAATGAGCTATCAGGCCATGAAAATAGGTGGGGAAAATCTTAAACATGTATTTCTCAGTGAAAGAAACCAGTTTGAAAAGGCTATATTCCATATGGCTGCAATTATCACATATTCAGAAAAAAGGGAAAACCATATTTGGAAATAAGATCTTTGCAGCTGTAATTATGTTAAGACAAGGTCGTACTTGATTAGGGAAGGGTATAAATTCAATGATTTCAGAGTTGTAGTCTCCAGAACTGTGAGAAAATGAACCTCTGTTGTTTTAAGCTTGTGGTAGTTTTTTTTTGTTTTTTTCCACTGCAGCTCCAGGTGCAAGGCATTTTCAGATGCTGCTAAGTCGCTTCAGTCGTGTCCGACTCTGTGCGACCCCATAGACGGCAGCCCAACAGGCTCCCCCGTCCCTGGGATTCTCCAGGCAAGAACACTGGAGTGGGTTGCCATTTCCTTCTCCAATGCATGAAAGTGAAAAGTGAAAGTGAAGTCGCTCAGTCGTGTCCGACTCTTGGCGACCCCATGGACTGCAGCCTACCAGGCTCCTCTGTCCACGGGATTTTCTAGGCAAAAGTACTGGAGTGGGGTGCCATTGCCTTCTCCAGGTGTGTGCCCTCATTTAAACCTTTGCTATGAGAAGCCTGAGTTTATCATATTCCTCTTTCTCAGCTAGGAAATATCCTTTTAAGATCCCCAAGTTTCTAGATCATGGCAAGGGTCAAATGTGGCAATGCCAACTAGTTTGTGCTTGCTTTTGTGGGCCTTCCTGCATGAACGGCCAAAATTTGGATACAGTGACAAAAACTGGAGTTAGACTAAGGGCCCATCCTGTTCTAAGTTGCTGCCTCGGAGGTCTGCTAATCTACGAGGTTAGTGGGGAGACTCTTAAGCTATAAAGCTCTTAATAAAGAGCTTCTGAAAATCTGGAAGCCTGAAATGGAGAAATGCTACTTCAGGAACTTCTCCATCTGGCTTAAGAAACTACACTATGAGGAATCCTCTTTCCGCGCTGCCTTGGAATAGTTCTCTCTCTCTCTGTACGTATATAAGCATAAATATATATTTACATATATATACACACACATAGATGGGCTTCCCCTGTGGCTCAGAGGTAAAGAATCGACCTGCAATGCAGAAGCCCCAGGAGATGCAGTTTGCATCCCTGGATCAGGAAGATCCCCAGGAGGAGGGCATGGGGACCCACTCCAGTGTTCTTGCCTGGAGAATCTCATGGACAGAGGAGACTGGTGGACTACAGTCCATAAGGTAGAAAAGAATCAGACACAACTGAAGTGACTTAGCACACACACACATATATGTATATACATATATATGCTTACATAAATATACATGTATGTATTTTATTAAAAATCAGTGTACATTCTATTTAAATATTCTTTGAAAGATAAGTTTTGATTCAGTTCAGTTCAGTCACTCAGTCATGTCCAACTCTTTGCAACCCCATGAAATGTAGCACGCCAGGCCTCCCTGTCCGTCACCAACTCCTGGAGTCTACCCAAACCCATGTCCGGTGATGCCATCCAACCATCTCATCCTCTGTCGTCCCCTTCTCCTCCCGCCTTCAATCTTCCTCAGCATCAGGGTCTTTTCAAATGAGTCAGCTCTTCGCATCAGGTGGCCAAAGTATTGGAGTTTAAGCTTCAACATGAGTCCTTCCAATGAACACCCAGGGCTGATCTCCTTAGGATGGACTGATTGGATCTCCTTGCGGTCCAAGGGACTGTCAAGAGTCTTCAACACCACAGTTCAAAAGCATCAATTCTTTGGCGCTCAGCTTTCTTTATAGTCCAACTTTCACATTCATACATGACCACTGGAAAAACCATAGCCTTGACTAGATGGATCTTTGTTGGTAAAGTAATATCTCTACTTTTTAATATGCTGTCTAGGTTAGTCATAACTTTCCTTCAAAGAAGTAAGTGTCTTTTAATTTCATGGCCGCAATCACCATCTGCAGTGATTTTTGAGCCCAGAAAAATAAAGTCAGCCACTGTTTCCACTGTTTCCCCATCTATTTGCCATGAAGTGATGGGACCGGATACCATGATCTTAGTTTTCTGAACGTTGAGCTTTAATAAAGCCCACTTATTCACTCTCTTCTTTCACTTTCATCAAGATGCTCTTTAGTTCTCCTTCACTTTCTGCCATAAGGGTGGTATCATCTGCATATCTGAGGTTATTGATATTTCTCCCGGCAATCTTGATTCCAGCTTGTGCTTCCTTCAGCCCAGCGTTTCTCATGATGTACTCTGCATACAAGTTAAACAAGCAGGGTGACAATATACAGCTTTGACGAACTCCTTTTCCTATTTGGAACCAGTCTGTTGTTCCATGTCCAGTTCTAACTGTTGCTTCCTGACCTGTATACAGGTTTCTCAAGAGGCAGATCAGGTGGTCTAGTATTCCCATCTCTTTCAGAATTTTCCACATTTTATTGTGATCCACACAGTCAAAGGCTTTGGCATAGTCAATAAAGCAGAAATAGATGCTTTTCTGGAACTCTCTTGCTTTTCCCACAACCCAGCAGATGTTGGCAATTTGATCTCTGGTTCCTCTGCCTTTTCTAAAACCAGCTTGAACATCTGGAAGTTCATGGTTCATGTATTGCTGAAGCCTGGCTTGGAGAATTTTAAGCATCACTTTATTAGCGTGTGAGATGAGTGCAATTGTGCGGTAGTTTGAGCATTCTTTGGCATTGCCTTTCTTTGGGATTGGAATGAAAACTGCCCTTTTCCAGTCCTGTGGCCACTGCTGAGTTTTCTAAATTTGCTGGCATATTGAGTGCAGCGCTTTCACAGTGTCATCTTTCAGGATTTGAAATAGCTCAACTGGAATTCCATCACCTCCACTGGCTTTGTTCATAGTGATGCTTCCTAAGGCCCACTTGACTTCACATTCCAGGATGTCTGGCTCTAGGTGAGTGATCACACTGTCATGATTATCTGGGTAGTGCAAATCTTTTTGTACAGTTCTTCTGTGTATTCTTGCCACCTCTTCTTAATATCTTCTGCTTCTGTTAGGTCCCTACCATTTCTGTCCTTTATTGTGCCTGTCTTTGCATGAAATGTTCCCTTGGTATCTCTAATTTTCTTGAAGAGATCTCTAGTCTTTCCCATTATATTGTTTTCCTCTATTTCTTTGCCTTGATTGCTGAGGAAGGCTTTCTTAGCTCTCCTTGCTATTCTTTTGAACTCTGCATTCAGATGCTTATATGTTTCCTTTTCTCCTTTGCTTTTGGTTTCCCTTCTCTTCACAGCTATTTGTAAGACCTCCTCAGACAGCCATTTTGCTTTTTTGCATTTCTTTTTCTTGGGGATGGTCTTGAATCCTGTCTCCTGTACAATGTCACGAACCTCCATCCATTGTTCATCAGGCACTCTGTCTATCAGATCTAGTCTCTTAAATCTATTTCTCACTTCCACTGTATAGGGATTTGATTTACATCATACCTGAATGGTCTAGTGGTTTTCTCCACTTTCTTCAATTTAAGTCTGAATTTGGCAAGAAGGAGTTTATGATCCAAGCCACAGTCAGCTCCTGGTCTTGTTTTGGCTGACTGTATAGAGCTTCTCCATCTTTGGCTGCAAAGAATATAATCAATTTGATTTCGGTATCGACCATCTGGTGATGTCCATGTGTAGAGTCTTCTCTTGTGTTGTTGGAAAAGAGTGTTTGCTATGACCAGTGTGTTCTCTTGGCAGAACTCTATTAGCCTTTGTCCTGCTACATTCCATGTTCCAAGGCCAATTTTGCCTGTTACTGCAGGTGTTTCTTGACTTCCTACTTTTGCATTCCAGTCCCCTATAATGAAAAGGACATCTTTTTTGGGTGTTAGCTCTAGAAGGTCTTGTAGGTCTTCACAGAACTGTTCAACTTAAGCTTCTTCAGCATTACTGGTTGTGGCATAGACTTGGATTACCATGATATTGAATGGTTTGCCTTGGAAATGAACAGAGATCATTCTGTCATTTTTGAGATTGCCCCCAAGTACTGCATTTTGGACTCTTTTCTTGACATGATGGCTACTCCATTTCTTCTAAGGGATTCCTGCCCACAGTAGTAGATATAAACTGAGTAGGTCATCTGAGTTAAATTCATCCATTCCAGTCCATTTTAGTTCACTGATTGCTAGAATGTCAGTGTTCACTCTTGTCATCTCCTGTTTGACCACTTCCAATTTGCCTTGATTCATGGACCTAACATTCCAGGTTCCTATGCAATATTGCTCTTTACAGCATCAAACCCTGGTTCCATGACCGGTCCCATTCACAACTGGGTGTTGTTTTTGCTTTGGTTCCATCCCTTCATTCTTTCTGGAGTTATTTCTCCACTGATCTCCAGTAGCATAAGTTTTGATAGGGACTGGGAAAAGAGAAGTATGGAGAGAAAGAGCCACACTGCAACATGGTAGCCATTAACTACATGTAATTATGAAGCACTTGGAACGTGGCTTATCCAAATCGACATGTACTTAAAGTTTAAAATAAATGTGCACTGGATTTCAAAGACATAATACCAAAAAGTCAAATATCTCAGGAATTAATTACATTGAGTATATGTTGAAATAATTTTTTAGATATACTGAGTGAAAGTGTATCATTAAAATTGATTTCTTTTACTTTTTTGATTGGCTATTAGGAAATTTAAACTTATTTATGTGGCTTACACTGTGTGTTGGCTAGCACTGGTCTAAGGGGACACAGGCTCTCTGATACCCTTCACTTAGTCACTGTATGAACACTTCTGTTCAGGAAGTTCTAATTTTCGTTTACAAGTGATTTTTTCCCTAACTTTCTGTAAGAATTCTTATACACAGAGTGGATCCATTTTGTAAAACTTAAAGTTCTGTTTTTATGGTAGCTTTTCTCTTTCTTGGGCTTCCCTTGTGGCTCAGTTGGTAAAGAATTTGCCTGCAATGCAGGAGACTGGGTTTGATCCCTGGGTTGGGAAGATGCCCTGGAGAAGGGAACAGCTACCCACTCCAGTATTCTGACCTGGAGAATCCCATGGACTCTACAGTCCATGGGGCCACAGAGTTGGACACGACTGAGCGCCTTCCACTTCTCTTTCTTAGAAATAACTGTCAGATAAAAATAAGACTCATTTTGCTCTTAAGTGTTAGGTATATTATGAATTGCTTAGTGAACCTGGGTGAGTCACTTCACTTCTCTAGGCCCCAAGATCATCACCTAAAAAATTCGCTGGTGGAGCGATGGTCCCCAGCACAGTGTGTCTCAGCCTCTTCGTCTCTTTTCATCACACCAGGTGGTTCTGGGAAACGACCAGCCGTGCAGCAGAGGCTCGCTGTGCTCCCTCCCAGTGCTCCCTGGCCTCCTCCCACTTCCCCTGGAGAGACACTGACATTCCTTTCACAGACACAGTAAGAAATTTCCAGGGAGGAAGCAAAGTGCAGTAATTAAGAGTCGGAGCCTATAGAATGTTGGAGCCATGGAGGAAACTTAAAGTTTGTCTACTTTGGGTGGAGCACCCCCCTCACGGGAAATCATAGCCCAGGAGTAATGCCCAGCTAGTCCAGTCACCGAGCTGGTCGGGAGCAGAAGGCCAGCTCTGGCAAGTGCTGACCGCTAGTTGACAGTCTGGAGGCATGGGTGACACCCAACCGCAGAGCAAAGACTGCAATGCGTGGTTGCTCATCCACGTATTGCTCGCTTCTTCCCAGAGACCACGCATCCTATCGGGAGGTCATTTTTCTCTGTCTTAATTCACTACAAAGTGGAAAAGGACAAAGGATTCAAGATGTGTATTAACGAGGGTGTCTAGGAGAAAACTTGACATCTTCTCCCAATCTTTGTTGAAAGTCATCATTTCAATCTCTCTTCAAAGAGATTAGAAACTCAACAGAAAGCTACTTGCAACTGCTTTGGATGCCAAAATGTTGGGAAGTACCAGAACTTATGTAAACTTCTTACCCACTTCTGAGCCTGGCAAAACGGTGGATGAGTCAGAATGCTCTGTACTGTTTAGAAGTGAGGCATATCAGGGTTAGATAAAGTCATGATTGACAAAGGTTTGTATTTATTACAAAAGATGCCAAGTTATATTTAGATTTTATTTTTTAAATCTCACTCTAAATTGCCTGTCACTTTTTGAAACATCATAATTAGCACCAGTTAATTTGCGTGCTTAAATATTTTAACAACAAGTTATAATTTTAATAGAAAAAGTAGTTTAGAAGAAAATCACAGGGTTCTATGACTTCCAGGGAGTAGCAGATAGGAGAAGGGACAGAGAGACCAGGATTTGGAGTGGAGAGAACCCAGATGCTGGTCCTCATTCTGATTCACCACTTCCTACCTAGAGGGTCTTTTTTTCATCTACGCAAGCTCTCCATACTTCAGTGTTCTTGTTCATGAAACTTGGATAACAAACCTAGCTCTTTAAGGTGAAGGTGCTCTAAGGATCACCCCAGGCCTCTGATACATGTGGTACTCTATCAGTGCCCATTCCCTTTCCCTGTACCTCTTGCCCCTTGAAGAGAGAGAGCCATGGTAGAGTCTGGGCTCCAAGTAAAAAGTTCCCAGGGAAACTAAACTGTGAGAAACATTTTCCAGAGGCTGCCAGGGCTAAGTTAAAAAAAAAAAAATCATCAAAAGGAAAAGGAAAGGGCTCAAGTCCCCAGGGTGAGAGGAAAGGAATGGCTGGTGAATAACTAGGAGGCTCTGGATCAGGAGGGAATGGAGTGGGAGGAGTGTCTGAAGACACAAGCCCATTGACCATGAAGCAGTGCTCCCACTTTACACAAGAGACAGTCCACTGGGGACCGCCAGGGTACCCAAAGACCCTTCAGAGGGCCAAACACCCACCGAGTCACTCCTGTCCCCATATGGGGTAGGCTGAGAGGGACCGTCGAGAGTAGATCTCAGCCCTTCGAGACTCGTGATGCAATAGGGTGGCCATGCAAACTGAGTCCTGCAAGGTGCTGGGTCACATGATCTGCGTTGGAAGTGTCCGGGGCTGCTGCTGTTGTCCCTGCCATGTGTGAATTAGTGCCTGCTGTGGGTTATCCTATTAATAATTCAGGGACAGAGGCTTGAGGGCTGGTATCACCACATACTGCTCATGGGATTTAAATTCCCTGAGTCCCCGTTGCTTTGTCTGTAAATCAAGGCCACCGTTACCTTCTTTGTAGGGTAATTGCAAGGATTAAAAGAAAGAACCTATGAAAGAGGCAGGCTCAACGCCTGGACTAGAGCAAGAATGCACAGTTAACAGTATGGTCGTGAGGATGAAGATGGTGATGTTCATGGTATAATATTGATATCTCTTGTAGCTTCTCCAAGACCCTTCAATTTTGTCCAGACTTCTCACCAAAAGGTATTTCAAAACCCACCATTGGTAGCTTGCTCACATTGGATGAAACCCCTCCCTACCAAGCAGCCCAAGCCAAACATCCTCTGCATTTTAAAAGAATTATCTAGATGGAAATAAAGAAGGTCAACTGAGGTGGGCTTAGATAAAAAAGGGAGGAAGGAAGGATAGAAGGAAGCAAGGACAAATGCCAAGATGCTGAGGTATTAATATTTTGCCAACATGAATGAATATGGCACTGATTTATGGGGAGGTAAAGTTGGAAGAAGCCAAGCAAAGAAACACATGAGGAAAGTGGGGAGGGGTGGGTTCGGAAGCTAAACACATTCCAGGTGAAATGAGTAAATAAATCCCAAGGAAAGAATGAAAATGAGAATTAATCAAGAAGGTGCTGAGCCGTGGCAGTGCCAGCCACAATCAGAGGGCTTCTTAATTGCTTGTCAAAGACCAATGCATCCTGGCAAAATGATCCTCGACTAATGCTAGGACTTTTTTTCCTCTAACCTGGCTTCATTTATCATGATTAGAAAACAAGTCAAAATTGATTTCTGTTTATTTTATAAAGCAAATCCCCAGGGAACCCTTCTTCCCTGTAGGTCTGATAATTTTTAACTTAGAAGGGGAACACCCTCAGAACGTGAAGAATGGCATTACACTATATAGGAGGTGAGGACATGTGGATAGATACAGTCTACGGACTTCATGAAAAATGGCAGTTTTGAACTTTCACTAATCACCTCAAACCCATCAGCATAAGCCTTCTAGCTCTTTCTTACTCAAAAGTGGGCAAATGAGAGGCAATTCAGTGTGAAGAAAATGGTCCATACTTCAGAATCAGACAGATGAATGTTTCTTAGCTCTACCATCGAACAGCTGTGACCTTGGGCAAGTCACTCAGAAATTTAGCTCAAATCTCTGAGATTTGAAAATGAGGTTGCTAATACCTCTCAGATTGTCCAGGGGGATCAGAGGTCAAGGATGTGAAAGTTAGGTCAGGAAAACTGCTGTGCAGATGGAAGTGATGGGAAGTGATGTCCTGCAAGTTCAGTGAAGCTATCCACTTGGATTCTAAGCTGCCTGAGGGCAGGAGCTCTGTCTGTTTTACTCTGAGTTACAGCCTGGCAGTTGGCCCAGGGCTTGGTAGTTGATGTCCAACTTATCTATTTAACACTCACATTGCACCTAGCATATGCCAAGTTCTGTCTTAAGTGTTTATCAGACACTGATTCCTTTAATCCAATAAATATGTGCTGGCTGCATAACTATTATACGTTTGTAATTGACGAAAGATATTTAGGCACTATGCCCCAAACGGTGTGCTCCTTGGGGAGGAAATAATTCTAGAGCCTAGAGATTGACAGGTAGATTCATTCATTCTTTGATCCATACATTCCTCTGTTCACTCACGCACTCATTTGTTCACCAAATACTTATATTTTGTTTTACACTGCTGGCTTGGCCCACTGTCATCATGCTGGGTAAAACACAGGGTCAGCATGTTCTCACCCCTGCTCCCTGGCAGGAGGACACGAATAAATGACATTCACCCAAGAATGTCATTTATTCATTTACACACATATACAGACACACACACACACTCCACATTGGGCAAATCCTCCATGTTCCACCAAGATTTTGTTATTCAGTTAAATCATATTTGAACAACTGCAAGGAGATTTCTAACTTACTGCAAGGAGATTTCTAACTTGGGGTCCTTGCTTCGCTTGCAAACAAACTGAGACAAGAATAAGACAATGTCAACAGAAGGTCAAAAAATGCCTTTTTCTCCCATGCAGACATTTTAATTCTCCAAAATTGTGTTTTGTGTTTAATTCTCCAAGATTGTGTTCTTGTTCTGAAGGTATAATCACAGCAAAAAAAAAAAAAATCAACATACACCTTGACCATGTGAAGCAATCCTACAAGGGGCATTCGTGTGGTTGCCAAGTACCTAGAGGTCTCCCTCCGCATTCTGGCTGCCGGACCATTCTCAGAAGCATTTCCTTAATCCGAAAAGGCCCCATTCCTGGGATTTAGTGTTTAAGACTTCCCTGCTCCTTTTGGTTTATGCTTAATCCTCACAATTAATTCTGAGCCTGCTGCCTGGGGAAGTTTCTGCCGTAGAATTTCCTGGCATTTACCCAGCCACAGAGGAGGTGATTGATGCCTTCCTCACTCTTCTGCACAAAAGCTGAAAGCCTGCACAGAAATATCACCTGCCTCAGCGCTGGCCTCTCCCAGCCTCACCTCTTGACCTGCACTCTTGATTTCATCCCTCACGTCTCCTTGGGGACGTTGCTCCATCAATTACCCTTCCTTTCTCTCCCATCTTCAATCACTTCCTTTCCACTGGCTACTTCCTGGCAGCTTACAAACATGTTTAAGTCTTATTTATTCTAGAAAACTAAAAAAAAAAAAATCCTCTTTTCAATTCTACCCACCTCTGAAGTTATTTCCCTATCTCTTACCTTCCCTAGACAGCCAAGCTTTTTGATAGAATTCACTCCCCATCTGTCTTCTCTATATCATCACCTGTATACTCCTTGAACCAGGGCAAACTGCCTTGTGGCTTCATCAACTCGCTGACGCTCTTGCAGTACAGATCATCAATATCCAAGTAAAACTCAGCTCCACAGTTTATTCTGCTTGTCCTGTCTTTGGCATATCATTTCCTCTTACGGTCAGTCACTTACTCACATTCTCTTCACAGTGAGTATCCAGCCATGCTTTGGGTCTGCCCTCCTGGTTTTTCCCATCCATTGGGAACAAAGATATTGGTGAAAGTGGTGAATGCAATGAGTAACAGTGGCACTCTGGGGCTGGGTAAACTTCAGAACTGACTGAAGTTTTTGTTTTTGTTTTTTTCTGGTGGTGTTGGCATTTAAACAGAGGAATGGATAGAAATCCACGATCTCAAAGGGACTCAGGATAAAGCACTCTCGGCAGAGGGAAGGACAGGTGCAAAGGTACTGGTGGTGGGAAAGAACGTGACATGTTGGGGGAAGTGGAGGCAGGGCTCTGTTTCTGGGCCAGAGGGGAGATGAAAATGAGAAGGGAGAGTTGGGGAGGGGCCAATCACGTGGACCATGTTACAGGTTCTGACCTTCCCTCCCAGGCAATGGGGAACTCTGGTGACCTTCGGCACTTACAGTCACTTGCACACACTCCTTATCCAGAATACCGTGTGCCAGAAAATAGTGGGACCAGTAAGGGCGAGTAAACGAAAAGAGAAATCTGGCTCCTTCTCAACTCTACTTATGCTGAAAACATTAACAGTTCAGCCTGCTTTGGTAGGTCCATGCTCTACCAAAGGAATGGTACCAAAGTAAAAGGAATGTTGTGACATACTGATAAATATGTACTTGGTCTCTGCCTCTGGCTCCTGATCCAGAGCTCTAGAACCCTTACAATTTCCTGAGTGATGAAGGTGACAAGGAGGGTCTCACACGGAGCTCCTAAATTCTTTGGAATTTCCTGGGTAAGAGGAGCATCTTTCATTCTAATGAGGTGACTCTTGGTGGGCTTCTCGGTAACTTCTGGATGGGATTGGGTCAGAAAGATCGAGTCATAATTAGAATATTAGGAAGTCCAGCCCCACCCCTCCATCCTCTGGCAAGGGGGCGGATCTAGAAATTGGTCATGCCTATATGGTGTGACCTTCATAAAGGTCCCTGAATAGGGGATGTGGAGAACGTCTGTGTTGGTGCACATCTTCATCTACCAGGAGGATGGTGCATGCCAACTCCATGGGAACAGAGCTTCTGTGCTCGGGACTCTTCACAACCTCACACTCTGTACCACCTCGTCTGAATGTTCATCTGTATCCTTTATAACATCCTTTATAATAAACCAGTAAAAATAAAGTATTTCCCTGACTCCCATGGTAGCAAATTATCAAATCTGGTTAGTGGATTGTGGAATTTCTTGATTTGTAGCCAAGTCAGAGAGAAGTATGGGTCACCTGAGGATCCACTACTTCTGATGGGCATCCGAGGTGGGGGCAATCTTGTGGGACTGAGCTCCTAACCTGTGGGGTCTGCTTCAGGTAGTTAGTGTATGAGTTTAATAAAGTTGTAGGACACCCAGTTGATGTCCAGAAGTTGGAAACTGCTTGGTGCAGAGACCCACACATTTGGTGTCATGAGTGTTGTGAGCAGAGGAACGGTTTCCTTTTAAATGGATTCACACCAGATGGGTCAGTTGAGACCGGAATGCATATGTGTTTCACTTCATGACTATCATTTGATGTACACATGCTGATGATAAACTACAAGATCAAACCCGCAAACACACTCCAGGACACACACACACACGCCACCCACCTGCAGGCATTGCCTCATTTATTCCTGAGCCCCTAAATTAGAGCTTGTACTAGATAATAAAATAGACAGGATATTCGTTATCATCAAACAAATATGAAACTAAGCTTTAGATAACATACGGATTCTGAAAGTTAAGTGCTATTTTATGGTACCTTTCAATTTAGAAGTGCATTGCAGATAAAACATGGCTTTGGTGTAAACCATTGATGTATTGTGTTGTTAAGATCAATGAATTATTAAAAGGATAATCTTTTAAACACCAAGAAATTGTCTTCTAGTGTACTCTAGGGGCTGTGGGTAAATGCATTACACATACAAATTCACCACTGCATTGGCTTTAATTTATACAAACTGCCAAGCACCCACCTGACATCACAGAGACCTGATTCTTCTCCCACCCACTCAGTTAATGTGAGACCCTGGGCACAGAGCGTGGAGTAAGGAAGGGATCTCTACATTAGCACCCTGCCCCTCTATTTCTGTAGATGATGGAAGGGTGCACAGTGAGGGCCACCAGCTTGCCTTGTGAGGGAGGTCCTGACACTGTGCTCTCTAGGGACACTCTTATATGAGTCCCATCACGAATCTCCTCGATTGCAGAGACTCGTCTCACCCACGGTTTTGCACCTTCCCCAGGTGGCGCACATCCTAATTCTGGCTGAAGCCAAGGGCACTTGTTAATGAACAAGCAGTTTAGTAAACATGCTAGCTTCCAGTTCAGAGTCTATTTCCCAGGGAATCCAACTTGAGACAAGAGTCCTGTCTAGGATCTCAGCTCCAAATTGCTGGATGCAGTGTTCATCTTCAGTTCCCCACACTTTAGTCTCTATGGCGCCATCCACCTGGAATGCCAAATGCAGCCCCCTCGTCCAGGACAGTTCAAATGTCCCGTCTCTGCAGACATCTCCGCGGTCATTTGCTTCTTGCTCTGGTCTCCCATAGCCCTCCGTGCTATTAAAGCATTTGTCTTTACTGTTCAACTGACCAGCAGGGTCCAAGAGACTCATAACATGGCCAAGTGTGCATTTTTCACTGCCTAATAGCTATGGTTAAAATATATTAATAAAAAGAAACAGGTGGGATTAATTTTAATAATATATTTTATTTAATGGAAAGTTATGACCAACCTAGATAGCATATTGAAAAGCAGAGACATTACTTTGCCAACAAAGGTCTGTCTAGTCAAGGCTATGGTTTTTCCAGTGGTCATGTATGGATGTGAGAGTTGGACTGTGAAGAAAGCTGAACACCGAAGAATTGATGCTTTTGAACTGTGATGTTGGAGAAGACTCTTGAGAGTCCCTTGGACTGCAAGGAGATCCAACCAGTCTATTCTGAAGGTGATCAGCCATGGGATTTCTTTGGAAGGAATGATGCTAAAGCTGAAACTCCAGTCCTTTGGCCACCTCATGCAAAGAGTTGACTCATTGGAAAAGACTCTGATGCTGGGAGGGATTGGGGGCAGGAGGAGAAGGGGACGACAGAGGATGAGCTGGCTGGATGGCATCGCTGACTCGATGGGCCTGAGTCTGAGTGAACTCTGGGAGTTGGTGATGGACAGGGAGGTCTGGCGTGCTGCAATTCATGGGGTTGCGAAGAGTCAGACACGACTGAACTGAACTGAACTGATAGCCCCAAATGATCACATGTAATCAACATTTAAAAAAATTGTCCATGAGATTTTTTGTAAGCCACTTCTTCCACACTCTTTGAAACCCATATTTATTTTATACTCACACCACAACTCATTTTAGGCTAAAGCATACTGAGTGCTTAACAGCCTTATGGAGCTTACTGAGCTGGATGGTGCAGACAGTGAGTGCCTCAAAGACACACAGATTAAAACTTAGTCCATGGACTGGCATGCAAAGGCCTTTGACAAACATTTACTGAATGAATGAACAAGTTAATGAATGGCCAAGCATGAGTGAGTGAATGAAAGAATGATGCAAATTCATGAATGAACATCATGGTTACCCTGGCCCAACCTTGGGATTCATGTCTACACTCCTGCTCCTTGGTATTTTAGGGACCATCCTCTGCAGGGCAGTGCATCTCTTGACACCTGTATCCCCTCTACATTAATAATGTACAGCATTAATAGCTAAGGGTCTAGACTTTAAGTGTTAACTTTATGAAACAGATCTTTGCCGTGTCGCAGCTTCTAAGATGGGCAAGTTACTTAACCTATTTGGAGTCTCATTCTCCCCACCTATGAAATGAGAATGGATAATAATGGTGCCTAGTGTTGCCATGAGAACCAAGTGAGGCATTGCAGGTGAATGGCTTGTATGTAACAGATGCTCAACAGAAAGGTAGATAGCAAAGCCAAAAGACTGAAAGCTTTGAGGAAGAGGCAGGTATAAACGTAGCATGAGGGGAAATGCCTCTCTTCCTTTGTCCCGTCTTCATTCATGGAGCTAACATTTTGTACGCACCTCTGTGATGGCCATGAAGATGTATCCCTCAGAGGCATAACCAAAGGGAATAGTTCGATCAACAGCTCTAGCTGTTATGCACTGAAATCCATCACATTTCTTACCATGGCCATGCTTCCACAAGCTGCTCCTCAGTGTTTACTGCCCACAACAAGGACATCGAGCAGTGGCACTCCTGGGGGCCCACCAGTCCTCGGGTGGGAAGTTTGGACTCAAGGGCCCCCCAGCAGCATTGCTGTACTTCCACTCAGGCTTTCTTCCTTCCTTCTCTCCCTTACTCAGGGTCAGACCCGCACCCGCCTTCCAGCTCTGTCCTCGTTTTCTCTGTCTCTTCTTGGAAGGGCACTAATCCCACCACGGGGGGGCACCTTCATGACCCAATTTTCTCCCAAGGCCCCACATCCAAACACAATCATGTTGGAGATTGGGGCTTCCACATTTGAGTGTTGGAGGGTCACAAACATTCAGTCCATATCAATTACCCACAAAAAAATTTATGTTATCATAATATCATATCAAAAGTAACCATAAATTAATCACTTTGTACTTAATAATTATTAGAAAATCATTACTTAATTCAGTGCACATTCCATCTTTGTTTACTTTGCAATCACTTATATTGGAGTGAAGGTTCATCATGTGGTAAATATTTCTTGCCATCGCTTAGGCCACATTAAAATTGCTGTATCTATTTTTGCATTTCTCCTATTTTAAGCTGCATCTGTCAAAACTGCTGATGCCAACACATATGCATTCGTGTGATTCTATAACATATTAAAAAGTGAGATTTCCCTCTGAATATCTAATCGGCTCAAGTGATGGTGAGGTTTATGTGTTTGGGTCTACTCGGTTGTTTGTTTTCAATCTGTGATGACTAATTTACACGGAACTCAGGGATCACAGTTGTCCTCGATTAGAATTGCAATGACTTCGCCGTCTGGTTTCCATTCTTTCCCTTCTCAATGAGGACACATCTTTTAGACCATTGACAGGCAAATATTCAGTATTAAGTTACTGTCTGGAGCTCAAAAATTTTACAGACTTGGTCTTGGAGAGCCAAATGTGGAGATGTGTTTTAGCAATTACTTTATTAAACTCAATATCTGTGAAAAATAATTATCATATTTGACACTAGTGTAAAATGCCAACATTCTAAATAAAAGGAGCTGAAGGGTTACTAGACTCAAATTCCCTGAACTGCCTGAATGCTTTTAGTAATTTGGAAAACTCAGTCAACATAGTCTGTCACAAAAAAAAAAAAAAAGTTGTACTGAGTATTTCAATTAGCTGTTTTCCTAGTTATTTTTAATTAAATGCTAAATGACAGAACAACTTGCAGTGGTTCTGTTATACTTCTTAGATATTCCACCCCAAACTCCCTTCTGGTATGTAATAAAGTAATGAGGCAATCATTTGTACACTGAAATGACTGCTTTTCCCTTTAAAGTAGACATCTAGCGACTCACTTAACTAGCCAGACTTATTTGCCAAAAGTATCTTTAGTGTCCTCCATAAGAACTGTATTCAGAGGAGACAACTCACCCCTTTTGAGTAAGCTTTATGAAGGAAAATCTTTGCCCATGGAAAGTGGATTTGATTTTTGGAAACAGTCAAATGTCACCCAGAACAAACCTTACTGAATAAGCTGAGTGAGACCAGGGTGCATGGGCGTGCATGCCTTAAAGTTGCATACAAATGAGAAAATTTTACATATATATGTATGCGTGCTTAGTTGCTCGGTCATGTCCAACTCTTTGTGACCCCAAGGACTGTAGCCCACCAGATTCCTCTGTTCATGGGGATTCTCCAGGCAAGAATACTGGAGTGGGTTGCCATGACCTCCTCCAGGGGATATACGTATATAATAACAGCTAATTCTTATTGAGTGCTGTCTGTACTTGCTACTGTTCTAAACATCATATGATGTTAATACATTTAATCTTCATGTCAATCTTAGCAGGAAATACCATCATTTTACACACAAGGAAGCTGAAGCACTGAAAGGTTAAGTAACTTGTCCAAGGTCACAGAGCTCTGAGCTGATAGTTATGAACAAGGAGTCAAAACTTTACTGAGCAACAGAAGTGCTCTCAGAGCTTTCCTTTCCTCATAGGTATAATAAAGATGAATGATAAGCTAGCTTTAAGAAGCATTCATACATGCATATATACATACATTCTTGCTAACCCATAGTATTTCTAAGTCACTCAATTTTGAGTGGAATGCTATTTTGCTTGATTACATGGGAAACTAAGAGCTTCCTTGCTGGCTCAGATGGTAAAGAATCCACCTGCAATGCAGGAGACCTGGGTTTAATCCCCAGATTGGGATGATCCCCTGAAGAAAGGAATTGTTACTCATTCCATTATTCTTGCCTGGAGAATTCCACAGACAGAGGAGCCCAGTGGGCTACAGTCCATGGGGTCACAAAGAGTTGGATACAACTGAGTGACTAACACAGTTACGAAAGGGAATGTAAAGTGTGGTCAGTTCTGTTGGCCAATACTGCAAGAACAAGGGTAACCCATTACCTCTTCAACCATGGTCAGTGGTCTTCACAGTCACAGCACGTAATTCTCTGTAACATGGTCACTCCTGGTCCTCCTAGAATGTTGTTTTCTGATCCCCGAATGATAACAAGTGATAAGTGCATGAGCAGTAGAGGGACAATGGAGCTGTCTACTTGATACAGGGGATCTTCTCGACCATCCAAGGCATATGGCCCATGAAATTTAGTATTTTCACCAGTGTATTGAATTCTTACGGCACTGAATGCAGGGGAACCTAAGATGGCTACAGAACAGTCCCTGAACCTTAGCCTTGTAGAGGTGCCCATGGCTCTAGGGCAGAATTTTCCAAAGTGTGTTCCTTATTTCTCTACCTTCTAATGGCTGTGTGAGTTTTTTTTTTTTAAATGAGGAATTCTGGGTTCAAAAACACCTGCATCTTTCTTGGGGGCCCTCTTCGACATCTGGGAAATTGAGAACCCCATGAGAGAGGCACAGGTTTTCCACATGAGTTCCAGCATGGAACTCACTCAGAGCCTCTGACGGGGAGGGGTCCATCGTGGGTGAGAGCCGCACTCGACGCCGTGCTCTGGGGGCAGCGTGGAGTGAGTCCTGAGACACGAAAACCGAGTGGTAAAAATACGAACGGGCTCTGAGAAGCTCTCCTCTAGCAGTCAACATAATCACGTAAACTTCCTGGGCTCCAGGTGCCTGCCCTCCAAGTGGAGATAAGAAGCTTGACCCAGCCACGTTTGAAGTTTCCACGAAGATTCAGGAGGGCAGCCAATACCAGCACACCTTGCAAACTCTACTTCCAGAATGCCATTTATTTCACTCTTTGCAAAGAACAGGTCCACCTGTTGATGACCCACAGCTGAGACCTCAGATTCCAATGAGGTACTAGTGGAGCTGACTCAGAGAGCCCTCCTCAGTTATTTATTTCCAATTCTAAGTTGGTGATGGACAGGGAGGCTTGGCGTGCTGCAGTCCATGGGATCGCAAAGAGTTGGACACGACTGAGCGACTGAACTGAACTGAACTAAACAAAGGCACAATAAAGAAACAGGTTTAAGATGGTCATTGAGTCCTGGACCTCCCAAGGAGGCCAAGACTAAAAGTGCTGGTGGGACCGAACTCACACTCGGCACTGAGGGGTCTGGGTCTTCCATCTGTGCAAGGCCCATCCCGGACAATCAGATCTCTGGAGGACTCTTGGTCAGGTCCTCTGCCCTGAGCATCTCTCTGGAACCAGGCTCAGGTCATTAATTATCCACATTCACTATGATCTCTTCCTGTCTGTCTATATTAAGATTCTGAAAAATGACCCTCTGTGCCTGAAACCAGCATCCAGTGGTCAGTATCTCCAGAATCACAAAGACTGGGAGACTTACTGGAAATGTACTGAGATGCTAACAGCTTGTATTTTGGAGCCAGTTTAATGTGATGTATCATTGAATCTGTGGACGGTCAAATACACAAAAAACAAAGAACTGGGAGGCAGTATCCAGATGCATTTACATTTTAAATAAATTTCCTATGGAGCTCTGCAGCCGAGACCACGTTCCCATGAGGAGTCTTCCCTCTCTTGAATGTGCCTCTCTGTGAAGTCTCCCACTAGAAAGCTTTAAATCAGTCTGGCCCTTGATTTGTGTATTTTAATTTGGAAGAAAAAGACTTTAAAATTGAACTACTTTTTAAACAGACACACCAGATTATTTTTTGTCTAGAGCAATATTTAAATATAGACAGAAGCATCTCTATCAGTGTACGTCTTATGATAGAACATACAACAGAAATGTAGGTGAGGTCTTAATTCTAAAGATTAAGGTATAGAAGCATCATTTCAGCAACAGTTTTATCCTATGGATACTGTGAACCAAAGACCTGGAAACATTTTCCTCTTTGTCTTGGCTGTTAATGAGTTTCCAAATTTACACCTCTAGTGTCTGTATGCGATAGACAGGATGCGTGCCAGTGTGCCCCAACTTCATCCTGGTTTCCCAGCTGCATTTTTCACTCCACTCCACGGAAAGTGAGTCACCCTCATTCATTTGTGAAACCAGGAAACCTGAGTGGGAGGGAGAGAGAAGCACAAGTTTCCCTAACCGAGAGTGCTGCGGTTAATTTCATGTATAAATCAATCCAGAATTATTCAGGATTAGAAACATGATGACATTTAAGTATCAGAGGGAATTTTTTCAAACAAAAGAAAATAATATTTTCTGTGGGAATTATTTTCGGTGATTGAGCAGAAAATTAAGGAGAATCACCACCTAAAAAGTGACTCTCATTCACATGACAATATTTCATACAAGTAGCTTATCCAAATGGTCAACCACAATAACGATCAGACCCCAAGGGGGTAAATAAGGCAAATGGTTAGCTCAGAAAATCTATTAAAGCTCAGGAAATGTATTAAAGGCACAGGATCTTACAGCACCCCTGCCGATCGCACAGTAACAGACTTGGTGAATGGAAAGCTGGTCCCTGCCCGCCCCCCTCAGCTTTCTTGAGACAAACGCTTTGTAACAGACCACAGGACAGAAAATGGACAACTACTGAACCTAGAAGACAGAGGCAAATTGCAATGGTTTATTTATTTGGGTAAGTTTACATTTCAAAGGTCTTTACACTTCGGGGTAGTTAAATGCACAGTGTTTCAGTGCTGCTGCTGACCAAAGCATTTAGGCAGGAACGTGTTTGAGACTCACGTGTGGTAGGAACCACAGAACTTTCACGGTGGGCAGGGCCGTAGGGACCACTCAGGCTGGGTGGGAACGGTCTGGAGAGCAGCCTGCATAGAGAAGCCCTTCTCTCCAGGTAACCAGGGAGAAGGCAGTGACGGAGCAGCCTGTCAGAGGCAGTGAGGACAGAGCTATGTGCCTGCCAATTATTAGCCATTCCGTTTCTAGTCCAATCCCCCCATTTGACTGAGAAGGAAATTGAAATATTCAGAGAAGGATCTGATGGAAGTCACCTGGGTCCCCTGGACCCCAGTCCAGAGTCTTCCCTATAGTCCCTGCCTCGGCCAGATCAAAAGTTTTTGTCTTTTAACTTCTAGTTTTCACGAAGCTGTCTATGAAAAGGGCAGCCTGTAATGAGATACTGTAGGCGCCAGTCTGATTAACCTTCCAATGACAAGGCCATGAAGAATACAGACAGGCAGGCCCTGCACAGCACAGGGGTCGTTTTCCAAAAGGTCTTTAGGTGCTTTTTGAAATTTGGGTCTCAGAAAAAGAATGCCTTAGGTGGTTAACCAAAGAGACAAAAACAAACAAGCCCCACCAAGATCAGCAAGCCAAATATCTGACTTACTGCCCTTTCAGCTAAAATCATACTTCCCTGGAATAATGATGTGTTAGAGGGAAACTGCTGAGGTTCAGAAATGCAATTCAGAGGCCAGAACCTTCACTACTTCCCAGAGTTTGCCCCCCAGGATAGGGACTTACTGTGGTTTTAAGTCATCCTTGACTTGAGGATGCTGTGGGTGGCTGGGGTCCCCTGCTGGATTAAGGCCCTTGGACCATTCTTGTCACATTGTCATCTCCCCAGGTGTTTTCTGCCCAGGGCCTGCTCACAGTGGGACTGTCTGGGACGCAGAAAGGAAAGGTCGTCCTCCAGGGAATCACCCACCTAATCACCCCACAGCTATGGAGTGTTGAAGGCTCATTCGTGTCAATAGCAATGAGCTAAAATGTATTCTCCTCCCGTGTCGTTCCCTTTACAATTCTTTTCTCTTACTTGAACCAGGACCCAGCAAACTATGCCCATGGACCAACCTGGACCTCTGCCTGTTTTCCTAAGTAAAATTTTATTGGAACTCAGCCACGTGTGTCCTTGCCTTAGTGTCTACTGCAGCTGTTGTGCTGTAACCGGGCAGAGCGGAGTAGCTGCAACACGTGGCGTGGCCATTAAAGCCCATACACGGACGATCTGGCCCTTTAGAGAAAAGCTTGCCGACTTCTGTGTCAGACCATTAGAGAAGATCAATCTTTGAGTGCAAGTCTAAAGTGGTTTCTCCACATATTAAAGGGAAGTCTTTTGGTAGGTTCTTCACCATATTTTGAGGGAGGCGTCTGGAGTGAGAAATCTATACAGATGTCATTGTTCAGAGGCCTGTCTAACAAGCACAGGTTTAAAAGGAAGGACAAAAGAGGAGAAGACAACCAAAAACAGACACATAAAAGGCACAGTAGGAGGAGCAGTCGCCCACTATTATTACCTACTATTTTCTTCAGGGAACAGAATGAACTTGAAACTTAGAGGAACCAGAAGAAGAACATCACAGAGACGAAAGGACACCCAGGAAAAGGTGTGGGGGTGAGAAGCCTCTGGGCACTTAGAGATGGGTTCACGTCCAGTGGCCCTTGGCTGAATACATCCTGGCTGAAAGGACACAGTAAAGTTTAGGAAATCATAACAAACACTGGGGAAAGGTTTACACACTGCAGACAGACTGTGATCAATGTTCATCAACTGGAAAAGAGTAAGCTCTGAAACCTTCCTGTTAGAAAGTCAAAATTTTAAACTCTGGCAGAATCATTACGAAAAGAACACATACCCCCATGGGAAAATGCACAAATATTAAGTTGACAGTTTTAAGAAATAGAAACAAACATGGTCAAAAAACATGGCAAAGTAATGCCACGGTCAACTTTGCTGGTAATTAAATAAAAGTAAAAACAAGTAATAAAATAGCAATGGGATCCTGTTTTGCCTACTGGACTGACAAATGTTTGCAGAGACACATAGGCTGGCAAAAGCGTAGAAAATCAGGCCATCATATCCATATGGAAATGGAAAGTGGTATAGACTTTTTGCTGGCAAAGTGGTAAGTTTTCAAATATGTGCAACATATAACCAGTAATTCCACTTCTAGGAATTTAATCTAAGGAAATAGGGATGTTCATCACAGTATTACTAATAACAACAGAAATTTGATATCGTCTAAATGAAAACTTTCACAGTTTGGTTACAAATACTTATACCATAGAATATTTTCAGCCATTAAAATAGCACTTAAAATGAGTTTATGAAACAGATGGATATCAGTTACATAAACAAAATATGCATGTATATATTTATTACTGCATTTATAGTTGTAATATCTAGACACTGTATTTAGTATCACATGTTTTCTTATCAGATCTTGGCAACTCTATTAAATAAAGAAGAGTAATAATAATGATAAGGATAGCCAATATTTATTGAGAGCTTCCTTTATGCCAGGCACTTTGCCAACCATCTTATATGGATTATGTCATTAAAATCTGACACAATTGTATGAGGTAGACACTATTATTAATGTCATTTTATAAAGGAGGAATAGAAGCCATAAAAACTTGTCCAAGGTTACATAGAAAGTGCAGGGTACAGCCAGGATATGAATGCACAAAGCAAGTCACTGAAATGCTGTGCTCTTAACCACTATTCTATATTCTTTGGGTACTATTATTTCTCCCAGGGATGGATGGAAGTCCAAAGGGATGCATAGGAGGATGGATAGATACATAAATATAAGGGTGGGTGAACAGCTGGATGAATGGGCAGAAGTGTGGATTGATGAATGGATGGATTGGTATAGGAAGGACGGATGGGTATAAGGAAGGATGGATGAATGGACGGATGGGAGGGGAGATGGATAGAGGGACAGATAGAAGGGTGGACAGATGGATAAGTAGAAAGATAGATAAATAGGCAGGAAAGAAAAAACATAAAACTAGCTCTTTCTTAGTGATTCTTTTATGGTTTTATTTCCTTCTTTATGCTTTTCCAGGAATAGTCAATTTTTCTACAATGTATTACCTCTGTAATCAGACTATATAAATATATTTTATATTAAAATGAATTACAATGTAAAGCACAAAATAGTGCTTAAACTATTATGGTCTTTGTATTCATCTCTTGCAAAATGGTATTGAGTTCTAGGTTGAGCAAGAGTTGAACAATGTTTCTCTTCTACTTGCTGTGTATAGTCCCAGAAGAAAATTTCCAACATACAGCCAAAACATGAGGTGGATTCCTGAATGCCACCTGAGAATCTGTGGGCAAGTCCAGCCAACCAAAAGAAAATGTGCAAATGGGATTTTCTCCCTCACAGATAGAGCTTCAGTTTAAAGCCATAGTTGGCTAGAGAATAAGGATGTGAAGGAACTTGGATTTTTTTTTTTCACAGCTTAGACTTTATATTGTGAGTTTATGATTGGAGAAAAAATAGCATGGCCACTGAAGTATTCAAAAGACTTGCATCCCAAAATTGGACAAGGCTGAACAATCAGAGGAAGCCAAGTGGCCTAAGTCTCGTTGGCTGAGAAAAACTTGGAGACACATTTTAAGTCTGAGCTGTTTCTAGTTCAATTGCACAGCAGATGCATCAGGGCAGCAAGAGTTTAAATTTAATGCATTTATTTCAGCGATGACATTTCTGAGCAAAGTTCTATTAGTGTTAACTTTAGGTGAGTCAAACACTACAACGAGGGACATGAGAATAGATTCCCTCTGACTTCCCTCCTCCGTCCCTTGGCTCACCCTGGGCCACGCAATATGCCTCCAAGGACCTGAAAAATTATAGGCACCGGGTTGCTGCTATTAACTAAATACCTTGCTTTGTCTGCTGCATAGACAACTGAGGGAGCCTCATTTTGTTACCTGTCAGCTCTCCGAGTCACTAGAGCTGAATCCAGCTCGCTCTCTTGACACCCCGCCCCAGGGAGCCTCCCCGTCTCAACAGCATGCCTCTGCTGGCTGCCAAACCCATCTAATGCCTGCAGATTTCCTTCCCCCAGGAGCGAAGGCTCTTAAAAGTGGTATCCACTTTAAAAGTCTGTCAGCTAGAAGCATATATCTGCATTATGTTGAAAAGAGGGAAAAGCAAAGAAGCTTAGCATGAGGGCATGCATGGATTGAATCAACAAGGTTTTGTTTATATATGTAACTCTTAAGTGACACTTTACTATTAGCCACATACTGGTCTTAAAGTTTTAGAGTAATTTTAAAATATACTCCCCCCAACCCCCCGCAAAAAAAAAAAAAAAAAAAAAAAAAACACCATGAAGCGCATATTATAATTAGGCCTATTTTATATATGAAGAAACTGAGGCACTGGGAGGTTAAATAATTTGCCCAGAAAGTGTTGCTCAGTCGTGTCCAACTCTTTGCAAACCCATGGACTGCAGCCTGCCAGAATCTTCTGTCCATGGGATTCTCCAGGCAAGAATGCTGGAGTGGGTAGCCATTCCCTTCTCTAGAGGATCTTCTCGACCCAAGGATCGAACCTGGGTCTTCTGCATTGCAGGCAGATTCTTTACTGTCTGAGCCACCAGCCACCAGGGAAAACCAAGGTCACAAGCAAATCAAAGAGTCAAGATTTGGACCCAGGCAATTGGGCGTCAGCAGTGAGCTCATTAGCAACAAGCAGTGTCCATTAAGCCTGGTGCTTCAGGCACGGGGCAAGGACCAAGAAGACCAGCAGGATGGACGTCTCACCTTTGGTCTCTACAGACAACACTGTCAAGAGCAGAGGCTGCCTAATGCCAGGCATCCTCTTACTTAATCCTCACAGAAGCTTTATGAGTGAAGTATGGCTTTATATACTCTCCTCATACAGATAAGGAACTGAAATTTAGACTAAATATTGTGCCAAGGTGATGGGAAGATGCAGTGTCTAGACTGACAGCTGAAAAGCAGAGGCTGGGTATCAGTGTTTCTCAAACTGGTCCTCCTACCACCTGCATCGGGATCACCTGAGATGCCTGGCAGAATGCACATCCCCGGGCTCCATCCCAATCATAATCGATCTGAGCCACTAGGCATGGGGCCTGGCAACCTGCATTTTGCACAAGACCCCTTCTCTCACTGAGTGATTCTGACATACACTCAAATCTGAGAACTTTATCTACTGGCTCTTTCTCCAGCTGCTAAACACAACTGCAGTTTATGGTGATGATGATGATGATAATGCTTAATATGCAATATCAAAGAAATCAGCTTACATACAATGGCATGGATCACGAGTGGACATTCCCTGCTTTTATTTCACACAGTTGCTTAGTAAGTCATATTTTCTACAATGAACTGGCATGGCTTTTAAGCCCTCTCATTTCTTATCTCTTCTCCTATGCTTCCTGGATTTAATGGGGTGAAACCCCTTTGTCATTGCCTCAGGTGATGACATTCTATAAAATCCTGTCTCTCCAACTCATAGAAGGTGATAATAAAATCCAGATAATTGAAATTAGTGAACTTTCATAGGACAGATCTCTTCAGACCTCTAAACATTAGAGGCAACATCTAGAATTTATTGGATCCTTGTATTAAAGTGGCAGGCTTATACCTGCTTCCTTCATTTAAACAGTTCCATTTTAAAAAATCAAAAATATTATTTTTCCTTCACAATATCCCAAGAAGGAGAGCAGGAATTATGCACACCAGAGAGAGTGAACAGAAGACAAAATGGCTGGATCAAAATCCTACTAAGAATAGAAATAACATTTTTAAGATTAAAAACCAGATTTTGCATGCCCATTACATTTGTTTTGTTGTCGTTGTTGTTTTAAAGGAAGGAAGGGGGAAAGGAAGGAGGCAAGGGAGGGATGGAAAAGGAAAAGGAAGGAAGAGGGAGTCAGGGAGGGCAGAGGGAGGAAAAAGAAAGAAAGAGAAAGGAAGCCAAAGAAAAGCTCGGAGGAACAGAGCCCTACAGCGGAGTCCCACTTCCTGCCAAGGACCTGTCGGGGCCAAAGCGTTCTAGTGCTCTGTGCGGGCGGTAGTGATGGTTTAGTCGGTAAGTCGTGTCTGACTCTTTGCGATCCCAGGGACTGCAGCCCACCAAGCTTCTCTGTCCATGGGATTTCCCAGGCAAGAGTACTGTGAGTTGCCCTTTCCTTCTCCAGGGATCTTCCCAACTCAAGGATAGAACCTGGGCGTCCTGTATTGAGGGAGTCTCCTGCATTGTGGGCAGATTCTTTACTGACTGAGCCACCAGCGAAACCAAGAGTGAGAATCAGCCTTATTTCCTTCACTGTTCTCTCAGCACAGTTAACACCTGTGATCCTGAAGCTCTCCCCGCAGAGGTGACCACTGCACACTGCTGGCCCGAGGTGGAGGCAGAGGTGGAGACTTTGGAGCCAGAGGGCGTGGATTTGATCCACGTGACCTTAGGAAGTGAGTCTTCGTGTCTAGTCTCCACCTCCACGTCTGGGGGATTGTATTATATCCACCTCCTAGGAGGCTGGGAGGACTCATGCCATAGCAGTTGGATATTGCCTACCCCGTGTAATATTCTACTAGTAAAGATGAACACTTATTACATGGCACATGAGTGCTACAAAAATATTGACATGGTAATAATTTATGAAAACAGAAGTGCAAATCGAGTCATAACTAATATGCTCTAGAAATTTCTGCTGTTTATTTTTAGAAGTTCCCCTGGACCACCAGGGATACCCTTCCATACCTTTTCCATGTGCGTGTTGTTATTTCTGTGAAGAAAGAAAACATCCATCCAGAATGTCTGTCTAGAAAGTTATGCAGACTAGGAAGACATTCCAGAACCCAGTTTTCAAAGATGTCCATCACTATTATGATAAAGCAGAAGTTACGCAATAATAAGATTTAATATGGAAACCCAGCTAAGAAAATACTGCCTTGTTTATGTTTTATAGCTATTTTCTTTTGTGGAATGCTCTTATTAAAATTGGAGAAGGAAATGGCAACCCACTCCAGTATTCTTGCCTGGAGAATCCCAGGGACAGAGGATCCTGGTGGGCTGCCGTCTATGGGGTCGCACAGAGTCGGACATGACTAATGTGACTTAGCAGTAGCAGCAGCGGCTTCTTAAAATGGAGCACAACAAACACCACCCCTCCACCAACTTCTCCCCAGTCAGCTGTGAGGAGAGCACATCTTAGTGCCAACACCCTTGCAGCATCAGAAGAAAAAAGGGGAGGGGGGATCTACAGATGTGTGACCCTGTCTGTAGGTAAATGATACCTCTGCACCATTCTGTGCCTCAGCTAGTTCTGGATTGGATTAGGGATAGAGTGGAACAGAGGCTAAAAATGCTTTCTGGTTATTTTTTCTTGCTTTCAAAACACATCAAACGATGACTAGTAAAGTTCATAACACTGCTCATGGAGATACTAACAAACATTTATTGAAGTTTAAGGTGTGCTCCTTACTGTGCTCAAGGCATCAGGGCTTTATTTCATTTAATCTTGGCCAGATGAGAAGGAAATGGGTACGGTTAATGCGCCCATTTCACAGACTGGAAAACCAAGACTGAGAAGTGAGGGAACATGCCTGTGGTTGCACCGTGGTTAGGATGTGGCAGAGCCCGCAGGGATGGACTCAGCTTGCCACGCTGGCCGTGTTCCCTCCCTGAGGGCTCCACGCAGCAGGGGGCACCAGCGGTGAGGCAGACTCAAGGACACGGAGGGTAATGAGCAAACCCCACAATGTGGGCTTCTGTGTGGGAAGTACCCTCTGTTTCTTTTACTTTCAAAACTAAACATTTTGTTAAGAAAATAATTATGGGATGAAATTCACGCACTAGGTAGGCTACAAAAAATATGAAAAATTTAAGAAACGTCTTCAAAATCAGCCTAATATTAATGTTGAAGAATTGCCAGGGGAGTATCCTACTAGGCTTTTTAAAAGTATTTAAAATCCAGTTGGTTTCATTAATGTAATATTATATCGCATTCCTTTTTTACTTAACATTCAATCATAGTATTTTCCCATGTCTTTAGTTTTCAGAAATATGGTTTTCACGACTACATGATACTTGATCATACACATGTATCAGAATTTGTATAACTTTCCATGAATTGTTTCTGAATTTTTCCTATTGACATTTTTCCAGGTGACATACTTGCACATAAAAACTTATATATATATATTTAATTCCAAAAGTCTTAAATATAAATGGGATCTATAGAACACACCATCAAATGTGGTAATAAAGCAAAGCAAACTATGGAAGCGGGGCTTCCCTGGTGGCTCAGTGGTAAAGAACCCGCCAGCCAATGCAGGAGACATGGGTTCTATCCCTGGGTCAAGAAGATGCCCTGGAGAAGGAAATGGCAACCCACTCCAATATTCTTGCCTGGGAAATACCATGGGCAAAGGAGCCTGGTGGGCTATAGTCCATAGAGTCGCAAAAAGCTAGACATGACTGAAGCGACTCAACAACAACAGCAAACTGTGGAAGTGCATGAAAGGTCTGTAGGTGACTTTGCAACTCAGTCACCACCGCTGCTGCTAAGTCGCTTCAGTCGTGTCCGACGCTGTGCGACCCCATAGACGGCAGCCCACCAGGCTCCCCCGTCCCTGGGATTCTCCAGGCAAGAACACTGGAGTGGGTCATTGACTAAATAAGATTTCTTTTCTCCTTTGAGAAGTCTTTCTCGGCTTCAGCAATTGCTCATCATGGAAAGCTCAGGTTTTATATGTGATACCAGGAGCAAGGGGAAGAGCGTGTGAGCAGGGGCAGATCTTGTAAACATTTCCCAAAGCATCCAGCCTCTCCTTTTCCCGGTGCGTACATCGTCTGAACTAACCTAACACGTTAGAGCAACAGACTCCACCAGAGCCAGAATTAACTTCCATTTCCAAGTCCCTGATTAATTCCGCCTTTATTTAAGAGTTTAGATGAATGGATCAAGAAAATTATTTTTATGACCTTAGTATTCTATTTACTGTATTCCTTTAGAAAATTCTATCCTTATTTCATTTAAATATAAACCTCAAAATTTTCATCTTCTGCTTTAAAAATTTGCATTTTTATACACTAAAATGCATGCACTTTATACTACTTTATCTATAATGGCAGACTGAGCTGAAAACTCACTTAGACCTAAATTAATACAAACAGAGATTCCTAAGAACATACACACACAAATAATCACATATGAAAGTTAATATTAGGAAACTTGAAAGATAAGTTCCAGAAAGATAAAAATTAGACGGAATTACAGTTTTTTTAAAGAGCAAACGCTGTCAGAGAAGGTGGGGATGGCTGCAGGGCAGTGCCCCTGGGGTGGGAGCTGGGAAGAGCAGGGGATGTGTGGGGGCACCAGCCAGGTGATCAGCGGCATTCCACAGGTGAGCAGCCAGGCAGCCTTCTCCCCGCTTCCCACCCACGTGCCAGGAAACAGCACTAGAAATGTGGGTGTCTGTCTCCAAGGGCAGCAGTGAGAAGCTGCTGAGATGCTATCTCAGTGGCTTTATTTTCTTCCTAAGCTGAAAGGAGTGTTGTAACACCCCTCTCAGACTCCTCTTCAGGACTGAAGAATTTCTTTCCCCAGCCTTTGGGGAAAGCCATTAATGGTTGGTCCTCCATGGAACTGCCTTGGCTGACGTCTCAACAGACTCAATTGCTTTCACATAAGTCTTGGGTAAGCCCAGTCATTGAATCAACCGTGGCCATGTGTCTCTTCCAAACGCATTTTACACAGTAAAGAAAAACAACAGAACACTTGAGATTGATGTTGGAAACATTCCATTTGAAAGAGTCAACACAAACAGAGGAAAATCTTCCTCAAAGAGGCACTGGACATCTGAGGGCTTAAAGGCCTTAAAAAAATGCTCTCGTAGTCTTTCTCTCATTGAATTTTCACAGCCCCAGGACATGGGAATTATTCAGCCTGTTATACAGATGTGGAAACTGAGGTTTTGAGTGTGAACTCCCTTAGCTAAAGCCAGGAGTTGCGTGTAAATCTGAAGGATATCATAAAACTGGAGTTGACCTTAATTTCAATATTAGTATGGAAGGGCTGGTCAAGTTGTAAAGTATAGCATCATATTGATATATAATAGAAAAGTTATTAATTCATAATTATAAGATGCTTTTCACTATAGCGAACATGACATGCTTGCTAATGGGCACCGTTGGCCATTGATTCAGGCTATTAGAGCAGCAGCTGGCCTTCTTCAATCAACCAAGCAAGTGTTATCCATAACCAGGATGGGCCTGGCAAAGATCCAAAAACAAAGCAATTTGCTACTTTCCATTTCCCTAAATCCATCACCAAAATAATAGAGCAAACGCTCCCATTCAAATCACTTTTATATATGCTCAGGCAGAGCTAGATGAAGGCCCTTGGCAGGCACAACATTCAGTATCCACTTTAGTACTGTCGATATATGAAGCAATCAACCCAGCAGGGTACTATGCAAATGTAATGGCAAACATTTTAATAATAAACTAAAAACACTCAGACCCCTCAGCCAGGTACCAGGCCTGGTGCCGAGAGTCTCTTTGAGGGTGATCTTGTGGCTGGAAGAGAAGGAGGGTATTGCAATGAATAGTCAAGTGACTCCCATTGCAAAGTGA